>NC_050574.1:171387308-171702586 GCF_011100635.1 Trichosurus vulpecula
CCACTGTAGTTTATTGAATAGAGGGGTGACATGGTCAGAACTGCACTTTAGGAAAATCACTTTGGCAACTGAATGGAGGATGGATTGGTGTGGGAAGAGACTTGAGACAGGCAGACCCACCAGCAGGCCATTTCAGTAATCAAGATATGAGATGATGAAGGCCTCTACCAGAGTCGTGGCAATGTCAGAGGGGAGGCTCTTAATAAATGAGAGCCCCTCCCAGATCCTCCAATTAAGAAGGGCACTGAGGATAGTCATCACATCATTTCCCAACTGTATGCTCTCCTGGACATGTCATGATCTCCAGAAACCCATCATCCTGCAAGATCACATCAACTCTGAAATTTACACCTCTTTGGTATCCTCTGCCCCTAGTGCCACTCCCTCCCGCTGATTGGACAGGGTGGTAAATGGGCATCTTTCCATTAGGCTGTAGGACTTCATCATGCCCCTGTTTGGTACCCTCCCTTTCCCTCCTTTGTTTAGCTTCTTTTTATGTGTTGTCTTCTCCCATTAGATGGTAAGCTTCTTGAGGGCAGGGACTGTCTTTTGCCATTCTTTGTATCCCCAGTACTTAGTAGTACAGTGCCCGATGAGTAGTAGGTGCTTAATAACTGCTTATTGACTGACTAAATGTGTCATTGAATGGACATGTACATGAAACATTTACAACTTATGCTCAAACCTTGCCTAGTTTATTGTTTTCAGCCTAAATTATTATTTTCCTCTGCAACTGGGATGATGGTGGTTTGGGGAGAGAGAGACAGACCAAGCAATTTCCAATAATCTCGTCACCCAGAGAGACTGATTGCCCTTCTCCAGTCACCAGGAGTATCAGGAAGTGCTTAATATAGCTTTCCATTTTCTTGATTTTTTTTTTGTGATGCGACTTTCTTCTGAGAATATTATTTGAAGTTTATTGTGGTGTATGGTATGAGATATTAGTCTAAAATGCACCCCCACTCCTTTTGTTCGTGTGTGTGTAAATCTGCTTTCTAGCTTGTGACAGGGCAAAGGGGCATGGAATCTGTTCCCTAGTGTCCGGTTGGCTGCTTTTCCTTTCTTCTGCTAGTCTGAGTCCCTGACAACCCTGAGGGTATCTGTAGGCTAGCAGCAGCTGCGGTTGGATTGGGATTCTCCATATTCCATAACAAAGACAGAGCCACAGAGACTGGCTATTGCAGTCTATCATGTGACTGATGGAGACCAGGGCTGATGAGGAGGTTCTTTCTTAGCCTAGAGCTAGTATGGAAGTGTAAGCCAGGGTAAGAGGGGATCCTGAGTGCCAAGACTGCTGGCTATCATGATTCTAGGTAGACTGGCGAGTTGAGAAGGGAAGACTGATTTCCAATGTTCTTCACCTCCTGATTTTCATTGCCATTGTCTGTTATCCAGAAATGGCATCTGGATATACACAAAGCCCTCTCTTACTCCTCTCCGTAAGCTGTGAGTACAAGATTTGGGAATTTTATCCTGTTCTCTGAGATCTAGGAGGGCAAGTGGGAAGAGGTTTATGAGATGGTTATAGGCAGATGTTTCCACATAGGAGCATTTAACCTATTTTCTTTCTATTTTTGTTATGTTCAGTATACTATGTGAGAGCCATTGTGCTGACCTCATTGTTGTATGCCTGTTAAACCTGGACAGTATACCAACGCCATGCCAGGAAACTGAATTGCTTCCATTTGAATTGTCTTGGGAAGATTCTGAAGATCACCTGGCAGGATAAGAGGTCCTTTCTCAAGCTAAATTGCCAAGCATTCAAACTCTACTTCAGAGACTGCAGCTCTGATGAGCTGGCCATGTTGTTCCAATGCAAAATATATGCTTGCCAAAATGACTATTTTATGGAGAACTCACACAGGGAAAGTGTTCACACGGTGGTTAGAAGTGAAACAAGGACATTCTCAAGGTTTCTCTTAAGAACTTTGGAATTGATTGTGTGACATGGGAGACACTGGTGCAGGACTACTGAGCATGGCATGCCCACATCAGAGAAGGTGCTGTGCTCTATGAGCAAAGAAGAATTGAAGTAGTTCAAAAGAAACACAAGATGTGCAAATTTAGAGAATCCACCCCAAATGTTCACATGGACTGTTTGTACCCAACCTGTGGTAGAACATTCCGAGTTCATTGGCCTGATCAGCCACGGTTGGACACACTGAAACTTGACTCTAGCATAGTGATGTCGCTTTGGTCCTCTTCAAGGATGAAGGATAACAACCAGCTGACCAACCAAGTTATCTGAGGGCAGTAGATGTGAAGGGAGTTGTGACCAGAGAGAGGAGAGTTTGAGGTCTTTAGGGCTATCTCTTGACTATAGATTATACATTTTTACATTCTGAATAATCCATTTTCTTCCTTAGTGGAATTCTAAATCTGGTGAGTACAAGACATGGTGGTGGGGTGAGCAGCCTAGGCGTCTTTAGGCTGAGTGTCCTCTGGTGGCCAGTGAGGATATTACTTTTTTTTTTAGGAAAGTCATCCCACACATGCATCCCACACACGCTGATGACACTGCTTACTTCTGGGCTGGTGGCTCAACTTGAGTACCACCTGGTGAGTAACTCAGATAACGTATTCCCTTACTAGAAATTAGTGACAAATTATCTTTTTTTAGGTTTAAGGGAAACAGATGCTTTGGACTACTTATGGTGCCATGGGTATCAAATGTGTCCCAAACTTAGTAACCAGAAAGTACTGTATGCACAATTTATTACTATTAGATAGGCACATGAATGGTGTGATTTGTAGGGCATTAGGAAAGACTGCCTTGTCCTAAAATGCTTCTTTCACAGTGCTTCTGATGCCCAAAATTCTATGATGATTGTGGGATCATGTTTTTAAAACTAGAAATATTCTTTTGATCAGTGCAAGCCCTCCAGTAGGGATAAGTAACACATAAATGTTTCATAGTGAACTCTTTTATTGGTCCTTTCTAACCATGGTTAGCTTTGGGCAGGCTCCGATGGGACAAAGCAAAGTTGGTGATAGATCACAGAGAATGGTTTTGGTGCCATAGTGAAGAGCTCTAGGCAGCCAGGGGATCAGAATGAGGTTACTGAACAACAGCTGGGTAGTGTGGCACAAGAAGATGAGAGATGGACATTGAGGGGGAGAAATGAAGGACACTCTTTAAGACAAGACAAATTTCATCTAATTTGCAGTTTGGCCTAGGGTTGGCACTGAAGACAAGGGTTTGTAGAGCTTGGCATATGCACTAAATAGTGACATTTGTCCATTGATGGAGAATCACGGGAGCAAAATAACTACACATTATAAAGCACCTAGAAATTGCTATGAGACTGGCCTCATTTTAAATGAAGTTGGTTGGAAAGAATAACATTTTATTATTGAGGAACTCAGAAATCCCCGGAGCTTTTGGATAACAGTAGAGGACAGATGAAGTTATGAAATGAAGTTGAATCCAGGTAAGGAGCTGTCTCTGGCTGATATCATGGGATAGCTGTACTTACATGCTGGAAGGGGCTTGTTTTTGCTATGTATTTGGGAATAATTTCCAGCTCTTGTCAGGATCTTGAATAAAGTCAAAATAGCCAGACAGAAGAATATGTCACTGAGAAGTGTGGCCTCACTGGTATCAGAATTCTCCAAGTCTCTAGTAGTATCCAAAGAAGTTCCCCAATCCATTTCATACCTCTATCTATTATGCCTAAAACAACTGCAATGTCCCCTAGTGACCTTATTCTCCACCTCGCTCCTTATACTCCACTAGAGAAGAGCCACGGGATGCTGGAAAGGAACTGGAGTAGGTCAGAAGCTCTGGACTAGAGCATAAGTTCCCAAGCTTATTTGGCCTACTTCCCCCTTAAAAAAAAATTACTCAGCACCCTCCTGGAAATCTACTTTCTTTAACCCCATAATTGTTTTTAAAATTTTTTTGCATCATTTCGAAAAATATAAAATATTTCTTAAAAAAGATACATCTTTAATTTAATAATTTATTGTAAATTTGTGGGTTTTTTCCTTATTGAAATTTTGGTGATAAAATATTTCATTGTAAACAAGTCATTATACACACATATTCCTGCTGAAGCATATGCTGGATTTTCCAACAATGCGCAATGTGCTGGCCTGCCAACACTTGCTTGTTAGGACCTGTTGATGGACTTGACCACTGATCGATTATAACTTGCATTTTGTGTGTTTAAGTAATATAATCACTACAACTTTTAACTGTGTTATACAACAGATGAGACATGTACAAACGATTTTTCAAAATTTTCTTCTCTTCTTATCCTTCCATAGCCCCTTTATTTTTATTCAACACCTCTCAATTGCATCCGAGGCTACTCCTCCACCACTGTGGGGGTGATGGTGGTGGTATCACCTACTCTGGGAACCCATGGACTGGAAAGTTGTGGTCCCAGCCCTGCCTCTACCTGACTTTGTGAGTTTGGGCAAGGCCTTTTACTTCTTGGGGTGTCCATTTCTTTTTCTGTAAAATGGGAGGAGGGGTAAGGTCCTTCCAACTCTAAAATCTGGTTACATTAAATGGGATATTTTCCATTTCTAGATAGTTTTCTGTTTACTACTTTCTTTTTCTTCTACAGACCGCAAAGGTCGCCCCTCAACCTCTGTTGTCTACATTCTCTTAGAGCAGGCATAACCTACAGCTCGTGGCTGTTTAAGGCAAGCCAAAGGATTTCCTCTACATACAAAGCTTGTCTTCCTCTACATTTTCATAGGCCACCTGAAATCTTTTGGTGTACAACAAGTGTCCCGAGGGCCATAAGTGGGCTCCCACCTCTGGGCTCTGCCCCACCACACCCCTGCAGGTTGTGCAGGCCTGTCTTAGGGTCACAGAATTAGTTGCCAACCAGATTTTTCTCTTAGACCCACTTTATAATAAGATGTAGTTCTAAATCTATGCCCATTCCTCTCCTGTATTCAAATAAGAATTCTATCCTCTTGGATTTTTTTTCTGCTAGAAATTTCAGGGAGACAGATAGGAATAAAATAACAGATAAAGGGGAACTTCCCAGTAATAAGAGTCTTAAAATTCATAATAAATTGTACCTTTCTTCTAAGAATAGCTGCCAGTACTATTGATATATAGAAAAGACAAAGAAAATGAGAAGGAAATCAGCAGATTGGTTTGAAAATTTTGAAACTTTATTTGAAATTGGTTTAAGAATTAAAACAAGAAAATAACATGTTAGTTTGTGGCTCACGGAGCTTGTATGGTATGAGGCAAAACATGTTGTTCAGTCATGTCTGATTCTTCGTTACCCCATTTGGGGTTTTCTTGGCAAAGATACCAGAGTGGTTTGCCATGTCCTTCTCCAGCTCATTTTACAGATGAGGAAACTGAGGCAGACAGGGTTAAGTGACTTGTCCAGGGTCACACAGCTAGTGAGTATCTGAGGCTGGATTTGAACTCAGGAAGAGGAGTCTTCCTGATTCCGGGCCCACTGTGCCACCATAGAATCTCCCTAAACTTCACACTTTCATCGTGACACAACTGAAAGGAATTGGTGGCAGGGGAGAGGAGAGAGATTAATTTTATAACAAGACCAAGGGAGAGAATGTGTTCTGAACTTAACTTTCTTATTATTTAAAATTTCTTAAAGTATATTAAAAAAATACAACAAGCCCTTTCCAGGAAATATCTAAATAACCCTAACTCTAGAAAGTATGTTCCTCCCCCCCAAACCAGATAACAGAAAAAGCTTATCTTTCATCTTGGACGGCAGTCTCATATCGACCTTTGTATTTGATCAGAGTTGGTGTTTTTAAAAAACCTACAATAACGATGGTAACAGCTGACATTTATATGGCACTTATTATGTCCCAGGAGCTGTGCTAAGTGCTTTACAATTATTTTCTCATTTGATCTTCATAATAACTCTGGGAGCTAAGTTCTATCATCATCTCTATTTTACAGATGAGGAAATTGAGGCAAACAGAGGTTAATTGATTTGCCCAGGGTCACATAGCTAGTAAGTTTCCCATGGGGGATCTGAACTTGGGTCTTCCCGACTCCCGGCCCAGCCCTCTATCTGAGCCACCTAGTTGCCCCAATATCTCTCAATATGGACTTTACTTACACTGTTATGGTTATTATAGATGTTCTTTTGGTTCTTCTTTCTTCATTCTGCATTACTTCATACAAGTCTTCTTACATTTTTCAAATTGTTCATATTTGTTATTCCTTATGTCATTTTTTGATTCATATTGTTCTGCTGTTCTCCAATTTTTGGGTACACATTTTTCTCTTCTCTTTCTTTTTTAAAATTAATTTTATCTTTTTCAGTTACCAAGCATTTATTTTTCTCCCTGCTGCTCCACCCCTTGTAACAGAAAAGAAACAGAAGAGAAAAGAAAACCTTCGTAACAAGTAAGCATAGTCAAGCAAAATAAATTCCTGAACTGGCTACATTCCAAAATGTGTCTCATTCTGCATCTTGAGTGTATCACATCCCTTTTGGGAAGTGGGTAACATGTTTATTCATCAGTCTTCTGGAATCATGGTTGGTCATTGCACTGAACAGAATTCCTATGTCTTTCAAAGCTGTTTGTCTTTATAACGTTCTTATTAGGTAAATTGTCATCCTGGTTTTGGTCCCTTCACTCGATATCATTTCATACAAGTCCTCTCATGTTTCTCTAAAACTGTCCCTTTCATAATATTTTATGGTATAGTAATCTCAAGCAACTTGGAACGATTCTTTCTAACCGTCCAGGGGTTGGGAACCTTCAGCCTTGAGGCCACGTATGGCCCTCTAGGCCCTCAATTGCGACTTTTTGACTGAATCCAAATGAAGCGAATACCTAAAGGGCCACATGTAGCCTTGAGGCCGCAGGTTCCCCACCCCTGAGACTCAAAGGATGTGCGCAGTTCAGTCATCTCTCTCTTTGCCTCCCTCCCCCCCCCCCCCCCCCCCCCCGTGTCTGTTGTGATAAACAATGTGGTTATGGATAATATTTTTACAAGTGTATCTTTTCTTGCTAGTTTTAATATCCCCAGTATATTGGGGTATATTCCCAGTAGTAGAATATCTGTGTCAAAGAGTATGAGCAATTTAGTCCTTTTTCTTGCGTAATTCCAAATTGTTTTCCAGAGTAGTTCAATCAACTCATAGCTTCAACAGGAATGAATGATTGTTTGTTTCCCCACATCCCATCTAACAATTAGTTTTCTATGTTTTTTCCCCATCTTTGCTAGCTTTTCCCATCTTTTGGTATGAGGTAATACCTGAATGTTGTTTTAATCTGCATTTCTCTGATTATTAGTGATTTCAAACATTTTTTTTCAGTTAGCTGTTGATAGCTTTATTTCGCTTTTCGAAAACTCTTTGTTCATATCCATTAATTATTTGGGGGAATGACCTTTAATCTTATAAGATTTGTGTGAATTTCCTATATATTTTGGATGCCAGACTTTTATTTAGCTAAGATACTTAATGCAGATTTCCACCTCAACCCCTCCCCCCACCCCCATTCATATCTGTCTCCTCATTCTGGCTGAATTGATTTTATTTGTGCAGCATACATACTAGAAATCATCTATTCTTTTATGTAATTTCTTCTATTCTTTATTGTTATGATTTTTTCCCCAGTCTACAGTTGTAAAAGATGCAACCTTATATTATCCTAGTTTTTTTTTTCAATGATGTGGCTTTTTATATTTAGTTCATTGTTTATTTATTTGGAATTTTTTATGATATATGGTGTAAGATGTAGGTCTAATGAAGTTTTGGTCAATTTGCTTTCCAATTTCGCTAGCTGTTCTTATCAAATTGAGTCTCTTCCCCAGGAGTTTGTGTTCTTGGATTTATCAAACACCAGGCTACCATGCTTATTTATTTATTTCTAGTCCTTGCTTATTGAGTCCAGGGCTTCTTAAACTTTTTCCACCCTTGACCCCTTCAGCATTTCTTAAACTGTGAGTTACAACTCCCCAGCGCTAGATTCCAGTGATATACTTTTGTGTGTTTTTGTTTAATCTAGGAGCAATTTATTTTAAAAAATGTTTTATTGATATTATTTTTTTAAAAAATAACTGTCACTTCCCCCACCCCAGGGTAAGTGTGGCCCTGGCCCCTCCCCAGCAGAACCAGGCTTGGAACCTGGGTCCTCTGCCATCTCATCCACTAGCACACTACTGTACCCCCCAGGATAGTTAAGCAAAACATTGGCCTTGTTTGATAATGTGTGCCATCCTTTTATCTATGTTCTACTACTTCTCCCATTTGAGGTGAGAGGTCTGTCTCACCATCAGACATTTTTGATAATCATTACTTTGGAATATTGTTTTAATATGGGTAACCCTCAGCTCCCTGACTTCTTGCTTTTGTTCTGAACTTGCTGAGACATATTTAAAGCTCAAAATCGAAAGGTCTTTAGCTTTTGGCAAGTACTCTCTGGCAATGACCAGTTTGTCATGTGCCAGATGAAATGATAATTGCTCACATTTCTTCCACATAACAATCCTATGAGGGAGGTAGTACGTCATCATCATCACCATTATTCCCCCTTTACAGATGAGGAAACTGATGCAGTGAGAGGGTAAGTGACTTATCCAGGGTAACCCTAAGTATCTAGTACAGGATTCAGATCCAGGTCTTCTGCCTTTGTGGTCCTGTACTTTATCCATGAGGTCAATTTGCTTCTAGATAATTAGCTCAGCTTTTTTTAGGCATATGAATGCAGTTATACCTGATCTTTCTTAGTTCCTGACTTTTGTTCTTTATTACTAGGGTTGGTCCTTAGAAGTCCTGACTCTATTAGGTCCTCACTCCATTCTTTTCTGTCAGCAAACTCTTAGGTCCCTCAGGATGGGACAGAAAAGGCGACTAGCAGAATCCCTTTTTAGGGAGTGATTTTGATTAGGGAGTGAGATCGATTTACCTTTCAGAGTAAAGACAGGCTTGATCATTTTTAACCTTCACCAACAAGTCAATCCTAAATCTTTCACTGACTACACTACATTGTTGTTTAGCAGTTAATTCAATAATATTTATAAAATGGAACTATTTATCAAAAATGGAACTGTGCCAGGCCCCAGGGCAAAGTTTACAAACTGGGATAGGGGATTAGACACTGGCACTGTAGCACTGAGTAGAGGAGAAGGGCAAAAGTAGGGGGGAAATCTAGGTGTAGGTAGTGGTCTGAACAAAGGAGACCCCCCAGAAGTATGTTTTTAGAACATGAGTAGTTTAGTGTGGCTGGAATGTAGTAACCATGTCCTTAGGAGTAGGGAGAATTAAGCCTAGAAAGGTAGGTTAGAGCCGGATTGCAAAGGGCATTGAGTACCAGGCTGAGGATTTTTGGCTTTTACTCAGAGGCAATGGGAAGCCATTGAAGGTTTCTGAACAAGAAGTTGACATGATTATTGCAGTGCACTAGGGGTTCTCAACCTTTTCTCATGGTTGGGAAGGAAATAGCAATTAAGGTAGGAAGCTAAGACCCTGGTGATAGTGGCATTTTTATTCCAAAGGAGGGTGATTAAAACAGGGCCAAGGCTGTTTATAGGGGAACTCAGTCTTGCTAAGATGGGGGTCGGGTGAGGGGCGAGTGCAGCACAATCTAGGACAAAGAACAGTGGATGAGAAGGTAGAGGACCCAGGTTCCAAGCCTGGTTCTGCTGTTGACTCCCTGTTTGACTTTAGGAGAGCTATTTAACCTGTTTGGGCCTCAGTTGCTTTTTGTGTAAAATGAGAGAGTTGGATTAGATGCTTTCTCTTTCTCTAAGCCTCTTTTCTAGTTTTCTAAATACTATACCCTAGGATGTGGGTGATTACTCGTACATGGCAGGCTTTGGGTGGAGCCCACTTCAGAGGATATGTTGCAAGAGGCACCAAGCTGGGAGAGAGACTTCCAACAGCAAGTCTGCTGCCTGGCTCCTTGTCTCCCACTTAAAATTCATGGCTCACGTTGCTGTTCTCTGTGATACAAACCAGCTGCTCCTCCAAGGCAGGGAACCTCACTGTCTACGTTTTAGGCAGAGCCTTGGTTATAATTCCATGTCAGAGTCTTTGCTTAGAAATACACATGAAGACGTAGGTATGAATTTCTGCTGTCTAACAAATCCAGGCAGTATCTCTGACCAAGGCGATAGGTATCCTTCCTGGGCAGATCCTATTACTGCGTAACATTCCTAAAACTCGCTGGAGATGAATGCTAGTGGAGGCTGAGACCGAATGTTAAAACATAATAATGGTGGCTGCTAGATGGCACTTTAGATAGAGTGCTGATAAGATCAGAGTTCAAATGTGGCCTCAGACACTTACTAGCTGTGTGACCCTAGACAAGTCACTTAACCCTGTTTGCCTCAGGTTCCTCATCTGTAAAATGAGCTGGAGAAGGAAATGGCAAACCGCCCTAGTGTCTTTGCCAAAAAACCCCAATGGGGTCACAAAGAGTTGGACATGACTAAATGACAAAAAATAGTTTCTGCCCTGGAATTTGCCTTATGGTTTGAAAAGTTCTGGAAGGCCTTACTCCCATCAACCAAAAGTATCCTACCACAGGCCCATAGAAGTGTTGAAGGCCATCTGCAGTGGAAGAACCCTGGCCTGAGAGCCAATGTACCTCATCTACTTTCAGCTTTTGCCATTTCGACTGTGTCACCATGAGCAAGTTGCTTCCTCCTGTGGCCTTTAGTTTTTTCCTCTGTAAAGCAAAGTGGAACCAGTTGTAAACTTGAGAATGTCTCTATTTACTTCCAGCTCTAATGTTCCATGATTAAGCTCTGTGACATTCTGACCATTGAGTCATTATTCTTTCTCATGGTGAGAATAGGGAAGGGGCAAGTCCTGAGCATGGGATACCCATTGCTGAAGATGGCTGACGTGGTGCTAAGGTGTCCAGAATTGGGACAAGACATTTGTACACTAGAGTGAAGGGTTGAAAATCATACCCACTGATTGTTAGTCTTCGCTAGACGCTTTGCACCACCATTGTAACAAATAGGACTTGACCTAACATGAAGGAAATAGCTATTTGCCACAGACGGAGGATTTTTCTAGCTTTGAAAATTGCGTGCAAACATAAAAGGAATTTTAAGTGTCCGCTGTGTCTCCTTCTTATGCATTCTGGCCATTGTCTATTTTGTTGTTCCCTAGTCCTAGTTCTGAGGGTGAGGACCACCACAGGCTGCCCTGTGTAACCATAGGCCAATATGATGACATTGTATATCTGGGTTGGCTATCAAAAAAGGAGCGGTCATCTGAAAAGGAAAGCGGAAGGGCCTGAAGAAAAGCTACCTGAGCTATGTCAGAGGTGCTACATAAAGATAACAGTTCACTGGACTAGTTTCATTCATTTATGCATTCATTCATTCATCATAGCACAGAGGCCTGGTGGACTATAGGTTCTGGGGTCAAGAGTCCTGGGTTTGAATTCTGCTTCAGACATTTACTAGCAATGTGACTATGGGGAAGTAACACAACTTCTTAGTGCCTCAGTTTCCTCATCTGTAAAGTAAGGATCCTATTTGTACTCCTTACTTAGTTTTAAGGAAACACTTTATGGACTTAGATAAATGTGAGTTATTTTCATTTAGGAAACATTTAGTAACATGCCTACTGTATAGCTCTCTGTTAGGTGTTGGAGGAGACACGAGACACATTTTGCTGTTCTCTTGGCACCTGCAGTCCAGTAAAGGGATCGGGTAACATCATTTTTAACTAGGAGCAGCTAGGTGGTATAGCAGATAGAGCGCCAGGCCTGGAGTCAGGAAGACTCATCTTCCTGAGTTAAAATCTGGCCTTGGGCACTTAATAGCTGTGTGACCCTGGGCAAGTCACTTAACCCTGTTTGCCTCAGTTTCCTCATTTGTAAAATAAGCTGGAGAAGGAAATGGCAAACCACTCTAGCATTTTTGCCAAGAAAATCCCCAATGGAGTCATGAAGAGTTGGACAAGACTGAAAATGATTGAACGACAATGTTGGCAATGATAATTTACAACATCACATGATGAGTTTATTAGAAAGACACAAAACAAAGTATTACATGAGATCCAAAGGGAGAAGTTGGAACCAAACCTCGGCAGGGTGGTGAGCAGGGAATGCTTCTTGGAAGGGGTGGTAATTGAGTTGGGCTGTAAAGGGTGGGTAAGTGTTCCATAGGGAAAGAGTAGGATCTGGCAATTATGAAGCACTTATCAGGCAAAGGTATGGAAGTGGGAGAGTGGTGTGTTCTGGGAACAGAGAATAATGTGAGGGGGGTGAATGATACAAAATGAGGCTGTAAAAGGGGTGACACCTGGTCCTGGAGGGCCTTGAATGCTAAGCCAAGAGCTATCACTTAACAATGCCCTACTTATCTCCTGCTTCAGAAACTTTACCATGTGTTTCATTAGGAATGTAGGACTCCATGCAAAATCAATAGTGACTAAGGGAGATGTCCAAGATGCAAGAGGCTTTCACTTCCAAGTGGGGGGAAAACACCTTGAGACTTTGAGGCAGTTTCTCCAATAGAGGATAGGTTCTAGAAGTGAGGGCTGTTACTTCATTGAATGCTCATCTTCCCTACCTTTCCCTAGCCCAGGGTTGGGGAACCTGCGGCCTTGAGGCCACACATGGCCCTCTAGGTCCTCAAGTGTGGCCCTGTGACTGAATCCAAACTTCACAGAATTAAGGGGATTTGTTCTATGAAGTTTAGATTCAGTCAAAGGGTCACACTTGAGGACCTAGAGGGCCACATAGGGCCTTGAGGCCAAAGGTTCCCCACCCCTGTCCTAGCCGGAAAAGCTGAGACTAAGACTGAAGCTTTGAACTTATGGAAGAAGCAGTGACAGAGAGATTTTCCATCTTGGAGCCGGGAGAAAAGCTGATGCACAGTAATGGGGCAGATCTAATTTAAATTCTTCATTGCTAGGGAGGCTCTCTAGCGTCCTGAACCTTAGTCTTGATCTTTCTTCTCATCCGTTAGCGAAAGCCTTCCCTGTGATGCTGCTCCCCGAGGTGAAGAGCTAGTGTTCATTAAACGATACCTAGAATGATGGGTACAACCAAATGAGCAACCAGTCGGGAGCACACATCAGTATCATTGTCATAGTTGGCATCCTTGTGAGCAGCAGCAACAAAGAATCATCGGCATCATCAGAAAGTGCCTAATTGCATCGGGCTCAGTAGGTAACAAAGAGAACTAGACAAATACAATCAATCCCTGCTCTGAAGATTACAAAATGTAAGGCAAAGATATGTCTTTAAAATTGCCTTTTCTTTGTGAAATTCCTACCACCAATAGGACCCTAATAGGCTGCGCTTTTTTTTTCTTTGTGACTTTTCTATAGCACTTTAGGATTTATAAAGTGCTTTCCTAACGACAGCCCCATGAAAGGATAGTAGAGTTATTCTTATGATTTTGGAGGGGAGACTGAGGTTTGGGGACTTGCCCAGGTCACACAGGCAGGAAGAATCAAAGCTGGAATATGAACCCAGGTCTCCCGACTCCAGGTCTGGTCTTTTTTTTCCTACTGGTAGTAGTCTTTTAATGCCTTCTACTTGCCCGGCATTGTGCTAAGTGCTAGGGATACAAAGACAAGAATGAAACAGTTCCTGCCCTTAGAGAGCTTACATTCTGTTAGAGGAGACCAAATGTACATGCACTATTACATAATTACATAAGTACAAAGTTACTTTTGGGAGGAAAGATACTAGTATCTGGGGGTGGGGAGGATTAGGAAAGGTTTCTTGTACATGTTAACTGTTACAAGGTAGTAGTACTTTATCACTACTTACTCCTTCTCCCGTGCTTCAGAGCATTGATTTTTGCTAGACAACTGCCTGGGATTGTTATGAGGCTCAAATGAGATAATATTTGTAAAATGCTTAACGTAGTACCTGGCACGTAGTAGGTGCTGTAGAAATATTTTTTTCCATTTCTCTCTTCCCTGAGGTGAGGAGGTAAAGCCTATAACCTTGGAAGATTTAAAAAAAAATATCCCTCTTCTCCTTCCCGGCCCTGGCCCCCCCCCCCCCCCCATGAAGCCAATTAGCTCTACTAATTGAATCTGTGACCCACTCCACTTTTTTTTAAAGCATCTTGCTTTAATCCAACCAACTTAAACAAAATAGACAATAAGAAAGATAACCAAAAAATGAATCTATGTGTAGAGAACATATACACAGCAGTCAGTTCTTCACCCAGATCTCCAAACTGCACTTCTGACTTAAGACTTTCTCTGCTATGCCATAGAAAACTCTTCACCTGGAAGATCACTCTACCCCTGAAAGTGTCCTCAGCCTCTGGGGCCTTTCCCTCTGATTGCCTGATTCCTCCCAGAGCCTCCATTTTAAGGAAGAAGCCCAGGAAAGCTGTGTCTCCAGACTATACTTTTTACTCTTTAGTCTTTCTTTACCATGTCTCATGTCATGGACCTTCATGTCTCCCCAGCTTCCTTTTCAGTTCTTCTTATGTGTTGTCTTCCCTTATTAGAATGTAAGCTCCTCGAGGAAAAGATCTTTCTTTCTGCTTGTATTTGTATTCTCAGCACTTAGTACAGTGCCTGGCACACAGTAGGTGCTTAATAAAAGCTTGTTGACTGAGAGAAGATATTTGCAACATTTACTGGTTGAGGATAAGCATATTTTAGTTGAAGAAAGGATAAATTCATCATTGGATGAAATTTAGATAGAATTGCCTTGGAATTTACATTTTCGGACTGAACTGGGTAAGAGAAAATCATCAGCTCTTTTCAGGTCACCCTAAGAGAATGTCATGGAGGAGGATTTGAGGGTCTTTTAAATGACCAGAGGGATGCTGACTGTGAAGCAAGGTACAAGATGACATTATGGTTTCATCTGTTAGGTATTTGCAGGGATTAGACTACATAAGGAGAGCTTTGTTTTCTGGTATGTTTGGGTGGACAGATCTACTACTGGTTTTTACAATATAAGATCTCTTCCTGGCCATTTACTTTCACTCTATATGTATGTGAAGCAGTTGGCTTTACACGGTGAACAGTGACAGGTCTCTTCTCACTGCCAAACCCATTAGAATAGCCCATCAATCTGTCCCAGAGCCTCCCACCCTCTCAGGTTTGACAGTAATCTAATCCCTTTCCCTTTGATTTTTCAGATCACCCGCCCCGTGGTCTCCCCTATCCCTTGCTTGACGAACTACTCAGAATTTTGGCAGCTGTTTGGGACCCAAAGTGAGTGAGTTCATCCTTAAAGCATGTGCCTTGGTAGCCAAATCCTCTAGGTTTGAGAAGCATGACACAAGACATTTGGTATTCATTGTGCAGTCACATAGGGACAAGTCCATTCTGGGCTGTCCCTCAAAAGGGTCAGCTGTTGCCAGGTTTGCCTTAGGTCCCTGAGCAAGACTCTTGGCTTGAGGCATAGGAGGTCAACCTACAAGCGTTTTTCTACCTTGCTCCCGTCTTCCCCTACCCTACTAAGTCTTTGATTTCTCCTACTGTAATTAATTTCAGTAGAAGCCCATTCTCATTTCCTTTTCCATTTTTCTAAATCTGAAATCTCCCACCTGGTCTGGAGCTAGGATTTTTAAGAGACCAAAGTTAAGGCTTTAATAGTCCACAGACTTTCTTGTTTCTAGGAGGTAAAGAGTTGGAAGTGGCTAATGAGTTATATTCCAATGTACAATGCCCTCTGATTGTGTATTATACACCAGCATGCTGCATTTGAAAGAGACAATTGTGTAGTGCTTGCCCATTAATTGTGAATAAACATTTCAGCTGCACAGTGAGTATACCAGCCAAGCTTGTCATCCTCACATCCAACAGCTTTCAGTTGTCCTGAAGCCCCTTAATGCCAGCTTTTCTGAGAAAACCGGAGTTTGAGAAATGGAGCTCTATCTCAATATTATTTCCTTCCCATCCTGAAAGAAAAGAATCCACTTAGAGTGAAAGGATTTGAGTTCTACAATCCCAAGAGAATGAGGTTTCAGCATTTCCATCAACAATTCAATTCCAGAGTTATCAAGCACTTACAGTTGGCAAAACACTGGGTTAGGTGTTCTCCCACCTTGAAACTCCTGCACCATTTAGACCTTTAAAAAAATTCCCTAATTAGATTCTAACTTGTATTACTGATGCTTGTTTGCATACCTTATTCACCTTCACTAGACTGGTGGGTCTCCAAGGGCAGAGGTGGGCCTTGTAGTATACATGAAAGAGGGCTGGTCTTGGAGCCTGAAACCGTAACCCTCCATTTATAATCTGAGCCCCCCTACATACTGTATAACTAAGTGATTCATTGACAAATCACTTGACATCTATGAGCCTCAGTTTATTCATTAATAAAATGGGGATAACAATACTAATAGGAGGCTTGTGAGTAAAGTGCATTGTAAACCTCTTAAAAACACCATATAAATGCATCATTTTTTTTCTTTGTAACCTCAGTGCTTAGTATAATACATGGTATCGCTCACTGGGCCATTGCAAATTTGCCAAGAAATGCTGTCAGAAAGTACTGGGAGAAAAGAGGGAGAAGGTGTTCAGGGTGGAAGAGCCAGTGTGCTCAGCCCAGGTGTCTCTACCAATGGAGTAGGGGGAGCAATTATTTGCTATCAATGCAACGACCATATAAAGGATCACTCCTGTTTTACAGAAATGGAAACTGAGGCAACCAAAATAATTTGGCCTCTTTTTGGGCAGCAAAATTGATGTCCATATTCATAGGTTAATACTCTATCTGTACTCTGCCCATAACCGTCTAGGGTTGCTTCTTGCATGTTGCTTACATTCAGTCTGAAGAACAAACTATGCCTTTTTACACACACACACACACACACACACACACACACACACACACACAGAGCCTCCTCCTCTGCCTCTGATCCCCCCCACCTCCCACAGACACAGACTGAGAGGTGCTAATAGTTTCTGGCTTTTTTCAGAGGCTTTATCAGGAGCTGCTGTTCTCACAAATCAAACTGTGAGAACGTTTGTCAGTGATTTCCCCAGAGTGGGCTTAGCTCTTTCTGTTGTATCAGTTATTGTGTTTGTCTGGGGTCAGGGCTGCTTCACAAACACAGCCATTCACAAACACATGCCTGGAAGCTGCTTGGGTGGTGGTGCGGTCCTGCTTCCTCGTCCTCAGGGACCTAAGAGGGTGGTACAATTCTTCAGAGGCATAGCAGTTTCCATGGCAGTTTATAAGCAGCAAGGGAGCCAAACCTATCCTTGGAAATTCAGTATTCATGGTCTTGCTTATCTATCCTGGTGACAGCCCAAGGGGAGATAGGAGTGTTTGGGGATCTGTAATTGATTGATTCTTCTCAGGGCAGCACACTCCCCACACCTGGGCTATTTCCTGTGACAATTCTGGTTTTTTCCTCCAGTTTACCAGAGTAAATACCAGGAATTATTCCTGACTTTGGAGGGAGTTTTTGTTTGTTCTTGTGCTTAGGAGAGTTCTGTCTTACTGTTAGCTGACTTTGGGGCGGGGAGGGACGGCTGTCCATTTTTGGAGGTTAATGTAGACCTTCCATTATGAAATAAAGATAAGATGGGACTCATCAGGAGACAATGATAGTGATTAGAGTTCCCTTGCAGACTCCATGAAAAGCGGTCCCATAACACAAATATCACAGGCTGAAAAGAAACAGGGGAATGCAATAGAAAGATGCCAGGAGACAAGAAACATGGTTCTAGCACCCATCCTCCCATGAATTGTATAGTGGTGTGCTAACAGTAAGAAGATCACTGACTTTGGAGTCAGATCACCTGAGTTCACATGTTGGTTTTGCTGCTTCTTACCTCTGTGACCTTGGGCAAATCATTTAATATCTCTAGGCTTCAGTTTCCTCAACAGTAAAATAATAGGGTTGCACTCCATGACTTTAAGGTTCCTTCAAGCTCTAAACTAATGATTCTATGAACCTTAAGTTAGAGGACTGGACCTCAGTTATCTTATCTTTAAAATGGGAATAATAATGTATTTGCATGAAAGCTAGGGGCTGAACCAGATGACAAGATCCTTTCTTGTTTGAACGTTTATAATTCAATGACCTGCCTCTCTCTCTGAAACCATAAGTTGTGGAACTGGAAATGAATCTAGACTTCTTTTCTTATGTGTTGACAACTTATTTCAGTTGGACCTATATGGCATTTTAATACTTGCTAGTGAACCACATTTTCTTTGGGATCCTAACTGCCTCTACATAACATGACCGAGGTTGGCTGGCCAACCTTGTTTGTTGTTCCCCTACTTTTATTCTGAACAACACGTCTCTTCTTGGCAGTCAGTCCCTTTTAGCCCTAGTCAATAACATTAATTGAACACCCAGTGTACATAGAGAACTATCATTATCAGTTGCTCACTTTAATTATTACTAATATTATTTTTACCTGATATGATTTCATTGCAATAGGAAGCTCCATGTCGGGGAACAAGTTCTACTGAAGCAGATAGGCACTCTTCTGTCATTTATAGTCATTGGAGAATGGAAAAGTTAAATTATTTTCCCAGGGCCACACAGCCATTTAAACCCAAGTTCAAAGGACCAGCTTCCCTAGACTTTTTGTGCTCTGAGATTGGATTTCCCTGTGTTGTTTGCTAGGCTATTCTGTGGTTTACTTCACAGAATTCCCTTTCCTTAGTGAAGAGAGGTCAAATTTTGTTTCCCATCTTGCTTCCAGGAATGTGTGGTGTGTTCTGTGGGAGTGCTACAAAGGAAGGGTTTTATTTTACCTTCCTTGAATGGAATGTCAATCATCCCAGCCATTGAGGGTGCATGTATAAATAGAGGAACACGTAAGCCTGCGTTAAGATCCAGAACGTAAAACAGCCACCCCTAAGTACTCCACTGCTCTCTTTTGATTAAAGGTCTCCAACCCAACGGCACCACAGACTTTGCTGTGGATCCAGCAGGTCAGTCACCTAATCCCAAGGCCTTATCTCAGACATAGTTTAGGTAGGTTTCAATGCCAGGTACAATCCCTTCCAATCCTGCCACTAACAGCTCCAGGTTCTAACTGCTTTTCTTGCTTTTATTACCCGTTATAGATTATCCATGGTCAGAGGAGCCAGGGAGAACATGGAAACTGAGGTGTACAGTTAATCCCCAATCCCTCATTTTAAGCCAAAATTTTTAACTCCTTCCCTCCTCCCCCAATTTGCCAAACCTTTGATCAGAGAGTTTAACAAAAGAAAATGGGCTTAATGAGTGTTTCAGCTCCCTTGATTTCTCCTGTGGGGGTATAGCAGAAAAGAGTTCTTTACTCAAAGACCTTTGATGGCTTCCAGTTATCTATAGGATAAACTCCATACTCTTTAATCTATTTCCAGACTACTTGCTAATCTTATCTCCCACTGTTGTATATAAAAATCCTGCTCCAATCAGGCAATTCTATTTCTCAAACACATCCTGTATCTTTTCTTACACCGTTCCCTTCATGCATGAGAGGCAGCATGCCATAGTGGTTAGGGCACTCAACTTGAGTCAGAAAGAACTGGATTCAAATCTTGTCTATGTGACCCTATGCAAGTCATCTAACTGTTCTGTACTTCAGTTTCTTCATTTATAAAATGAGAGACTTGACTTGGAAACCTCTACGGTTCTTAGAGCCAGCTCTGAATCTGTGTATGAACCTATGATCTGGAATACCCATCTTCCTTTCTCCCACCCTTCCTCCCCCTTTCTCACCATCTTCTCTAACCATAAAAATTCTGTGCATTTTTCAAGACCTATCTCAAGTCCTACCACTTCAAAAGATTCAAATCTGCCTGCTCTAGTCCTCAGTGATCTCTCCCTGTTCTGAGTTCATGGGATGTGTTTTCTGGACCATTCATTTAACATCACAGACTATTCTGAGATATCTTTTGTGTTCTTGTTTTATATTGTTATTTAGCTCTCTTATGATTATTTAACTTTACATTTGTGTCTTAGCTCTCTATCTAGATTTCAAGCCTCTTGAGAACAAAACCATTATTATCTTCTTTGTAACCCTTACAACACCTAAAACAATACATTTAGGTACTCAGTACTAAGTTGTATGAATGAATAATAATGGATAGTTGTCAGTACTGGAACGTGCATAATAAGGTTTCCAAAGAAATTTAAATTCAACATTCATTAAGCCCCTACTCTGAGGAAGCTCAGTGCCAGACACTGAGTATGCAAAGATAAAAAATGATGTAGACTCTCTCTCTAGGATCTTACAACTCAGGAGGGAGAAGGGGCATGTACACAAATACTGTAATGTAAATTAGAAAATGAATAAGTGCATAGGAGAGGTAAAAGGGAGGTCTGAGAGATTAAACAAAGAAGGAGGGATCACTTTTAGCATTGTCATTAGAAAAACCATCATAGGAGATAGTCCTGGTTCTGGGCCTTGAAGGAGGGCAAGGATTTTAATAGCTAGAAATTAGTGGTGGTAACATTTCAGGTAGGGAGGGATCGTGTGTATGAAAGAATGAATGGTGTTGGTAGAGGGAAAGATGAGATCAAGGAACAGTTTGACTACAGCATGGAGTGTCCAAAGGGGATTATTATGAAATGAGCTGGAAAGACAGATTGGGTCAGATTATGGAGGACCTTGACTGTCAGACTAAAGAGTCTATATTTTATTGAGGAGGCAGTGAGGAGCCACTGGACACAGGAGCTGGGGAGTGTGCGTGCATCAGTCCTGTGCTTTAGGATTTAGGTACCAGTCTGAAAGATGGATTGTAGGAAGAAAGGACTCGAAAAATTAGGAGACTTTCAAAATAGTCCAGGTAAGCAGTGATAAAGACCTGGATTATGTGGTGGCAGAGGAAGTAGAAAGGAGAGGATGGATTTAAGGGATATCACAGAGGTAGAGTCAACAGGACTTGGCAACTGATTGGATGGTATGAGAAAAATGGAAGAGTCATAAACAGCTCTGATGTTTTGAGTCTACGTGTCTGGGTGAATGATGCTACCATCAACAGATATGGAAAGGGAAGTTAGGAGAGGGGAATACATCCTTTTGGAGAGAAAGAAAATAGATCAATTTTAGGGTTACTTTTGTGCAGATGCAGCCAGTTCTACTATAGAAATGTAGGCGTTTCTAAAAATCAATTCTCTATGCAAAATGGTGCAATAAAAATCACAGGGCTGATGGAGTAGATTTAGGGGTGCAACACTCAAAAACTTCATCAGCGTCACATTAAAATGGACACGTGGTATCGCATAGAGGCAGCTGGTGGGACAGTGGATAGGGCTCTGGGCCTGGAATTAAGAAGACCAGAGTTAAAATCTGGCCTTACATGCTTCCTAGCTATGTGACCCTGGGCAAGTCATTGAATCTTTGTTTACTTCTGGTTCCTCAACTATAAAATGGAGATAGTAATAGTAACTACCTTGCAGGGTTGTTGTGAGGATCAGATGAGATAATTGTAAAGTGCTTAGCAAAGCATAATAGGTGCTATATTTTTTTAAAGGGATACTAGTAGTTTATTTTAAAAAATTTAATATTTTATTTCCTCCCCAATTACATGTAAAAGCAATTTTTAACATTCATTTTAAAATTTTGAGTTCCAAATTTTTTCTTTTTCCCTCCCCTCCCCTCCTCAGTGAGAAGGCAAGCAATTTGATATAGGTTATACATGTACAGTCATGCAAAACATTTCCATGTTTCTCATGTTGTGAAAGAAAACACAGATAACCACCCCTACTCCAAGAAAAATAAAGAAAAAATATGCTTTAATTTTCATTCAGACTCCATCAGTTCTTTCTCTGGAGATGGAGAACATTTTCACCATAAGTCCTTCAGAATTGTCTTGGATCATTGTATTATTCAGAATAGCTAAGTTGTTCACAGTTGATTGTCATATGATATTGCTGTTACTGTATACAGTATTCTCCTGGGTCTGCTCATTTCACTTTGCATCAGTTCATGTAAGTCTTTCCAGGTTTTTCTGAGAGCATCCTGCTCTTCATTTCTTATGGCACAATAATATTCCATTATAGTCATATACAACAACTTGTTTGTCCATTCTCTAGTTGATGGCTATCCCATTAATTTCTAATTCTTTGCCACCACTAAGAGAACTGCTATAAATATTTTTGGTACACATAGGGCCTTTTGCTTTTTGTTTTTCATCTCTTTGGGATACAGATCTAGTAGTAATATTGCTGAGTCAAAGGATATGCATGGTTTTATAGGCCTTCAGGCATAGTTCTGAATTGTTCTATAGAATGGTTGAATCAGTATACAACTTCACCAACAGTGCATTAGTGTCTCAATTTTCCCACATCCTTTCCAATATTTGTCATTTTTCTTTTCTGTCATATTAGCCAATCTGATGAGTGTGGGGTAATAGGTACTATATTAATACTTATTTCCTCCCCTTCCTTTTCCCTATCAGAATTCAGGAGAGAGGTCATTTATGGAGACCCATACTTGGAAATCATATAAACAGAGGTGGTCAATCAATCAACAAACATTTATCAGGTACTTTCTATGTTCCACTCAATAATTGATGCTATGGGGGAAGATGTTATTGTTATGGGAGAAATTATAGGGAGAGAAGAAAAGAGGGCTGAGGACAGGCTTTGGTGGGTGGTGGTGCTTACATTTAAAGAACAGTTGAAAGAAGAGAAGCTAGAAAGAGAGGTTGAGAAGGATGAGTTAGAGCCCAAGAGATTGAACCAGAAAAGACTGGTGTCATAGAAACCAGTGGAAGACTGAGTATCATGGGGGAAGCAGTCAGCTGTTTCAAGTGCTAGAAGAAAGTAAAGGAGTATGAGGACTGAAAAAAGATGATTAGATTTGGCACTTAAAAAGAGACCTCATGGGATGGGGGGAGTTTCAGTAGAGTGGTGAGGACAGAAGCCAAAACTATAAGGGGTTAAGGAGTACATGGTATGGAAGTGAAGGGGGCAAGTAGATACTATTCATTCTGAAAGTTTAGCTGTGAGGAAAAGAGGATAGGAGAGATAAAATTGGTTTGAAGAGATACTAGGGTCAGGGAAGATTTTTCTCTGGTTTAACTCTGTAATATGAAAATATTTAGGAACAGTTAAGGACAATCTCTAGGTCTGTCTTGGAGAATATCATTCCATTAAAGATTCTCAATGATATTGGGACCAAGTGGGCTATGGGGTAAGACTACTTGGTCCTACAAGTTGTACTGTTAGCAATCAGATTTTGGTAACATCTTAAAGTTATTTTTAGGGCCTCTGGTCTTGACGTGAGTCTGATGAATATTGCTACCTTGTCTTTTATTCTATACACTGCTCCCCTGTCTCCTGAACTGGTCAATCAGTAAATATTTATTGAACTTCTACAATGTGGAATGCTATAGTGCTTTATCCTTGGACTGGTGCCAGTCAACATTTTTATATTTGATTTGGATGAAAACATAGATGGCATACTTATCAAATTTGATGATGACATGAAACTAAGAGGAATAGTATATTAGATGACAGAATCAGGATCTAAAAAGATCTCATCAGGCTAAGCAGATTGGTCCAAATTAAAGTAAAATTTAGTAAGTATAACATCTTTTACTCAGGTTAAAAAAATCAACTGCACAGGTATTGGCTATACAGCAATTTGTATGAAAGAGACATGGGATTTTTAGTGAATGGACAAAAGTATAGAATTGTGGACCAAAAACCTTGTAGAATTTGTCTGTATAAATGGAATTGTAATATTCCACATAAAAGGGAGCATAGTCCTGTTGCACTCTTCATTTGATCAGAACATATATGGATTACTGTGTTTAGTTCTGGGTGCCATATTTTAGGAATGAAATTGAAAAACTAGACCTTGTCCAGAGGAAAGAGACCCAGGATATATAGGTGACTTGATATCATGCCATAGGAGGATTGGTTGAAAGAATTAGTGATAGACTGGAGAAGAAAAGCTTTTGGGGGAACATAATAGCTGTCTTAAAATATTTGAATGATTGTCAAGTGGAAGGAAAGAAACAAGCATTTATTAAGTGCATACGTATGTGCTAGTCACTGTGCAAATATTACATTTTACAAATATTAACTCATTTAATCTTCATAATGATTCTGGAAAGTAGGTACTATTATTGTCCCCATTTTACAGTTGAAGAAACTGAAGCAGACAGAAATTAATTGATTTGCCTAGGGATACCCAGATCATAAGCATCTGAGGTGGGATTTGAACTCAGATCTGTCTGCCTCCAGGTGCAGCACTCTATCTACTGTACTACCAACATAAAGGAGGGGTTAGACTTGTTCTACTTGGCTCCAGAGGGCAGAACTAGGAACAATGGAGGGAAGTTTCATTTTGACATAAGGAGAAAAAAATATTAAGAATTAGGACTTCGAAAAAAGAATGGTCTGCTTAGAGTAGGAGTGAGAGCCCTTCATTTGAGATCTTTGAGTGAAGATCACTTATTGTGGATGTGATAATTAAGGTTCCTTCTAGTTCAGGTGTGGGTTGGACTAGTCATAGGTTCCCAAGGTGGGCAATAGCGCCCCCCAGGGGGGTGCTGGAATGATGGGGGGAGTGATAGTAGTCTCAGGTGCAATTGTGGGATATTCAATAAAAATAAGGGGGCAGTAGAAGCATAAGGAAAGAAGAGAAGAGAATTTTCAAAAACCATTCGTACAGTTTCATCTGTTGTATAACAGAGTTCAAGTCATAGTGATTACATTATTTTCCAAATAAACACACAAAATGCAAGTTATAACTGATCAGTGGTCAAGTCGCCCTGCAGGTCTTAACAAGCAAGTGTTGGCAGGTAGGTATGCCGCACATTTTCTGCAAGTCCAGCATACATCAGCAGGAATATATGTGTGTAATGATTTGTTTACAATACAATACTATATGGTTACATGACACAAACAAAATTTCAATGCAGGAAAAACCCCACAAATTTACAAAAAGTTATTAAATTTAAGATGCAGCATTTTAAAAAGTATATATTTTTTGAAATAATGCAAATTTCAAAAAAAACTGTTAAAGGGTTAAAAAAAAGTAGATTTCTGGCAGGGGGCACTGAGTAATTATTTTTTTGAAAAGGGGGCAGTAGGCTGAATAAGTTTGGGAACCTCTAGACTAGATCAATGATGAATTCCCTTTGTGTTGAGATTCTATGATCTCACCTCTCTGGCACTGTTAAAGACTGTATGTGTGTACGTGAATGAACAAATGAATGAATGAATGATAATATCATCAAGATGTGACCACAAAGTAAATAATTTTAAATAAGCATTCCATAACTAACATGTTCAAATGAATGTTTCCCCTTTCAAAGTAGTTGCCTTGGGACACTATATACCTATTCCAAAGATGCTACCATTGCTCGATATATTTTTGGAGTTTCTTTTTTGGAATTATTCATTCTTTTGCATACCTCTGTCAGAGCAAATATTTCAAGTAGATTTGATGTTTGGATATAGCCAAAGAGTAACCTGGAGCCATTTCAAATGAATAAATGGAATTACCAAACTGGATAAGTTGAGCTGTCCAAAAAGTACAATACTCTTCTTTGTGACATAATAAGTTCTCCATTCCTGGGAATGTTTGAACAGGGGTTATATGAACAACCCCTTTTGGAGGGTGTTGTAGAAGGAGTATAACCATTGTCCAGGGGGTTGGGCTATATGGGTTAAGTGCCCTTTTATGTGTCTCCATTGAATGATGATGGCACTATCATCCTTCTTGTCATCCTGGATCATACTTCACAGCTCCATTTCTCACCCCCCCCCCATATCCTCAGTTGTCAAATCTCATTGATTTTGCCTTTCTAGCATCTCTCATATCAGTCCCCTTCTTTCCACTCACATTAGCCTCACCATTTTGTGCCTGAACTGGGTGAGACAACCTCCCAGCTTGTAGACTTTTCCTTTTCCAAACCATCCTCCACACTCTGCCAAAATTATCTTTCCAAGGCATGGGTCTTACCATGTTATAAGTCTGTTAAAAAAACCTTTGGTTTCTTCAGTATCTCTGTATTGCTTTTGGGATAAAATACAAACCCCCCAGCTTGGCATCTGAAACCCTTTATAATCTGGGGACAGTCTGCCTCTCCAGACTTCACTTCATGTTATTTTCCTATATTTACTCTATGTTCCAGACAAACTGGCCCGCTTGTTGTTTCCTAAACTCAGCATTCCATCTTCTGTCTCTGCCTTTGCACAGTCTGTCCCCTATGCCTGGAATGCGCTCCCCTCTCACCTCCATCTCTTAGAATCCTTTGTTTCTTTCAAACTTCTACTCAGGTGCAGCTGTGGAGGAGGCACCTATTGAATGAGCCCCCTCTAATCCACCCAGTTCAGAGGTTATAAACCTTTTCTGACCACGTTGGCAGAATTTCTCAGAATAGTTTTAAATGCATAAAATAAAATACAGAGAATTACAAGGGAAACCAAAGATTAGTGAAAATAAAGAGAGAATTTTTTCCCTATTAAATTTCATGGACCCTCTGTAATCAATCCACAGACCCAGGATTAAGAACCCCTGCCCTAGTTAGTATTCCTCTCCCTCCTCAGATTACTTCGTATTTGCTTATTATGTACATGTATCTACCAGCAGAATGTAGGCTCCTCAAAGGAAAGGACAAGTTTTGTTTTCTCTTTGTAACTCCAATACCTGGCATGGTGTCTTTTATTTATTTTTAATTTTTTTTGGAGGGGGGAAGACAAGGCAATTGGGGTTAAGTGACTTGCCCAAGGTGACATAGCTAGTAAGTGTCAAGTGTCTGAGGCCGGATTTGAACTCAGGTCTTCCTGACTCCAGGGCTGGTGCTCTATTCACTGTGCCACCTAGCTGCCCCAGCATGGTGCCTTTTAATAACTGTTTGTTGAATTGGATTAAAAAAAATGTATGATTGTAAAGTAATGACTGATTTTCTGGTATGGCTCCTAAGCTAGCTTTGAAGGCAGATTCCTAAAGAGGAGTTCTATAAGTACTTTGAGCAAAGGTGGTTTTGGAGGAAGTTCATAACAGCCTAAGGTGAATGCATAGAAGCCAAAGAGTCACTTAGATATGTAAGTTCTGACTGATTAAAAGAGCCTCATTGCTTGAGAGTCATTTGTGAAGGATGGTTCCTGCCCAGGAGAAACTATGTTGATATTACCAACAAAACCCAGCAGGAAGACAGAGAAAGAGAAATCCCATTTAAAATAACTGCAGACTCTATAAAATGCTTGAGAGTCTACTTGCGAAGACACACATGGGAACTATGAACTATATGAACACAATTATAAAACATTGCTCATGGCTAGGCTGAGCCAATATAATAAAAATGACAATGTTACCTAAACTTTTATTCAGTGCCATACCAATCAAACTACCCAAAAATTACTTTGAAGACACAGAAAATTATAAAATTTATCTGGAGGAACAGAAGGTTAAGACCATCAATAGAATCAATGGGAAAAAATTTGAAGGAAGGGGGAGGGCTAGCAGGACCAGATTTCAAACTATATTATAAAGCAGTAATCATCAAAACAATTTAGTCTTGGATAAAAAATAGAGTGGTTGATCAATGGAACACATTAGGTACACAATATACAGTGCAAATGAGCACAGTAGTTAGCCTAGTGTTTGATAAACACAAAGATCCCAGCTATTCAGGCAAGAACTCAATATTTGACAAAAAACTGTTGGGAAAACTGGGAAGTAGTCATATTACAAGCAAATTAGGAGAATATAGGAAAAATTACCTGTTAGATATATGTATATAACTCTTTAGGTCTAAATCATGTGATCATTTTGAGCTTATCTTGGCATATGCAGTGAGATGTTTTAAATCACTAATAATTAGAGAAATACAAATTTAAACAACTCTGAGGTACAACCTCACACCCATCAGATAGGCAAAGTCCACAAAAAAGGAAAATGACAAATGCTAGAAAGGCTTTTGGCGGAGCTGCCATATCATAAAGATAATCAACTATGAAAGACTTAGGAACTGTAATCAATACAATGACCCATCACATTTCTAAAGGATTCATGATGTAAATCAATTGGGGAAGGGATCTTATTCTTATAAATTTGACTTAGTACTCTACATATCTTAGAAATGAGACTTCTGTAAGAGGAACTTACTGCAAAGATCCACCCTCCCACCTCTACCAGTTTTCTACTTCTCTTCTAGTTTTAAATGCATTGGTTTTGTTTGTTCAAAGCCTTTTAAATTTTATGCCATCAAAGTTGTACACTATACCACCCATGCTCTTCTTTATTTCTTGTTTGACTGTGAACTCTTCCTCTATCCATAGATCTGACAGGTAATTTCTTCCTTGCTCCTTTTTATGTTTATGATGTCATCCTTTATGTCTAACTAATTTACTCATTTGGAGTTTTGTCTTTGTATACTATGTAAGATGCTGATTTATATCTAGTTCCTGCCATATTCTTTTCAGTTTTCTCACTGTCTTTTCTTTCTTTCCTCAGATAGTGATTTCTTGCCCCAGTCGTTGGGATTTGGGGATTTACCAAACTCTAGGCTTCTGTGCTCTTTTGCTTCTGTATATTGTGTACCTAATTTGTTCCACTTATTAACCCGCTTCTTGCTCAGTATGAAATTATTTTAATTATTACTGCTTTATAGTATAGTTTAAGATCTGTCACTGCTAGGCCTCCTTCCTTCCCATTCCCTCCATCCCCCCCCATTAATTTCCTTGATATTATTAACCTTTTATTCCTCTGCGATGAATTTTGTTATTATTTTTTCTAACTCTATAAAGTTATCCTTTGGTAGTTTGATTGGTATGGCACTGAATAAGTACACTAGTTTAGGTAGTATTGTATTTTTATTATTTGCTTGTGCTCCCCGTGAGCAATTAATATTTCTCCAATTGTTTAGATCTATTTTTATATGTGTAAAGAGTGTTTTGTACTTACGTAATAAAGGTCCTGTGTATCTTTTGACAGGTAGACTTCCAAGAACTTTATGTTTTTTATAGTTATTTTATTTATTTATTTTAATATTCATTTAAAAATTTTCAGTTCCAAATTCTCTCACTTCCTCCAGCCTTTCCCCTACTCACCGAGAAAGCAAGTAATACCATTTTAAATGGAATTTCTCTTTCTATGTCTTTCTGCTGAATTTTTTGGATTATATACAGGCATTTTGTTTGAGGGGGGAAGGCAGGGCAATTGGGGTTAAGTGACTTGCCCAAGGTCACACGGCTAGTAAATGTGTCAAGTGTCTGAGGTCAGATTTGAACTCAGGTCCTCCTGACTCCAGGGTTGGTGCTCTGCTCACTGTGCCACCTAGCTGCCCCAATATACAGGAATGTTAATGCTTTGTGTGTTTTTATTTTATATCCTACAAATTGATTGAAGTTGATAATTGCTTCAATTAGATTTTAGTTGATTCTCTAAGGCTCTCTAAGTAAGCTATCATATCATCTGCAAAAGTGGTCATTTTGTTTCCTCTTTGCCTATTGTTCCTTTAGTTTCTTTTTCTTTTCTTACTGCTATCGCTAACATTTCTAGCATTATATAGAATAGTAATGATTATAATGGACATACTTGTTTTACCCCTATCTTATTGGAAAGCTTTCTAGTTTATTTTCATTGCAGACAATGCTAACTCTTAATTTTAGGTATATACAACTTATCATATTAAGAAAGGATCTAAGGGGCAGCTAGGTGGCGTAGTGAATAGAGCACCAGCCCTGGAGTCAGGAAGACCTGAGTTCAAATCTGACCTCAGACACTTGACATTTATTAGCTGTGTGACCTTGGTCAAATCACTTAACCTCAATTGCTCTGCCTTCTGCACTCCAAAAAAAAAAAACAAAAAAAAAAAAGAAAGGAACTATGTTTTCCTGTTCTTTCTAGTGTGTGTGTGTTTTTAAACAGGAATGGGTGTTGTATCTTGTCAAAAACTTTTCCTGAATCTATGATATAATCATGTGATTTTTGTTGTTTTAGTTATCAATATGGTCAGTTATATTTATGGTTTTCCTAGTATTTTACCAGCCTTGCATTCTTGATATAAATCTAGACTGGTAATAAATTCACTTGATATATCTAGCCTGGCCATAGTATATAATCTTTGTGATACATTGCTATAGTCATCTTGCTACTGTTTTGTTTAAAATATTTTCATCAATACTCATTAGGGATATTGGTCTATAATTTTCTTTCTTGGATTTGATTGTCTCTGGTTTAAGTATCAAGACCATATTTATATCATAGAAGAGATTTGCCAGGATCTCTTCCTTTCCCATTTTTTCAAACAGTTTATGTAGTATTGCAATTAATTATACTCTAAATGTTTGGTAGAATTTGCTTGTAAGCCCATCTGGCCCTAAAGTTTTTTCTTTGGGAGTTCATTAATGGTTTGTTCAACATCTTTTTTTATAAGATTGGATTATTTAAGTCTTCTATTTCCTGTTCTGTTTATCTGGACATTTTTTATATTTTTGTAAATATTCATCTATTTCATTTAGATGGTCAGTTTTATTGGCATATAATTGGGTGAAAGAATTCCAAATAATTTATTTATTCCTTTTTTATTAGTTTAGATTTTATCTTTTAAATTTTTGATAGATAGTGGTAATGTGGTTTTTGTCTTTCTTTTTTAATATCAAGTTAATTAATGGTTTATCTATTTAATCGATTTAAAAATAGCTTCTAGTTTTATTCATTAATTGAAAGAGTTGTTTGCTTTTCATTTTGTTAATTTCTTCTTAGATCTTCAGGATTTCTACTTTGGTGTTTCCTTGGGGTTTTAAAATTTGTTGGTTTTTCGAGTCTTTTTAGATGCATGTCCATTTCATTGATTTGCTCTTTCTTTTTTTTTTTCTTTTTCGTTTTAGATTAATTTATTTATTTTTAGTTTTCAACTTTCATTTCCACAAGATTTTGAGTTACAAATTTTATCCCCAACTCTCCCCTCTCCCCCACCCCAAGATGGCATGCATTCTGATTATCCCTTTCCCCAGTCTGCCCTCCCTTCTGTCACCCTGCCCCACCCTTATGCCCTTCCCTCTTATTTCTTGGAGGGCAAGATAGATTTCTATATCCCATTGCCTGTGTATCTTATTTCCCAATTGCATACAAAAACAATTTTTAACATTTGTTTTTAAAACTTTGAGTTCCAAATTCTCTCCCTTCTTCTCTCCCCACCCTCCCTCATTGAGAAGGCAAGCAATTCAATATAGGTTATACATGTGTCATTATGCAAAACACTTCCATAATAGCCACGTTGTGAAAGACTAACTGTATTTCCCTCCATCCTATCCTGTCCTCCATTTATTCTATTTTCTCCTTTGACCTTGTTCCTTTACAAAAGTGTTTGCTTCTGACTACTCCCTCCCCCAATCTGCTCTCCCTTCTATCATCCCCTCCCTCTTTATCCCTTTCCTCACTACTTTTCTATAGGGTAGATAACCAATTGAGTGTGTATATTATTCACTCTGTAAGCCAAATCCGATGAGAATAAGATTCACTCCTTCCCTTTCAGCTCCTTCTCTTTCCTTCCATTATAACAGTTTTTTCTTGCCTCTTTTATGTGAGATAATTTACCCCACTCTATCTCTCTCTTTCTCCTCCTCCCAATATATTCCTCTCTCACCCCTTAATTTTATTTTTTAGATATCATCCCTTCATATTCAACTCACCCTGTGCCCTCTGTTTATATCTATCTATCTATCTATCTATCTATCTATCTATCTATCTATGTATATTCCCTTCAACTACCCTAACACTGAGAACGGTCTCATGAATTACAAATATCATCTTTTTACGTAGAAATATAAACAGTTTAACTTTAATAAGTCTTATGATTTCTCTTTCCTGTTTACCTTTTCATGCTTCTCTTGATTCTCTTCTTTGAAACTCAAATTTTCTATTCAGCTCTGGTCTTTTCATCAAGAATGCTTGAAAGTCTTCTATTTCATTGAATGTCCATTTTTCCAGCTGAAGTATTATGCTCAGTTTTGCTGGGTAGGTGATTCTTGGTTTTAATCCTATCCCATTTGACCTCCAGAATATCATATTCCAAGCCCTTTGATCCTTTAATGTAGAAGCTGCTGAATCTTGTGTTATCCCGATTGTGTTTCCACAATACTCAAATTGTTTCTTTCTGGCTGTTTGCAATATTTTCTCCTTGACCTGGGAACTCTGGAATTTGGCTACAATATTCCTAGGAGTGTTCCTTTTGGGATCTTTTTCAAGAGGTGATCAGTGGATTCTTTCCATTTCTATTTTACCCTGTGGTTTAGAATATCAGGGCAGTTTTCCTTGATAATTTCTTGAAAGATGATGTCTAGGCTCTTTTTTGAATCATAGCTTTCAGGTAGTCTGGATCTATTTTCTAGGTCAGCGGTTTTTCCAATGAGGTATTTCACATTGTCTTCTATGTTTTCGTTCTTTTGGTTCTGTTTTATAATTTCTTGATTTATCATAAAATCATTAGCTTCCATTTACTGCATTCTAATTTTTAAGGAATTATTTTCTTCAGTGAGCTTTTGGACTTCTTTTTCCATTTGGCCAATTCTGCTTTTTAAGGCATTCTTCTCCTCATTGGCTTTTTGGACCTTTTTTGCCATTTGTGTTAGTCTATTTTTTAAGGTGTTATTTTTGTCTATATTTTTTTTGAGTCTCCTTTAGCAAGCTGTTGACTTGTTTTTCATGATTTTCTTGCATCACTCTCATTCCTTTTCTCAATTTTGCTTCTACTTCTCTTACTTGATTTTCAAAATCCTTTTTGAGCTCTTCCATGGACTATGACCAATCAAATTTTTCTTAGAGGCTTTGGATGTACGATCTTTGACTTTGTTGTCTTCTTCTTGTTGTATGTTTTGATCTTCTTTGTCACCAAAGTAACATTCTATAGTATGTTAGTAAGTTAGATTCTACAGTCTGAGTTTTTTTATGCTGTCTGCTCATTTTCCCAGACAATTACTTGCCTTTTGAGCTCTTTGTCAAGATATAACTCTGCTTCCAGATTGGAGATTGCTCTGTCCTAAGCTTCAGGGGTTTTGCACAGCTGTTTTCAGAGCTATTTCTAGGCACCTGTAAATTTTCAGTTCTTCTGAGGTGGTATGTTCCAAGGACAGGTGTTTACTCCTCTCCTGGCCTGTGCTCTGCTCTATGAGTGACCTCAAGCACTCTTCTCTGCCCTGGAACTGTGAGGAGGATTCCCTCTCCACAGCCACCACAAACTCTACCATATCAGCACTCCTCCTCACCCCAGGACTGCCACCCAGGACTGTGACCCAGATCCAAGCAGGGCAAAGCAAGAGAATCCTGCCTCAGTGCCAGCAAAGAGATACCTGCACGCCCACTCTGATAAGATGCTTGATCCCCCCACCATCTGTGGGCCGAGAGCTCTGGAAGCAGCCACTGCTGCTGCTACTGCCAGTGCAGCCACCTCCTCAGGACTGTGCTTTTCTCTTACCTAGGTCTGACAGTTTTCCCACTGACCTTTTGTGATGTCTTTGGTGTTTGTGGGTTTAGAAGTCTGAAAACTGCCACAGCTGCCAGTGATTCATACCCTGAGGCCTTCTCTGCTGGGTCTGCTCTGACCCAGTGTATGCTGGTGTAGCCAGCACAGTGCGATAGACCCCTCCCATTGGCCTTCCAGGCTGTCTTGGGCTGGAGACTTGTTTTCACTCTGTCATTTTGTGAGTTCTGTAGCTCTAGAATTTGTTTCAAGTAATTTTTTACAGGTATTTAGAGGGATTTGGGGGAGAGCTCAAGCAACTCCCTGCTTTTACTCCACCATCTTGGCTCTGCCCCCCATAGTCCCTGATTTGCTTTTTCTTTCTTTTACTGATAGAAATATTTAGAGATATTAACATTTACCCTAAGTACTGCTTTGGCTAATCTCCAAAATTTTGGTATGATATCTCATTGTCACGTTATCTTTAATGAAATTATGGATTGTTTCTGTGGTTTGTTCTTAGACCCACCCAATTTTTAGGATTAAGTTATGTAGTCTTCACTTAATCTTTAATCTTTGCTTCACAAATCCTTAATGAATATAATTTTGCATTATGGTATATAAAAGATATGCTTTAATATTTCTCTTTTCCTACAATTTTCTGTGAGATTTTTTATGCGCTATATCAGACCTACACAACTTGGCAGTAGGTAGGGACCAAAATTAAAATAGGCTAAATTTCTTTGGCCCACAGATAGGATAGACTAGAGACAGACTGATGATGGTTGGTTGCCATGGGTCATGTGACAAACAGGAGAGTGTACAGTGGCAACTCTACATTTTTCACGGGGACACCTGAAATGCTTTGGTGGGCCACAAGTGGCTCATGGGCCATAGGTTGTGCACTCCGGCTCTACACTGTCAATTCTTGTGACGCTACCATGTATAGCTCAGAAATATTTATATTCTCTTTAAATCTTATTCAACAATCTCTAGAGTTCTATTATACCTAACTTTTCGAAAATTTTATTCAGACACTTCAACTACTTTCTCTTTACTTTTTGCTTAAATTCATCTGGATCTGAGAGAGTTAAGCTGAAGTTGCCTCACTATTATAGTTTCATAGTTCATTTCTCCTCGTAATTCATTGACTTTTCCTTTAAGAATTAGATGCTATGCCATTTGGTGTATGTATGTTTAGTATTGATATTAATTCATTGACTATGATGCCTTTTGGCAAAACACATTTTCCCTGTTTATCTATCTTAACTATGTCTGTTTTTGCTGTTGTTTTGTCTGAGATCATAATTGCTACTCCTGCCTTTTTTATTTTACCTAAAGCATAATAGATTTTTGTTTTAGCACCATATTTTAATTCTTTGTGCATCTTTCTGTTTAAAGTGTGTTTCTTGTAAGCAACATATTTTTGGAGTCACCTCTCCAATCCATTTTGCTAGCCTTTTCCATTTTATGCATGAGTTAATTTCATTCACATTCACAGTTATGATTATTAATTGCGTATCCTTCCATTGTATTCTCTTATAACTTTCCTTCTCTTTGTTCCATGCCTCCTGCTAACTAGTTTATTTTGCTTAAGACTAATCCTTCCCCAGGCAGCTAGGTGGTGCAGTGAGTAGAGTACTAGTCCTGGAGTCAGGAGGACCTGAGTTCAAATCTGACCTCAGACACTTGACATACTAGCAGTGTGACCTTGGGCAAGTGACTTAGCCCCAATTGTCCTGCCTTCTCCCATCCAAAAAAAAAAATAAAAAAAGACTAATCCTTCCCTTAATCTACTCTTCCTGTTATTCTTCTTTTTCCCTTTGTCCTTTTAACTCCTGTTTCCTTGTTGGATAAAATGTATTTTTATACTGAACTCTGTGTGTGTGTGTGTGTGTGTGTGTGTGTGTGTGTGTGTGTGTGTGTGTATGCATTCTTTCTTCCATTGACCAGTTCAGAAAAGAGTGCACTTGAAGTGTTGCCTGCTCCACCTCCCACCCCTTTCTCCTTGTTTGTATAGATTTCTAGTTGCACACTCTAATTTTGAGATAATTTCCCCCATCTTCCTCTTTACTACCCTGTGTATTTCTCTTCCACTTCCTTTCTATTTGTCTTTTAAGATCATCAAAACATAACACTCCCATTCTCTCTGTCTGATTAGACTCCTCTATGTCCCCTGATGGTGACAGTGTTCTGAGATGTCTGTCTCTGTATGTATTACACAACACATGTGTTGTCACATGTATTATACATTATATATATGTGTATTATATACCTACATGTATTATCTCCTATTATAAGAATGTAAACAGTTTATCCTTGTTTAGTCCCTTGTGATGGCTTGCTCATGTTTAATTCCTATGTTTTTATTTCAGAGTTGCTATGCAGCTCTTCTTTTCATCAAGAATAATGAGGAGTCCTCTATTTTGTTAAAGATCCATTTTTCCCCTCATAAGATTATACTTAGTTTTGTTAGGTAAGTTATTCATTGTTCTAAGCCTATATCTTTTGCCTTCTGGAATATATTCCAAGTGTTTCACTCCTTTATAGTGGTGGCTGCTAAATCTGTGTGATCCTCACTAGCTCTGTGGTATTGAATTCTTTCTTTTTGGCTATTTGAAGTATTTTTTCTTTGACCTGGAAGCTCTGGATTTCTGCTAGAATGTTCCTGGGAGTTTTCATTTTGAAAATTCTTTCAGAAAGTGACAAGAAGATTCTTTTTATTTCTGCTTTTTTCTCTGGTTCTAAGAAATCTGGGCAGCCTTCTTTTAACATTTCTTGAAGTATGATGTTTAGGCTCTTCTTTTGGTCATGGCTTTCAGGTAGTCCAGTATCCTTGATCTATTTTCCAGGTCCGTTGTTTTTGCTATAAGATAAATTACATTTTCTACTTTTTTGGTCTTTTGACTTTGTTTTAATATTCTTGTTGTCTCATGGAGTAATTAGCTATTATTTGGTCAATTCTAACTTTCAGGAAGTCTTTCTTGGGTAATGTTTTGTGCCTCTTGTTCTAAAACTGTTAATTCTTTTTCTTAATCTTTCTTATAGTTCTCACTTTTTCCATTTTTTTCCTCCAGCATTCTTATTGGGTTTTAAAAATCATTTTTAGTTATTAAAAAAAGTCTTGCTTCATCTCTTCAAGTAATTCTGGTTGGACTTGTTCCCAAGATGTGTTTCACTTTGAGGCTTTGCTTGTATATGTTTTTGGAGTCATTCTCTTCTTCGTTTGTGTCTTGAGCATCCCTGTTCTCACAATAGATCTTTATGGTGGAATTACTATTTTTTCTTTGTTCATTCTTCCATTCTACTTTTTGATTTTGGAATTTAAGTTAAAGGGTTTGTAATCTAAATTAATTAGGTTAGGGAGTTTGTAATTTAAATTAATTTGGGAGGAATGTCTGAGCTGAGCATTTGTCCTTGTGGGTGCTTCTGCTACTTTCTTGGGGAATTGAGTGTTGTGTCATTTCAGTATCTCAAGGTCAGCTTAGCCTGTGGACCTGCAAGCTTCTAGTTCTCTGCTAGTGGTCTGATCCTGGGCGAAATCTGATCACTACCCTCCTGTTCTAACTGCAAGTTTCTCCTCAGGTTTGAGTCTGAGCAATACTCCTATGGGTTCATTCCTGGTTAAAGGTTCCAGTAGACTACTCCCAAACTCAGCCTCTATCAGCCAACTGGAAAACTTCACTGGTTTAGAGAGACAGAACTGAAGGATTTCTGCCCTGACTATTCCACTGAAGGCTTCAGACAATGCTGGAAGCTAGAACTGAGTCCCTGCTCTGCTCCTGAGACTGTTTGCCACAAGACACTGTTTGCTTCTGAATTTGTTCCTAAAACAGTGAACAGTAGTGACTGCTTCTCACTTTGAATCACCTAGGCTCAGGTGCCTTCCTCAGTTACCCAGAACTGGGTAAAGAATGACAGTGCTTACAGTTGGCACCTGTTCTGTATCCTTGGGATCCTCTAGGACCTCAGTCCTTTCAGTCCCTGTATGCCTCTCATTTTGCACCCCTGGCTATCTCTAAGGTCCATAGCAATTTCTGTCTCCTTATGTTGGATTGGGCTGGAAAAATGACTCATTATGACTTTTTTTTATTGGATTTCCCCATCAGGACTTGGTTTGGTGCATTTTCTAGATCTTTGTGGAGTGGTTGTATTTGAGGACTCTGGCATCTTGGTTTCACCTTTCCAGTTCTATTGTTAACTAGCAATATGACCTTGGGCAAGTCATCTATCTGGACCTCAATTTCCTTCTGTAAAATGAAGAATTGGACTAGTTGACCTCTAAGTCCTAAGTTCTTGTTTATTCTCCTGTGGACCCACCCGCATGGTCTTATTCATTCCTGGCTTTGGAGTAAGCTGCCTTTCCTTCTGATCTTTCTTAGTCTCAAAAGATTAACCTAATGGGGCTTTTGTCCTTTGTCTGCAGAAAGCATGTGAATTGGCAGGCATGTCAGTCCTACTATATGAAGAATGAAGTGTCATTTGTATCTCCCTGTGAAGCTTTCTCCAAAATGAGACATTCTCTTGCCAGGGACTCTGCTCCCCCACCATATGCACAAGTTTGTACTTTAAATAGTACCCTGTTAACATCTGAAAAATCTTCCTCCACATTTTCTTCTTCTTCATTTCTTCCTCCTATTCCTTTTACCTTTTGCAAAGGAATACCGTGATAATATAATTTGTTCTTTGTAGTGACCTCCAGGATCATAATGACCTCCAGGCTGTTTTGATGGATGTCATGTGTATCACCCCAGAGTGGGCCATTTCTAAGAGTAGGACAGTCAGAGAGTTGGCTCTCATCATTGTGTAGTGAGTTGAAACCTGGGAAGGAGTTTGGTGGGGAGTGAGGGAAAGGGAGAGAGGAAGGGGAAAGGGGAGAAAGAGAGAAAGAGTTAGGGATAGAGAGAGAGAGAGAAAGAGATAGGGATAGGGAGAGACAGAGAGAGGGAGGGAGGGAGAGAAGGAGAACAGACAGAGGAAGAGCGCAGCATGAGCCAATACACATGACAGTGCAATGGACTGAGAGAGTGCTTAAAATAGAGGGTGCTTCTCCTGGGATTCACACCACGGGCCTTGGCAGCCATCCTGCCCTTATCAGCAGTAATTTTTGGAGTTCAAAATTGGGCACCACACCCTGGTGTTAAGCTGCTAACCTCCAGCATCAAGGCACCAGCTGCTAGGAAGAATTCCTTTTTCAAGCTGTGGCATCATAGGAGTTCTTTATCTGGATACGTATACGGGAGTTGGAACTGATGGTCTCTAAATATTCCTTCCAGTCCTGGGATACTCTTTCTATTTGTGTGTATATGTGTGTGTATGTATATGTGTGCACATGAATACTCAACCATATATAAACATATATATATATTTACACACATATATGTATATATGTATATTTATGTGTACACATACATATATGTATATATATACAAACAGATGTTCATGCACACACACACAGCACAGAATTCAATGGACTAAGATACTGCAACTGCTGGCTATGTGGGAGCGCATAGGTGTGTGTAGCCCATTGCTTGGGAATACCTGAGCAATTCTGCATAGGGAGAACCTTTCCAAGAGCCCTTCTGTTCCAGTGTTTGAAGGAAGAGGTGAAGAGATTATATGAGCACTCAGTACATGAACACTTAATGAAACTATAAGGGTATCTCTGGAAACTGGAAAGACCAAGTTAGAGCTAGACCTTAATTCTAAGAATCCAGAATTTCAAAATCTTTCTTTAGCTTACCTTGCTGGGAACTGTGAACTTTTATCTGAGTCATCAGCAGAGGGCTCCCTCCATCTCGTAAGCTGGTAATCTAAAAGGCAAGCAATCTTGATGACTGTCTCTTCCTTCAGAGAAGAGAGGCAAACCTGACTCGTTTAAAAGCTCAAGTGTCCCTATGTACTTCTGGAGTGAAGAAAAGCTGCCTAGCCTATCCTGAACACTGGTGACTTAAGCAAGAAAGTATTTGTCAGTGTTTACATTTAGCGACACTGTTTAAATTCCTGGATCAAGGTCAGCATACTGTTTATGCACAGTGTAACGCACAGCTAAGTTTTTGCCAAAGAACAGAGAAGCAAGGGCAGCTGCTATAACCCAGCTTGGGTCATTGCATTGAGTGGACAAGGTAGCTCGAGGCCTCCTCGGCTCTCAGCCGGTCAGCAATAACTTTGTGCCCATTTGAGACAAAGCATTATGGAGAACGGGCAAGAAATAAAACATATTCCAGAACAGGAAGGTATGTCAGAGGTCATCTCTTTTCACTCTTTGTTTGATGAAGGAATTCCCTGCACAGCATCCCTAACAAGATGGAATATGCACAGGTAAAACAATCAAATACATAGGTAACAAAGTGTACTAATAGCTAACACAGATAAATGTGATTTATTGTTATCGTTACTAGCTCTGTGACTCTGGGCAAGTCTCTTAACCTCTGTTTGCCTCAGTTTCCTCACCTGTAACCAGGGATAATAATAGCACCTACTTCCCCAAATGGGGGAGATATGTTTTTTTTAGAGAGGGGAAGGCAGGGCAGTAGGGGTTAAGTGACTTGCCCAAGGTCACACAGCTAGTGTGTGTCAAGTGTGTGAGGTTATATTTGAACTCAGGTCCTCCTGACTCTGGGGCCAGAGCTCTACTCACCGCACCACCTAGCAGCCCTCAGGGGAGACAACATGTATAAGAGGTTTCAGCTCTAAGTCAGATGAAAATGCCCCATGGTTCTTAGATAGATTACAGAAGAGAGTAGGGCATCTTTTTAAATGACAGTTCCATTGATAAAACCATGTCTATCTCTCATGTTGAATCATTTGACAGTGCTAAGGATTTTGGGGATGAGAACTTTCTTGCCAGGTCACATCTGCAGAGGGGCCACCCCTCTCAATAATGGTTGCAGGGACTAGAGTGGAAGCAGGGCTGGTGATCTGAGGGACACTGCTGCTCCGGGGGCTCTTGGGCTCAGGGTCAGAGGCTGTACTTCCTGGGGTCTGAGTAGAGATGGTGGCTGAGGTGGTGGTGGTAGTTTGATCCCCTTGTCTGTCTCGGGGTGCCTTGCTGCTTTAGCTATGCTAACCCACTTGTCCTGTTGGTGGCTGTCATATGGAAGATTGATTAGGTTTATTCTCCTTGGCCCCAAAGAGCAGAACCCAGGCAAATAGGCAGAAGTAGGCAGGTTCAATCTCAATATAAGGAAGGAAGAACCTCCTGATAATTAGATTTGTTCAAAAACAATCAAGTTCTCCTTTGGAGGTGGCAAGTTTCCTGCTGCTAGAGGTCTATAAGTAGGGGCTGCAATGATGATTTATTAGGGATGTTGTAAGGGGGATTCAGGCTTTCAGTTTGGAGCTGGATTAGATGACCTCTATGTTCCCTTTCAGTGCTAAGATTCTATAATTCCAAGGTCTAGAGAGAGACTTAAAGACATTTCTCAGCCAAGCAGAGTTAATCAGGAAAGGTTTCTCTTAGGAGACTAGTGTCCCTTGTTGAGATACAAGGGCAAAAGCTGCCATCATAGAAACTTTGGAAAACCCACTTGAGGTAATTGCAGTGGGAAACTAACTCAACTCTTCTGTTTGTACTGGCTTCTTTTGTTCAGATGTTTTTCATCAGCTACATTCAGATTAATTCCGTTTGCAAAATTCTCCTGGCAGTCTTAGTAGATGAGACTTGGTGGCAAAATCTTTGGCATTTGTGATCTTGCCCAGGCCCTGTTCTCTCCTTGTGCAGTTGGCACTTCAGCTCCTGAGCAGGAACTGGAAGGCCAGTGGTGGCTGTTCCACAAGACCAAATGCAAAACAGAGCACTGGAACATCCTATGAAATCAAATCACTCCAAATGGGAGGTGGGAAGGAAAGAGGAGGGGGAGAAGTTTGGCAGTTCCCCCAAACAGGACTGAATGATGTTTGTGGTGAAAGGCTATATATCCCGCACTGTGTCTTTATCTTCACTTATCACCCACTAATAAAGATTCGATACTCTTTATTTTTCTGTCCCATGTGGTTTCCTATTCAGTGGCATCTATTTAAACACTGGGACTCCACCCAAAAATGTTAGAAAAGGCCTCTATAGCACTTTCTCACCTCTCTACACTGTCACTCACAGTTCCATCACCTGGCAAAATCTCATCTCCACCTCTGTCCTGCTATATCTTTCTGTCACCAATTCTTTTCTTTCAAATATTCCTCCCTACCTCCCACCCTCCGCCCCATATCTTAGCCATCTTTCCACTGTCTTTACTGTACCAATTTCTCTGGTACAACCTCATTGCCCATCTTAACAGTCAAGCTAAATCCTTGGGTATTCAGTATTCAGTCAACTATTTCCAGTTTCTCATCTTTGCTTATCATACTCCCTAACCTTGTGTGCCTCAACTAATCCCTTACCTTTATCCCACGAAACAAAACAAAAACAAAATACCAAAAATGCCTGCACATGCGCACACACATACATTCTGTGGGAGATACTTGATTAGAATGAGGCAGCTAAGCCTCAGAGATTTACTTGTATGTGAAGTACAGATTCAGTAAGTATGACATGTTGGAAAAGGCTCTGGGTTTGAATCCTGACTCTGCTATTTACTATCAGTGTGACCTTAGGGAAGACACCTCATCCCATTGGACCTATTTCCTTAACTGTAACATGAAGGGAGTTGCACTGGATGACCTATAAGGGTCTTTCTAGGTTTAAAACTATGATTCTGTGTGACATCATGAATACTCTCTATCCTCTTAAGCCCCTTTTAGCTGTTATACTTAACCTTTGAGACACATACCTAACCTTTGCTTAGACATAAGAATGTTTCTGAAGCATATTGTTATTCAGTCATTTCAGCTGTATCTGATTCTTTGTGACCTCATTTGGTGTTTTCTTGGCAAAGGTACTGGAGTGGTTTGCCATTTCCTTCTCTAGCTCATTTTACAGATAAGGAAACTGAGGCAAACAAGGCGAAGTGACCTCCCCAAGTTCACACTACTAGTAAGTGTCTGAGGCTGGATTTGAACTAGGGTCTTCCCAACTCCAGGCCTGGTACTCTGTCTATTGTGCCATTCAGCTGGCCTCTGAAGCACTAGCAGGTTCCATTGAACTTATCAGCAGGAAGACCAAGCCTAAATAAATGAAGTCAACAGGGACTATAGAGTACAGAGAAGAAAAATGCCAAGCATATTATCCAATTGGAATTTCTGGCAGTAAACTAAGATAGTGTAAGGGCATAATTAGACTGGATGCCTCGCAACCTTGAAACATACCTTCCAACCTGGAAGGCATTGTAGGTATATTTAATCTACCAAGAGGTATGTTTCACATTCCTAGTGACTTCCAGGCTTCTTATGGCTACTTCTATTCTCCCTCTGACTTATCAATGCTTGAGATGCTGGATGTCAAAATTGGAGTGGACATAGGTATGAAGATAATAACACTTCCTCCAGGGAATGGGGTTTTAGGGTGGGATTCAGAGAATTAGTGACTTCTCATGGTGTATTACCAGGGAAGAGTCTTCACTTATGAGAAGTTCTGGTTCTTATAGAGGCCACTGGGCATTATCCCATCAGCTCCTGTTCTGGGGTGGTCCCATCCTGAGAAATGGTGCTATTCCTTTTCTTCTGGTTTCTTATTAGATCTGGCATCGTCACCAGGCATACATTAACCTTTCTGTAGTCCAAATGATCTAGGGTGGCCTTTCTCAGTGTGCTCAGTGTTCTGAGGGTAGAAAGGTCAGTTTCCTTTCCATGGAGTAGGAATTTGACATCAGTCCCAGCCTCCCCAACCACACAGGCAGACTTACAAAAATATCACCAGAGGAATAATGGAAAGATGGGACCATCAGGATGAGTGTGTTAAGCACATTGCAGCATCCATGCTGGAAAGGTCAGCAGCTGCAGGGGGAAAGTCCAGGACCCAAAAGGGGCTATCACAATGGAAAGAGATTCTTATATAGACAGTGAGGATTATGGCTGTCAAAACTGGAGACTCAATTCTGGATTAATAATATATATTACATCATATATTTTAATTTATATATACATATGTATATTTTAATCACTGTTTCCACTAGATAACCCTGTTTCGCTCACTTACTCCTGATGTCCCTAGGTCTTCCTTGTTTCTGCAGTCTTTTCATATCAGCCTCCAAAGCCAAGGTGACTTAAGGCTTCATCGAGACTCCCTTCATGTTCCCCTGGCATAGAGTTTGCCAAGTATTTGATTGAGAAATGAACTGTGGTTTAAGCTGAGCTACGTCTGAGACAGCCCCCAAGAATGTTCTGCCCTCAGTCCCATTGGGAATGTTCCTTTCCCCTCCCGCCTTCCCCTGCTACAGACACGTACAAAAGAACCCAGAAGCAGACGTGCTTACCTGCCGTCAGTAGCACTGGTGCTGGCTTTTGCAATACATTCACCTCTTATTCAAGTTGTTATTCTTTTGAAAATCCCCCAGAACATGATACTAACTCCTGAACCCTCTATCACCTTTGACTCATTTACAATACAAGTCTCCACGTTCTTTCTCTCCTCCCTCATCTCCTCATCTCAGCTCCCCTTTTCCTGCATTCTGGTCCTACATGTGGAACACACAGCGTCTTTCCTTACTTCCGGAGAAATTCATTCCACATGTGTCTGATTCATTTCTGTTTACTCTAACTTGAAATCTCTGGTGTCCAAAAAGCCTTTTAACTATTTTTTTTCTTCCCTTTCTTAGAAGCAGGAAGTTGTGTTTGGCTAAGTGTAAACTCTTCCCCATCCTCCAGAGCCTTATGAGATGTTTGGAACGCGGAACCCTTGAGGTCTAAGGAGGTTTTACTGCAGTGCTCTCCAGGCCCTGCTCAGCCCAGCACACTCTGTTTCCGGGATAATTGTGCGCTTGCCAGGGATAGACTTGGCAGCCTAGGAGTGCTGGAAGGAGAGCTAGAACCTTCCTGCCTCATTTCAGTGATCTCAGGGCCTGCAGGGAGAATTGACTTTAAGAGTGACAGCCTCAAGATGAGGGGAATTTAGTGATTTGTGGGTTTCCTTTACCCTTCCTGCATTGGTACCAGATTGTATATGCTTGGTGATGGTTTATATTGTTTCTCTTTCCTTTTTCACTTTCTTCCCCGAAGAGAAACATGGTTAGCAATATCAACTAGGAGCTCTTTTGCTGTTTATTTTGTGGGATTGGGAAGGTTTAATAACAGGGGAGGCCATCTGGCCCCTGTTTAGAAAGTAATGTTATCAGTGATGCTCTTCACCAGGAAGAATATGAATTGGTGAAATGTAATGTAGCCATTGAGTCTGAAAAGGGCAAATCTGGTCTGGTAGATCTGATCAAGTTGTTTGGAAGGGGTTATCAAGAAAACAAAGAGATACACAGGGAAGGAATCCCTCCCTGGTATATTTCTAAAAAGGGAAACTGGGTAGGTAGGCAAAAGCTTATAAGGAAAAGACCTGCAAGTCCTGGTGGACTACTCCATTCACTAAGCGTTTACACATTAACCTGCCCATCACCCTATTAGTTCTTATGTGTTTTATAGATTTTCTAAACGTAAGGGAGCTCTGATGGAGACATCTGTGCCCTCACTGATAGTTAGGGCTAACTACATGAATGTCTTTCTTGAAGTCATGGATTCATTATTTGAAGGGGATGACCTTTCCCTATTCACCATTCTTTAGTAAAGGGCATATGAGTAATTACCCATCACTGCTATATATTTTATCTCAGGGCAGGGATCAAACCAGGTCACTTCTCTCCTTTGCATGACATCACAGTACCTATAACAATGGATTATCACTACGCAATGGCAGCTGACTAAGCTACCGGTGGTTGACATTGGAATGGGCGATGCTGAGATGGAGGCAGACTATTTTACACTAAGATGATCCTTATACCACCACTGCCCCGTTGAATAGAATGGGGGCTGGGGAATCAGCAGCAGTGATAATTTAAGCCTTATTCATTAGGTTGCATTCACTGTTTTCAGCTTGCCCAATAATCTTGAACTGTTTTTTGGTTACTTGACCATGGAGGTGACATCAATTCATCATACTGTAGAGGGTACAGTAATGGGGAAATATAGGGCAAGGTCATCAACTTCACCAGTTCTACCTAATCCTTTTTGTTCTTGTTTCTGAATTGGTTTGCTTGGCACCCAAGGGCATTATTAGGAGTGAAACAAATCTCCTCATCCCAATTCCTTTCCAGTTTTGTTGAATAGAATCCTGAGCATGGTGGAAGCAGCATCTGAACACCTGCCCCCATGCAACATGGGTCAGTTTTCCCTTAAATAGGTATTTCCTCAAAAGCTCCAGGCATGCTGTAATCTGCCTGGTGAATGGGCTACACTGGGCAACCCAGGCTAGAGAGTTTTGCATAGCTGAATCAACTTGAGGCAGCCTTGTTGGACATGAGACTGAGAAAGGTGATGGGAATTAAAAGAAATTTCAGATTATAACTTAAATAAGTATATGGACTGAGAAAGTCTGAGTGTCATCCAGAGAAAGAACAGTTCAAAAGACAGACTTAAGAATGTCCAAGGACTTGTCTAGCTAGCAGGCTGGCTGTAGTTGGCTGGGGTTTGAATTTTTTTTCTTTTCTTTTTTTTTTTTTAAGAGCTAAATATAGCTCTTGAGACTATTAGTTAAAAAGCTAATACTCTTCCTCCTTTTGGGAAGAAGCCAAATTGCTGCTGAAAACCAGTAGGTGGAAGCAGAGAGCAACATAGTGACTTCCAGAGGACATTGGCAACTGCATTGGAGGCCTGAGTTGTCCTAGTCACACATGTTCTCTGGCCATATTTGTTCCCAGCCACACACGTGTCCCTTCATGTGTGTCCTCTGGTTACACACGTGTCCCTTCATGTGTGTCTTCTAGTAGTAATTATGTATTAGAGAAATCTCTGTCACTTATTTTGCTATGCCGGTTGACAAAACATCTTTTCCTATGAATTGTCTCCTCCGGTTGACTTAGTAAAAGTAAACACATTGGTAGGGGCTCAAGAGTTATGATTTGGAATGGATGCTCACCCATAAGATTCCTTAAACCTGGAATAGCTTTCTTGTGACCCATATATGTAGGACCAAGTTCTACAATATAATTAAGGTTCTTCTCAGTCCTACAGGTGGGAGGGCAGTGGTGTGACCATGAAGTGGGTATCTGGAATTGGAAGCTGAGGAATGAATACCTCTGTGTGGAGTGAGTCCTTAACTTCTACTCGTGGGTACAAAGTGGTCAACCTCTAGCTTCCCAAACCGTGGAAGAAAAACCTCTGATTTGATAGACTCTGTAGTATGTGTCCAAATATCCTGGCCCATTGCTGATGATGTGGATTAGAGGGCCCGGGGCAAGGGTTCTGGAGGTTTTCTAAATCTAACTCTTGCTGACCAGAAGAAATTTGGCATTTGGGAATCTTAGACTCTGTGTGAGGGCCCTACTGCTCCAGGATCTCTGAACCCCCATCAGTATGCAAACTGTTTAATAAAATTTTAGCAATTTAATAGTAACATAGCCTTTCTCCATCCCTGTCTTAGACCACAAGCTTAAAATAAGTCAGGACACAACTGTGATGTTTAAAAAAATAGAGCCAACATAATACTAGGAATCCTCCCACTATTCTTGGCATTAGTCATGCTTGTTTAGGAGAGTGTGGAAAAACTGGAGAGAGGCCCAGAGGAGAGCAAGGAAAGTGACTAAATAGTTGGAAAACAGGGTTCAGGAATAGGCTTCATAGGGAGGGCACCCAGCTGGGTAAAAAAAATACAAAGGACACTGCCTGACAGGTGTCTGCAGAGAGTAGGATATGGCTTTAACAAGGAGATGGCCTATCACCACTAGGGAACTGTTTCTTCACTAAGGGGGAGCTGATGTGGGTGGGGGAAGAGGAATGTTGCAAGTCTTTGTAAATTTAAAAACAAAACACAACACTACCGTTAAAGGCCAAGAGAGGCCTCCAGGCAGAGTTAGGGGAGTGAAGGACCGGAATTATTCCCAGGCATAAGACCCACTTGTAATAAGGAGTGAAAGGAGAAAAGAATCATTTGTACCAGCTGTTTTCTTTGAAATATTCAAGCAGAGGCTGGAAACCGCTGGTCAGAGATGTTGCAGAGAGGATTCATTCATACACTGGGAGAAATTCTGAGATTCTGTGATTCTAAATGAGTCTGATATGTTCAAAGGCATTAGTCTAATGACTAGCTTCCCAAACAAGGCCCCTAAAGATTTCCTGTTATGAAACACCCATACCAACATCCATTTGGACTTCATGTTGGGGAATGGACAATTTCAGCACAGTGAGAGTGAGTGCATAAAAGGTACCCTGCTGGAGAACACACCCATCATCCCTTCCCCTACTCTGCAAGGGGTGGGTGGTGGTTAGTTCAGGACAACAATGGCCCGGTCTCCCTTTTTAGATCTGCTCTTTGTGAGCCTCTGAGCCACAGCTGTTGGGTTTCCAGACACAAATAAGCATTTATCCTGTTAGCCCTGCTGAGCCCACACAGTGAGGGGAGAGCCAAGTTGGATTCCATTCTGCTTTGCACATCATCAGCCCCACTGCCAGCTGAATTCCAGGGGCAGAATCTGTGATTGGTAATGATGTAGGGAGCAGAGATGCCTCAGCTGGACCAGTGTGAACAAGTCAAAGGAACATCCCCCCGTGACTGTTTTAGGGGGATTGATTTGAGAGTTTGGGTGAAGGAAGACTGAGAAAGCAATCGAGGTGCATTGCTGCTGCTGTCACTCAGGTAGAGCTGTCATATTCAGCAGCTTCAGCATTCTCATTTTCAATGTTTTGCTTATGTCGGTCTACGTAAACCTGGCTTTCTACTGTACACCTTAAAAAAAAGCAGAACAGAGTGGACCAAATGCTCTTTCTAGCAAGTGAGTAGGGAGAGAAGTAACTCATCCTGTTGTCTGTGCTTTTGGAAGAAGAAGGGGAAGGAAAGGGGAGTCAGAGATTAGAAGATAAAGAAGCTGCAGGATGGAAACAGACTGTTGTGGTTTTCTTCCCTCTTCCCAATGTTATTTCTTACTTTTGCTTATCTTTGTTGCTTCTCATCCACTCATAATCATTGATTTAGAGCCCCGTATGTTAGGAGTGAATGGCAAAGATCCAGGAGACTTAGAGTGGAGCCAAAACAAGGAAAAGAGAGGACAGAGATGACTCTGAGAACATTGGCTGGCCTTTAGTTGGTCCCTTGGCTGCTAGATAGGGAATGCCATTCTGTGCAAATGCATCCAGGAAGGGAGGGTGGGGGACTAGGTCTATAAGCTCCACTTTCAGACCATTTTTAGATTCAACTGCTTCCCTCTTCAGCCTCCCAACTCTGAGGATCCTATAGACTTAAATGAGATTGCTAAATGGGGGAGTGAGAAACAGGAGTGGGGGGGGGGAGGCTGAGAGTGTGTGTAGGACAGGATGTAACCCATTAAAATGATTAGCCTTGAAGTGACACACAGGTGACACAAAATTGATAGTTTGAACCTGAAACACTCTAAACCAATCTAGGTGAACTGTTGCTACTATGACTTAGGTTCATCTGTCATATTCAGAGTCCGAACCGGGAAACTTTGCCACTTTCTTTGGTTAGACATCTGGAGAGAGCTGGGAAAGCTCAACTGGATAATACTAGTGTTGGAAGAGTTCTTAGAAAGCATCCCTTCCAATTCCCTTCTTTTATAAATGAGGACACTGAGGCTTGTGGAGGGGAGGTGATATGTCCAAAGATGCCAACTTCTGTCTGTGCATGCTCAAATGGGGCTAACCTCTTTCCTGGAGTGGCAGCCCCATCCACAGGCTCTGCTTCCCTTACCCGCTCCAAGGAAATGATGAACCAGATCAAGCTCATGACATTAGTACAAGATCACACTTTAGTCCAACACACATTTGCATAAATACTTGAAAAGGATCTCTCTCCTTCAGGCAGATGCTTTGGGAACATCTGGCTACCCACTTTTCCTTATTACTTGTAGTCTTTCAGGCAATGGAGTTTAATACTGAGGATATCATTGTCATCTTTTTAAAGACAGCTCGAGGGACATATTTAACATCCCTTATTCTGAAAGAACTTTTCTTTCCCTTCCCTTTCCACTATTTCTTTTTCCCCTTTGAGGTAGATTATCTATTGGGGAAACCAAACAGCACTTTGTTCTTCTTCCTTGATCAGTTTTAGTCTGATATAGTCCTTTGAAAACAGGTTGACACCAGGTTTATACTTAGGTCAGTAAGTGCATTTTTGCCTTTAAACCTATACCCTCTATTTGAACCCAAGCAAGGTCCACTCAACAGCCATTATGATTTGTCCCTCTTCCCTCCTCCCCCTTTTCATTTTTGTAGTTCCCAGGGGGCTGTGGCAATAGGAGGCCAGGGTGGGATACATTGCCCCAACTAATGTTGTCATCATAGGTGGCTGCCCTTGTCCATTCCCCAGTACCATGTCCATGAGCATGAGGACCATAGACTTTTACTGGGTCACAGGGGGCAGGGTCGGTTCCCACAGGGCTTGGTGTCCTCTGGCTTCAGAGCCTTGTTGCAGGTAGATGAAGCTTGGCCAGAGGGGTCCCTGCACTCCACTGTCCGCCTCTGCAAGCCAGACCCACAGGTGCTGGAGCATTCAGTCCAGTCCCCCAGGACCCACTGCACATTTAGCAGGGGTTGGATGATGTTGGTGGTCGTCTTCTCCTTTCCTTTAGGTTTGAAGACTACATTGTTGGGAATAAAGAAGGTGTACTTGACTTTTGGGGGAAAGACCTCACTGGAAACAGTCAGTAGCTGGACAGTCAAGGGCTCTGGCAGTGGTCTGAAGCTCTGGAGCCGTTCGAGGGTAGCAATAGAGCCACTGTACTTAAGGATGGTCCCCTTTAGGAGGATGTCCTGCTCCATGGCTGAGATGGCCAGGTCTCCATTGAGCAGGTATCGCCCGTTGGCAGTCTTCAAGGCCAGGTAGTTGCCATCGTTCCGAACTCCCCCGTGGCTTCGCTGTTTCACATCGATGTTGGTGGCCCCAGCTGGAATGGTGACTATGTCATTGTATCCATACCTACAGGGAGAGAGGGACACTTAAGGGCAGTGACCAGAGAATCCAGGCTGTGATTGTGGTCCAGGAATTAAAATGCTTGTGACTGCTGGAAAAACATTTTCTTTCATACAAGATTGGAGATCAATGAACAAAGCAAGGTATTTAGAAATGGCTCAAAAAGTCCTTAAAAAATCAACTCTGGGGGCAGATAGGAATACTTGCCATTCAGTTTTTTTAAAAGTTTTTTGCTTAATCTGGCAATTATGTTCCAAATGATTGGGTTGAAATTTTAGATATGTCTATCTCTAGAGAGCCCAGAGAGTAGGAGAGCAAGCCCAAAGAGTTTTGAGAAGCATATTGGTGTTGCCAAACCTGTCACCTCTCAGTTTAAATGAGCTCTCAAATAAATTCAGTTCAGTGCACTGGTATTAAGCTTTGCTTGGCTACCTCAGCAATAGAGTTCAAACCCACATGGAAAAATAAGTTCCAGAGAACCATTCCAGAACCCTGTGAAGATGGAAATCTCATTCCACCTCTGGATCAATCTGCTACCAGAGTTGGATAGTGTCCACTTGGTTAATATTGTTCCAGGACAGGAACTACTGAGATAAAACTTTCTTATGAGGAGGCCTGGCTAGCATGTCAGGAAGTAGGTGTTTCTTGGGTGACATGATAACCCTCTGAGAAAATGTGGAAAAAAATGTCAAGGTGTAGAGCTAGAGGTTGGTTGGATTAGGATTGAACCTTTATTACCTTTCTCCTCCTTTATTCTTCTGAGGAAGAGAAGAAGTATGGAGAAAAGAGGATGAGAACTATTCCAATTCTCTGTCTTTCTAGCCTGGGGAGGGATATCAGGGTGGGAGGGAGATGGATTGCTTAATCTAGGGCCCTAGGGTCCTTTGGTCCATATGATTAAAGACTTAAAAAAAATCATACAGCAGGATTTAAAATCATTGACAGGGAAAGCCAAAAGTCCTTTGCTTCAGCTTTCTATTCCCTTTGGGCTTAGAAATACAAGGAAACTCTTGAGCATGTTTGTCTTAGGCAGATTGTGTTCTCAGTGTAGTGAAAATGGGAGAACAGGAAGGGATGGAGTGGGAGCAAGTGTAAATTCGCTAAGCAGGGTGTCTTCAAATGCTTCTCAAAGACTCATTCATTGAGGACAATGAAAGAAATGTTTATGTGGCATCAATTTGCTCAAGTTTACTGATTTTCTTTTTTTAAAATGATGTTTTATTTTTCCCACTTATGTGTAAAGACAATTTTTAACATTTTTAAAAATTCTGACTTCCAAATATTCTAGTGATTATCTTAATAAGCCCAAAGTCATTGTGGCGTGTGGAGGGTATGACATACATCTCAAATATCGATTCTTCGCACCAGGCTACCTGGCACAGTGATGGTTCTTAACTCCTTGAAATGAAAAATGGAAAGAAAAATGGAGCTGGGACCTACCAAGAGAGTTGTGTTCTAGTCTTGGCTCTGTCATTAACTAGCGAGCTGATCTTGGGTGAGTCACTTAGTCTCTCTTTGTTTTATTTTCCCTATCTGAAAAATGGTCTTCATACCTACTTCACAGAATTATTTTGAGAATCAAATGAGACTATAGAAATGAACACACAAGCATTGTATCAAGTATTATACAAATGTGAGGTATTCCTATACGTGGGTAAAGTGCTTAGAGTTCTTAGGAGAGGACCAAAAGGAGGTGTCTTTTGTGTTCTGATGAAACTAAGGGCCTGCAATGGAAAGGCTAGGACTCCCCATGAAAGAATACTTGGAAAACTCCTCAGATTGCTAGGCCACTAGGGAGAACATCCAGGGGCTCAGGCTGTTGCTGTTCTCTCCTACTTAGAAGTACAAAGAGAAAAGAAAAAGAAAATCTAGGTCATTATAGAGAAATGTATTTCAGAGGGAGCCCAGTCCTGCCTATGATCTAATTTCCCCACCTGGCCACCGATCATGGGCATAAAGGGTTGGAGAGACTCACTTGGAGTGGTTGAGTGAGCCTGAGATCTTCCTGCATGAAGAGCCACTGCCCCCACATACACCACACTTGTCCAGTTTCCTAGGGGAATCTACCACATGATCACAGCCAGCCTTGACACATTGGCCATGGACACAGATGGATAGAGTCTCTGGCCCACACAGGGTTCCATCGATCACCTGTAGTGGGGAGAGGCAAAGAAAAGCAGAATTCATGGTAAGTTCAAGGGAGGCCAACTTAAGCATGGGGAGGTGAGTTCACTTTCCTTCTGAATTCTGAGTCTGAGGAATCTTACTTTGGTTTCGAATACTTTGAACTCACTCCTTCCTCGAGCTCTGCAGAACAGCTTGCAGCGGTCCCGGGGAGACACCCCTGCGTACTTGGGGACCCACTGAAGGAGATTCCCATTAATGTCAGTGAAGTTGTAGGCATTGTACTTCTCACATTGCTGCTCTCTGAAACTCTTTCCTAAAAAAGCAAGAGGAAGGGGTTTGGGTGCTGAAGAGGATGTGGAATTCTGAGAACTTTTAGGGAGGACAAAAAATTTTGAGGCTATATGGCCACTTGGGATACTACAAGTGGGATTCATACTTTGGGTAGGGGACAGACTAGAAGACCTCTTCTATCTCTATAATTCTATAAATTAGAAGAGAGCACCCCCCACCACCATCACATCTAGGATTCAGTTGCCAGGATACTCAACACATTCTTATTTAGTAATGGCTTTGGGAAGATCCATTTTACAGATGAATAAGTTGACACCAGGTTCAGATCCCACCTCTCATGACCTCTTATGACCTGTGTGATCTTGGTCAAGTCAACCTTCCTGGGCCTCAGTTTTTGCATCTACAAAATGGGGGGAAGGTGCATTGCATTAGTTGGATTCTAAGGTTCATTTTAACTCTAAATCTATGCTGTTACAATTTTAAGGAATAGGAAACCATTTTATAAATCTGAGAGTATACCACAAACCAAGGAGCTTCAGAAGATAGCTCTAGTTTCTGTCCTCTGTTCTCTATACAGTCACTCCTAATCTGTTCTTATGGCTCCAACTAGGACCTCTTGCCAGCAATTCCTCAAACTATATTTTTAGTCCTAACCTCTTCTGCAACTCCAATATTTCCAACTATATACAGGACACTTCGTTTGGAATGTACACTGGACTTTGGATTCAGGATACTATGTCTATGGTTCTGTGGTTCTGAATCTATGTCTGTGGTTCTGAATAAATGATTTCTTTGGAACTCTTTTGTTGCTTCTCTTAAATAAGGGCATTATACTGGACGACTTTTAAGATACCTTCCAGTTCTAACATTCTATGATATGATGGTACTGGTACAATGGAAAGAGGACTGGTACCTCGAGCCAAAGAACTGAGTTCAAATTCCACCTCTAACCTTATCTTTGTGATCTTGAGCAAATCATTTATCTTCCCTGGACCTTAGTTTCCCGTACTGTAAAATTAAGGAGTTGGACCAGGTGGCCTCTTAAGTTCCTTCCAGGTATAAATCAATGATCTTAGGACCTGTGGCTCAATGTGTTCAAAACTAACACCCTCTCCTTCCCAAAGTCCCCATTTCTATTCATAGAACTACTATTTTTCCAGTTTCCAAGGCTGAAAATCTAGAGCTATCTTTGCCTTTTTTCTCTCATTTATCCCTCTCATTCCATCTGTTGAGAAGCGGTATGGCATAATGATAGGGAGTTGGCTTTTGAAGCAGGAACAACTAACTGAGTGTAAGTTCTGTCTCTGACACATGTACAAATGTCACTGTAGGAAATTCACTCTGTCCCCCAGGCAACCCTCTGAGACTATAAGTTACAGATGACTTGATGGAAGATTTTTCAGTACCAGGAATTCTCCATGCAGATGAAATCACAGGGGTGGACCTTCTCTCTCCCCACCAAAAATAAAAGGTCATCTAGCCTTATCACATATCTTGAATTTGCCTCTTTTCTACTGCCTATGTACAGGCCCTTATCACCATATATCTGAATAATTATAATAGTCTCCTAGCTGATCCTTCCCATCTCTAGTCTGTCCTTTCTTCAATCCATCTTGTATATGATTGCCTGACTAATCTTCCTAAAAACAGCTTTCATTATGTCATCACCAGGTAGATAAGGACAATGATTCCTTATTGTCTGCCACCTTATTTCCAAAGTCCTTGTTATAAAAAAAAACACTCTATAATAGAGCCTTGAGACTCCAAACTGCACTCTTCTTTGCCTGAGTTGATGTCTTTAATGTATTCCGTGCCCATTCCCACCTCCATGTCAACTCCCAAGACAGTTTCTCTCGCCTGGAACGCCTTTTCTCACCTCTCTACTTGTCAAAATGGTACCCATTTGTCTGGGCTCATCTCAAGTCCAATGGGCAGAACACAATGGTAGGAATTGGGGGAAACAAAAAGATTAAACAGTATGTGGTGCTTGTCCTTATGAAGCTCATGAAGTGCTTAATAAATGCTTGCTGCCTGATGGACTCACAGTCTTATGTATTATGGTATTAAAAGACTAACAGAAATCCCTCAGTCATGGAATGAGGGAACATGATACAAATGAGTGCACATACTACAAAATGATATGGGATAATGTTTTAACAGGGGCATAAGTGCTATGTCAGGTCTGAGGTGGGGAGACATCTTTCCTGACTGGGCGCATCATGAAAAAGGTGGCTTTGTTTCACGCAGAGTCCTTTGTGTATTCCTGCCCACACGATGGTCTTTCCCTGAACACTAACTGCCCTTAGAATCTGTACCATACAGTTTGATGATTCCTTATTCATCATGTGTGTTGTGTCTTATTTCTCCTACTGGAGAAAAGCAGGGAGCATGTCCTATATTTCTTCTCTATCCCCCATAATCCCTAGCATAGTACTAGGCACATAATAGATGCTTAATAAATACCTGCTGATGGAGATGGCAACAGAATTATTCATCTGACCTGCTCCTCAGGCTACTTCCTGCCCTCTTTTTCTTTTTCCTGTATAGCACTGGGCACATTCCACATACTAGGCCAGGCAGATCTCCACAATGCCAGACCACAGGCCAGGGTTTCTAAGAGTAAAGGTCACTGACAAACCCTCCTCCTTCTTACAAAAATGCAAAACAATGCAGCAGCAGATGACTGATTGCCTCTGGAGACGGACCCCTTTTACCCTTTGTACTCAGGTAAATCACTCCTAAAGTTCTGTCTATCTTCTCATGCCTGGTAATATTTCTAGGAAATCAAGAGGGAGGAGAATGTGACTGTGGGAAAAGAACTGATTTTCCCTCTCTCCCTTCCCTCTCCCCTCTTGCCCACGCAATTGTCCTTTAGTACTATCCCCCCATTCAAGTACGCCTCTGTGATTTTTTTTTTCCTAGCAGGTACCAAGGATAGGAATGTGGCCAGGAGAGGTAGAATTGTCACCTCTTCACTGGCAGGCTCAATCAGGTCCATGCTATGGACTCAAGGGAATATGGTCAACTATTCTCAGAAAGAATGGGAGTGACAGTCAGACTCAGAAGTCCTCCCTCTGTCCTGGCCTGAGTGTTGGCTGGTTAGACATTAAGGCTTTGGCTCTAAACCCTCTGTGGAAAGTCCTTCCAAACATACAGAGGGGGATTTGGCAGCCACGAGATGGGTTACTATCCTAGCCACTCCATACGAACAGCCGGGGCTTGGAGTGACCTTGTCTGGACAGCTTTTCAATGCCTTATGTCCTCTCTCCCTCACCCCTTTGTTAGATTTTTTTCAGGGCAATGTCTGGTCCCTAGAAATTGGGTTTCCCGGGTTCCCTGCAGCCTGTTTCCACACTTGGTGTCAGGACGAAGAATCCTTTCATCTCAGGCTCAGAACTCCATTCCTGGAGACCTGCCCCCATTGTGCTCCTAGTGATAGGTAGGAGCAGCAGCAGCCTCTACCATGAGCATTGCCTGTAAACAGCCAATTACCATCAGGTGGACATTCCTCAGTGTGGCAGGACTGATACTTGGCTCTCTGGCCCACGCAGTACCGGCCTCCATTCTGCGGCTCAGGGTCCTTGCAGTCTCGGTAGGAGAATTGCACTCCTCCTCCACATGTTCGGGAACACTCTCCCCATGGTCCCCACGGGGCCCAGCCTCCATCCACGACAGGCTGCAACACAGGACATCTTAGTGAGTCTGCTACAGAGGCAAGAAGCTTGAATTCTCTGCACTAGGTCACATACCTGGTATGGGCATGAGGTCTCCTGAGTCTCAGACTAGTTACTTGGGAAATCTTATATCTGAGCTACCAGTCTCTAGTGGAAAGATTACCCTGAAGAATATTCTAGGAAGTGTTAATGGGAGGCATGGTGCATTTACAAATGCTTTCAGTTGAGCCATTGACCTCTGAGACCAAACACTTGTGTGTATCTAAAAGGACTAGTCTTAATACCATGTGGCCTCTAACTATTGGAGGTTGGTAGTCTGGAGTTCATACATGACAAACCAAACAAGTATCCATAAGGCCAAGCCTCTGGTAAGAATTTCCAGGGATTCTTTTAGGGTAGAGAGTTCCACCCTCATAAAAATTGTGCAGGAGAATATCTCTGGGATTGGTGGGGGCAAGGAAGTAGATAAGTATCCAAAGTGAAGATGAAAAGCAGGCTTAGGACATTATATGAAGTGGCCTGACTAAACAGGCTGGTAAAGTGTGGAGCAAAAGGTACTTTATAGAGCTCTACCCTTCTGGGTTTTCCTGGACTACTCCTATTAGATCAGTGTCTAGAAGCAGGATGTAAAACTAACTGGGTGCTGAATGATGAAAGGGACCAGCCCACTGAACTCTCAAAAGGGCTCCAAATGAAAAGGAATAATCACACCAGACATTTGTATAGGGCTTTGAAGTTTACAGACTTTTATGTACTGGGTGGCCCAAAAGTCTTCTTGCAATCTGAAGCTATTAGACCTTTGGACCACCCTGTATTATCTTACTGAATTCTTTACAACAGCCCTGTAAAATAGGTACTAGAGGCATTATCACCCTCATTTTGAAATGAGGAAAATGAAGATCTAGGAGTTTACTGACTTGGCCAAAGTCACATAGCTAGAAGTGTCACATCAGGGCCTCAAAGTCAAGTCTCCTACGTTTGATTCCAATGTTTTTGTTTTTTTCTTTCTCTCTTAATGTCACAGCTGCCTCCCAAACATAAGAAACCTCATCATCCTAAGGTAGAAGAAACTATGCAGGGAACAAAGAAATTAAAAGCCTCATTAGCACTGGGAAAAAATGTATCCTTTAAGTTTGTATAATCCTGGGGACTTGATTTCTCAAATCCCTCAGGAAGGTCTAGAAAGTCTTTTTTCTTCCTTACACAGACCTGTTCTCCTTCCTTTCTACTTCAGTTATGTAACTTCCTTAATGATGCAAATAACAGCCACTTACATCTAGATTTAATGTTTCTGTTCTAATTGCACGACGCCTGCCTTAAACTGTAAGCGCTTAGCAGGTAGGGATCACATCTGTGTGACCATCTTAGTGTTGGGTACATGTTATCAGATGCTGGAGGGTAATGGAAGGAGTATGGCATAATGGAAAGAGAGTTGGTCTGAGAGGCACAAGAGCTGGATTCAAATCCTGCCTGCCCCTTTTACTTATTAATTTGATGAGTATGGGCAAATCTCTAGACTTCCCTTAGAGGCAGCTAGGTGACTGGAACCCAGGACTTGGACTCAGGAAGACCTGAGGGTCAAATCAGAAATGAGCTGCATGACTCTGAGCAACTCACTCAGCCTCTATTTCCTTATCTGTAAAGATGGGGATCATAATAGTACCTACACCTCACAGAATTGCTGTGAAATGCAAATGAGGCAACATATGCAAAGTACTTTGCAGATTTTAAAAGTACTGTTTAAATTTTAGCTATTCTTTTTAGATCTCAGGAGTAGCTAGAGGGCACAGCGGATTGCGTGTGAGGCCGGAAGACTCATCTTCCTAAGTTCAAACCTGGCCTCAGACGCTTACTAGCTGTGTGACCCTGGACAAGTCATTTAACCCTGTTTGCCTCAGTTTCCTCATCTGCAAAATGAGCTGGACAAGGAAATGGCAAAGAGCTCCAGTATCTTTGCCAAGAAAACCTCAAATGGGGTTTTCACGAAGAGTCAAACATGACTGAAACAAATGAACGACAACAATCATACCTTATTCTCCTAGACTTGGTTTTTCCCATCTGAAAAATGGGGATAAGAATATTTGTACTATCTATCTCACCCTTTGTAAATCCTAAGATTCTGTATGAATGTGGGCTATGATTTGCTGGAAGCATCTGCAGGGCCACCTTGTTTTACCAACATGATCCCGAGTAGCCTCATTTCTCACCTTTGGCTTTGTCACTTCCTCTTCAGGCAGACAGCTACCATCCCAACATAGATGGCCATCTCTGCAGGGTGTTCCATCGGCCCAGGGCAGGCTGCCATTCTTGGTATGGCAGAGAGGTTCAGCAGCATCTGTACGGCACCAAAGCTGGGCACAGATGTCCTGGGCTGAGGTGTTGGGACAGTGGCTGAAGTCTGGTCCAAAGATCTGCTGGCATTGCCGGTCTAGCTTATAGAGGGCCTCTCGGCCTGGGAGGTTGGAAGGTAGAGGGATAGCTGCAGTTGGGGCATCCAGTAGGCAGTGGCCTGGTTGGAAGAGAAAGAAGCAAGCCTTCAATAAAGTCAAATTCAAATTCCTAACTAGGGGCTTCCTGGCCTCTTTATTACCAATAATGTACTCCTCCTTCTCCTCTACAATTGAATTAACACTGATTCTTGATCATCTGCTTGCATATCATCTACTTTTTTGGATCAGCAATAAAGTCATATTTTGAGTTGATTTCCTTCTTCCACTTGGCAGCACAATTCTCAGTCACATCCCTGCTTCCCCCAGTCCCATGCCCTCTTAACTAGTCATTGTATACCTAGGTAATGAAACATAATGTTAATATTTAATCTCCTTTAAACTTCAAAAGGCAAGGTTTTTTTTTTTTTTCCACTGATGCTGATCTCAAACCCTTTTATACCTTATTTAGCAAATGGTATCTTTGAGGGACCCAAAAATCAAACCTAACCCAACAAATCCTCAAACCCATCATTTAGTGTCCAGCCTTCTGGTGATCTAGGCCTACCTTCAACTTCTTTGAAATTGGCCTGGTGCTCATATGACAGACATCTGGCCCTTTCAGCTTAGGAGACTCTTTCTAGAGCTTATCCTTCATTAGATATAACCTTGGAAAACTTAGCATCACCTTCTTGCCATAACTGGGATTGAAGTAGGACTTGTGTAGAGGAATATTAATCTTAGTTTAAAAAATAATATAATCTGCCTTGGAAAAATAAGTCAGACATCCCAAAGTCAAAGAAATATGGCATTTGGATTATTCAGAAGTAGTGTCATTGCTCTCCTCTACTAGGGTAGAGAATCAAGGGTTATTTATGTCCCCATTCCTATTTGCCTGTTGGAATTCTTCGCTCGATCACATGAACCTTCTCCCTGAATCCATGACTTTCCCTATTTTGTATTCCCATTATTTCATTCATTACATGGGCTATCACCACAATTTGGGCTACTCTTAGCACTGGTCATTTTTTTCCTGTCCTTCAAACTCTGCTAAATATTCACCTCCTCCATGGAGCTTCTCTGGACTAATTGCCCCCTGCTATATAACTGGTACATTAGTCATGGAGTTTGGATTGCTAGGAGATAAGGGTAACTGGGCAGTAGACCAGTAGTAGCCCTGGGAAGGGGTGGAGGGAAGGAAAATTTGATTCAGATCTCTTAAGATGCCTTCCAATTCCAAAATTATATGATTTTCTGCCTCCAGGAAGGATTTAGGTAGAAGGCTTTCCTCTATGGGGCAAATTCTAAGTGTTGCTAGCTCAGAAGAAAAGACAGATAGTCCAAGTGATGCCTACCATGTCCTCCATCCAGGAACTCTGTGATGTATTTGGCACTACAAGGAGACCAGGGCACTGTCTTGTTCAGGTGGACAAAGAGAGGAGCCATCATATGGTGCTTGCCCATAGGCCCAAACAGTCGCTCACAGGTTTTGGAGTCATCATGAGGCATGCTCAGGACATGTCCTAGGGAAGAAGACACATCGTATTATTAACATGCCAGTCTCCCAGTCTCCATCCCTTTCCTGTCCCTGATCTGCACACCATCATCCCATCTGACCTTGGGGTACTCCGCATCATCACCTTAGTGCAAACCCTTCAAAGGAACTGATCAGTTTTCTAACTAAAGTTCTTACTACATTAGCCTGCAGGCTCCTTGAGGGCAGGAACCATTTTATGCCTTTCTTTGTATCCCCGGGGCTTAGCACAGTGCCTTAAGCATAGTAGGTGTCATAAATGCTACTTGACTAGTTAACTGACTGACTTGTTATTCTCACAGGTAGAAGCTGTCTCATGGTCAAGTTCATCCCTTTCTTTTCCTGTCTCTTACCATATTCTCTGGCAGCATGGTGGTCCTAGAACATTTTTCCCTACCCATGTTGACAGTCGATCCTGAGATGCTACTTACTTCAGGACGCCTTCTGGGATTAGTTAGAAGAGAAGCATCGATTTCCCACTTCTACTCACTTCACTCTGTCTTTAAAATACATCTCTTGATTCGCCACCCTGAGTAAAGCCCTTACAGCTTTACTTGTATGTAAGGTTAAAAATTTCACTTGTCTGGTTACATACATGCTTGGTACGTGTCTTGTACATGCCTGTTTATGTCCATGTTGTCTTCCTTGTTAGAATGTAAGCTCTTGGAGGGCAGGGACTGTTTTTCTTTTTATTTATATCTCCAGAGCAATAAATGCTTGATGATTGATTGCTATGAATCTATACTTTTCAGGGAATGGTTGCTTTTCAAAAAAAATTTTAGAGCTAGAAGGGACCTTAGAAATTATCTCAGTGCTGGGTGTGGTGGTGCACACCTATAATAACTACTACTGAGATTCAAACCTAAGTCTAGTCCTTTTTACTGACTCTTTGTACTAGAATGTACTGCCTTTCTAGCTATGTGCATATTTATTTACCTTTGTCCAAATTAGTCTTTTGGTCTTACACCAGGGGTTCTTAACCTGGAGTCAGTGAATTTTATACACACACACACACATATGTATATACATTTTTTCTTATAACAGTATTTAAATATAATTGGTTTCCTTTGTGGTGTTGTTCAGTCATTTGTGACCTGGTTTAGGGATTTCTTGGCAAAGGTACTGGAGTGGTTCCCCATTGCCTCCTCTAGCTCATTTTACAGGTGAGGAAACTGACACAAACAGAATTAAGTGACTTGCCCAAGGTCACACAGCTTACTAGTGTCCGAGGCCAGATTTGAACCTAGGAAGATGAGTCTTCCTGACTCCAGGCCCAGCTCTCTAGCCACTGTGCCACCTAGCTGCCCATCACTTTCCTTTGTAATCCTATGTATTTTATTTTATGCATCTAAGAACATTCTTAAATGTCCAGAAGGGGTCCAAAAGGTCCATGACACGAAAAAAGTTTAAGAACCTCTGTCTCAGACTGAGGCCCTCAAGTGATCTGTGCTCCTTCAGCACATCCCTTGGATACTTGCAAGGCCCACCAGAGAGCCACATGCATATCTGTGGTCCAAGCTCTCTGATGATGACAGTCTGGTCGTGGCCGATGAGGAGGACTGTGATTTCCTCAGTACGCCGGGTGGCAGACATAGACCTGGAAGCCTTCTCTATCACTATAGTCACCACTTGTCTACAAGAAAAGCTCACCTAACTCATGAGCCAGAGTGTAGGCAGCCTGGAGCCCCTCGTCCTCAATCACAGAACAGCTCTTGTCGGGGTCACATATGGTTCCGATGTCGGCCACACCTAGGGTGTCACAGCTCTGCTGCCCACAGAAATCCTGCTTGGCGGGAAGACAGATTGTAAGGAAGATGGTCTCACAGAGCAGCAGCCAGAAGAATATTAGCCCTGCTTACTTTCCTATGTAGGGCTCGGCTAACCCGGTAATACCTGCACAGTGACCTATAGAGCAATTTGTGTTTTCTAAACCATTCTCATGGCAGCCAAAAGGTATCAGCAGCCTATTATTCCTAGGTTTTCTACCTACTTGAATCCTATGGTCGAATCTGATATTTAGAGCCAGAAGGCACCTTAGAGGTCATTTAGTTCAAGCCCCTCATTTTATAGATGAAGAAACTGAGGCTCCGAGAGATTAAGTAATTTGCCAGTTAATGAGAGCCAGAATCAGAAACTACTTTGTGGTATCTTCTCAATGATGCTCAGACTCCTGCTATTTTCCCCTAGGGATTCGTCACTCATCAAGATGTGGAAGGATGATGGATTTCTGGATGAATTAAGAGACAACCCTGAGATTTCTAGTCCTCCTCAAAGAAGCCCTGGGGGCCAGTATAAAGGTAAATTCAGCTCTCTCTCAAAAATGAAAACCTTGGTTTTCTTGATCACTTTAATCGCAATGACTACAAATGGAAGTGAGCCCCGCTTTGGTAGCGCCTCTGAACTGGAAGGGATGTCAGCGGTCATCTAATCTGATTTACACTAGAACAAAATGCCTCTTTCCAGTATACTCCACATATAGACAGTAAACCTCTGTTTGAAGTCATCCAGTGAAGGAAAGACCTCCACCACCCATGGCAACCCATTCTGCTTTTGTCAGCGTTCACTGTAAGGAAAATTGCCTTTATATCAAGTCTAAATCTGCCTCTTTGCAACCTCCATTCATTGCTCTTAGTTCGGACCTGTGGGGTCTAATTATACTTCCACATGGCAGCCCTTCGAATAATTGAAAACAGCTATTACCTCACTTATCTGGTACACTATTGCTATCTTAATGATACAGCTTTTTGGATCCCCACACCACATGTTGGCTCATTAAGCTTATAGGACACCAAAACTCCTAACTCTTTTTTTTTCCATAGGAATGGCTGTCTAGCCACATCTTTCCTATTCTTCTCCCGTGTGATTCAATTTTCAGCTCAAGATTTTAAATCTATTTCGGGGCAGGGAGGTGGTGCTGTGGATAGAGCATGGGCCCTGGAGTCAGGAGGATATAAGTTTAAATTTGTTCTCAGGCTGAGTGAGCCTAGGTGAGTCACTTAACCCCAAGGGTTCAGAGAAAAAATTGCTATTGAATTTCAACCTAGATTTGGCCCAATGCTCTAGCTGGTTGTTATTTTTTTATTTTGGATCCTGTATTTGTCTCACGTGCAAATGCCATCTACGTATTTTTCTAAATGACTGACAAAAACATTAAATAGCACAGGGCCAAATACAGATGCCTAAAGGCACTCTACTTGGAAAACTTTGAAACTGACATCAAACTATTAATGACTACTTTTTAGGGTTGGGCATCCAACCAGTTCATATTCAACCCGACTACACTATTAGCAGGATAATTAGCAGAAAGCACACAGGGTTTGGAGCTAGAGGACCTGGGACCAAATTCTGGCTCTGTCACTTATTTCTATCATTTTGGCAAGTTACTTAATTTCTTTGGGCCTAAGTTTTCTCATTTGCAAACATAGAGAGGGTTTGACTAGATGATTCCTAAGATCCTTCCCAGCCCAGAATCTTCCATCCTGTGTTTAACCCACATTCTCATCTTGATCACAAGAATCTCAAGAGAGTCTTGGTCAAATACTTTGTTAATAGCTAAGTGATATTATCTATAGCATTCCTTTCATCTGCCAGTCTAATGCTTTGATAATTCTGTTGAGTTTTGATCTTATCACTATGGGTTCTCCTTCCAGCAGTAGAGATAACAACCTATCCATGGCTTCTTATCTCATGCAGCTCTTGTCCATGTCTTTCTGTATATCTCCATGGGAAGGGGGGCATCTAACATGCTACAGGCCTACAGGCAACAGGCCCCCAGGAGGCCTTCCCTTAGATTTCTTGACATTACTTGGATACCAGTGGAACATACAAGCTGTCCATCAGTTATCCCTTGCTCTTGGTACATGAGTGGCCCTTCTTTTCTTATGGCAAATTTCTTTGATGATAATCTTTGATTTGCACTTTTTCATTAGTAATATACTAAAGCTCATTCATGCTCCCCATCCCTTTTGGGTGACCCACAAATTTAATTTTTCAGAGACCATGGTATGCTACAATTAACAGTGTTAAAGCATCACCTGAAGGATATTGGTGTTGGTAAAAAGATGAGCCTTTGTTTTAGGGAGAAGCTTGGCATTATTAAAAAGCACTGCAGAATGTTTTAAATTCAATGCAACCCATTTCTTCCCTCCTCTTTAAATTTGCAGTGTCTGACCAAGGTAGAAATACTTGTGGACCAGCACTATGGGTCATCCATCTAGCCACACATCAGTTGTTACAAGAGCCATTTTTCATTTACTTGCTTTTTTCTCTGTGGATAGTTGGGCTGAACTTTTAAAAATGATTCTTGGTCTCATTTAGGAATAAATGCAATGTGCCGGCACCCAATGGAAGTAGCACAATGCCAGCCATCAGCAGAACATCTGAAAGGCCTCATAGTCTCCAGTCTGTGCAGACATCCTCCATGACAGTGACCAACCATCCTGTCCTTGGGTGGGCATACATCTTCTTGTTTTATGACCCATTTAATATCAAGAATCATAAAACTGTTGAACAAAGATATTTCAGTTGTTGCATTTCAATTTTTCAAAGAATCTTGTATGATTTTTTAAAGTATGTTCTGCCTAACGTGACTAATCTAGCAAACCTGTCAAAAAAAAAAGGAAATGAGATGTCTCTCATGACCTATTCTTCCTTCCTTTTGGAGGGGGGTATGGAGTAGTGGTGGTTTAAAAGCAATTGGGGTTAAGTGACTTGCCCAGTGTCACACAGTGACACTGTTGTAAGTATTTGAGGCTGGATTTGAACTAAGGTCCTTCTGACTCCAGGGCCTGTGCTCTATGCACTGCACCACCTAGTTGCCTCCTCATGCCCTGTTCTTAATGGAGTCATAGTGGCTCTTTGTGATCACCACTGCCTTTTCTAGATGTTTACTAAACATCCCTTTAATAATACATTCTAAAATTTTGTCAGAATTGAAGGCAAACTCATTGTCTATAGATTCTATTCTTTTTTTTCCCTTAAAAAAATCAAGAAATTTGCTTTTATCCAATCCTGTAGTACCTATTCCATTTTCCACAATCTTTCAAAGATGTCTGATAGTGAATGCCAACAGTTATATACCAGTTCTTTCAGTGACCAAGGATGTGGTTTGCCCGGGTTTGGCAACATAAACTTATCTAGGGAAGATAGGTGTTCTCTTACTATCTCATTCCTTTGGTCTGTCCTTTCTTGGGCTGATTTCTCCTGTAGATTTTTAAGTTATTGGATCCTGCCTATCCTTTCTTTGAAACCTCCGAAATCTGCTCTTTCCAAAGCCTGAGTGATAGTGACCAATTTTATCCTCCTCTATCACAAATGCTAAAAAGGAATGATCATTTCCTTATAAGATCCTCCCAGTTTCTGCCTCAGGTCCTCTTTGTTGGTATGAATTGGGTTTTTTTTTGGTTCCTCTGCATTCTAAAGGGTGAAATTATCATTGAGCTAAACCAAGAAATTATTCGCTGTTTTCCTTTTTTTTTTTTTTGGCGGGGGTGGGATGGGAAAGATGAGACAGAGACAGTGAGACAATGAGAAAGAGAGAGTGAGAGAGAAAGAATGAGACAGAGACAGTAAGAGAACAAGACAGAGATGGAGAGAGAATGAGACAGAGAGCTCCAGCAGATGCCTGGATAACTGAAGTCTTGTCACTTGAGATATATCTCTTTCCTCTTTTTCTTCAGTTGGAAATGTTTTTTCCCCATCTGAATTCAAAGCATCTGTGGGCTAGAACATACCTTTACCTCTAAAGGCTATTTAACAACTTCATTTGCCTTCAGGTGGGAATGCATTTAAACTACACTAGACATAGCCTCTCCTAATTTTATAAGGCTATAGACAAGATCCCTCGCCTACCTGTTCCTGTGCTTAACAATCATCTCTGGCAAAAATTCTTTCTTATAGCTAACCTAAAGTCCACAAGCTGCTATTTGCACTGAGGACTTGAGTGGATGGCCAGCCACTGAGCTCCAAATGAGAATGGATCTTTCTTTTCCAGATACCCTACACTAAGATGTCTTCCTTGACTCATGAGACTTGTGGCTTTCAGACAGGACCAGAAGAGAGACCTTTCCCTCACATGGGTAGGGCTGCTGGGACTCCCTTTGATCTGCTTTCCTCCTGTTCTCCTTTGAACCCCAGGGCTTCCTGAAGCCAGGACCACAGACCTGTCTGGTGAGCAGAATGGCAGTGTCATAGTGTTCAGGGTGGCGGTCACTGGTGGGATTGAATCGCTGTTGCCAGCTGCAGAAATTGCGAAGGGTGAGACCCCCATTGTCTGACACTTCTGGCCCCCACTTCTCATCTTCCACCACCAACACCTTGACCACGACTAGGTTGATGGAGTTCTTCAGGCTGGGGTGCTTGTAGATCCGAGCCGCCACTGACATCAGTGTCAGAATGTGATTCTGCCAGGAAGAAAGGACATTAGGAGAAATAGATTAAATGCTGTGAGGAGGAACCAAGAAGGCTACAAAATCTGAAAAGGCTTTACTTATATTACCTCTGATTGTCAAACAATCCCATGATATAATGAGAAAACGGAGGTGGCAGACAGAGGTGATGTGCATCATCTGGGGTCACGTAGCTAGTAAGTGTCTGAGGCAGAATCTGTATTTGGGTCTTCCTGACTCCAAGTCCAGTGTTGTGTCCACTGGGCCATACTTCCTCTAGACTAACTTGACTTGTTATTTTTAAAATAAATTTTGATTGCTTTTTTACCAGTGTATTCATTCTTTTACCCTCTTCTAATCAGAGAGTCATTCCTTGTGACAAAAAGGGGTGGGGGGAAAGTCAAATCAACAAAACTAACCAATGCATCTAAAAGTCTGACCTATGCTCCTGCATAAGAGCAGGTATCTTTCTTATTTCTTTCTTCTTTGGAGCTAAGCTTGTCAATTCTTCTAATGCCTTCTCATGCCATAGGCATTTTCTTAGATAAAAGCAACTAACCCTATATCCATGGTAAGTAGGGGATCCTCTACTCCCCCAAAAAAGACATTTGCCTGATGGTCTATGGAGTCACCTGTACTTTTCAGGAAAGAGCGAGCAATGTTGAGCTGTTGACATTGGAGACTGCCTGCCTGGTGGCCTGGAATCATGAGCTTCTGTGTGTGCAGCTTTGAGGATCTGCTCAGGCTTTAAAAGAAATGAGTGAGTCTAATAAGAATGAGGCAGCTCAGTATCACACCTGCTTTCAGTTCCTCCCCGGGAAGGCTGAAGGCACAGAGATCATAGTCTGGCCACGGTCCTGTTCTCAAATTGCCAATTGCTTCCATGCTAGATTCCAGGGGTTTGAGAACAAGCCAGATTCCCTAGTGTCTTTTCCTTTCTCAGGGTCTTTTTTCAAGCCAGCCCTCTTGGACTAGTTGACAGATGGAGGGGGAAGGGGCAGAGTGATTGTTCAGAGCTGACTGGGGAACTAGGACCCTGGCTCCCTATCCTCCAGCCTGGTCAGCATCCTGCATCCTCCGGGTCGTGTAATCCTATCTCCCTTCTCCTCTGTGGTCAGGAAGGTGGGAGGGTGGTGAGGACTGCAGAGGAAAATCTGGAAAGGGACATTCCACAGGCTAAAGCCGTGTGTGGGAGTTCCAGACGAATCCCATTATTTGTGAATGGGATTTGTCCGTGCACCTCTTGGGCCAGGAGCCAGGTATTTGGACAGCCTCACAGACATGGGGTTGGGAGGTTACTTAGCATGTCAAGCACTCCAGAAATGTTTAGGCTGATGTAAACATCTTATCAGCAATGCTAGAACTTGGCACTGGCTCTTGGAGTCAGATTCATGAGAAAAAAGGCAATTATTATGCAACCCTAGGCCAAGGGCTCAGGGCAGTAGCTATCAGGGGCTCATTCCCAGACTGAGTCCTCTTTTTAGAGGGTGTTCAGAGGGACAAAAAGAGCTACTTGTCTTCTGGAGAAGGGAGGCAGAGGGTACAACACAGCAAGAACAATTCCCTGGGGTTTCTTTACAGTTTTATGAAGCTGATTATTCTCAAATGATTAACCTTTTCTGGATCTCAGTTACCAAAGTCCTGAGTTCAAATCCAGCCTCAGACACTTACTGTGTCTTAGCTGTGTGACCCTGGGCAAATCACTTAACCCTGTTTGTCTCAATTTCCTCATACGTAAAACGGGGATAATAATAGCACCTACTTCGCAGGGTTGTTGGAATGATCAGATGACATAATAATTGTAAATCGCTTAGCGTAGTGCCTGGCACAGAATAAGAACTATATAAGTGTTAGCTATGATTATTATCATCTGTCAAGCAGCGATGATGACTTCTTTCATAGGAGTCGTAAGGATGAAGGCAGTAGCAGATGTCAGTCGGTTAGTGCTAGTCACAGTGGTTGAGCACATGGTATTAAAGGCTTTAAGACATAAGAACAGTCTCTGCTTCCCCCCAAAACACACAGGACTGAAAGTCAAGCACTAGTTTTCCCTGAAGAAAACATTTGCTGTCAAGTTGTTTCAGTTGTGTCTGACTCTTCATGACCTCATTTGGGGTCTTCTTGGCAAAGATACTGGAGTGGTTTTGCCATTTCCTTCTCCAGCTCATTTTAAAGAGGAGGAAACTGAGGTGAACAGGGTTAAATGACTTGCCCAGGGCCAGAGCTAATAAGTGTCTGAGGCCAGATTTGAACTCAGAAAGATGAGTCTTCCTGATTCCAGGCCTAGCACTCTATCCACTGTGCTACCTAACCGCCCTGAAGATAATATAGATGGCTTCTTCAGAGGACAGAACAGGAGGGAATGGTATGTAGTTCCAATAGGAAGGACTGAGGCTAGACTCTGGGAAGAACTTCCTATCAATAAAAGCCTTACGATATTTGAACACAAGGGAAGCCCTTAGAATTGCAAATTTACCTTGAGGTGGGAGATTGACTATGGAATAAAAACTCACATTTATATAGCAATTTGCAAAGTACTTTCCTCAGAACAACCCTGTGAGGTAAGTAGTAAAAAAGCTTTTTTTTCCTCTAAGACCTGTGATTTCATCAGTATGGGAGCTACTGGGGAGGAAACTCCCTCTACTGGGGTGTATCTACAACTGTTCTTGAATTAATAGTCTTAAGGTATCCAATATATTTCAGTGGGAGGACCTGGACTCAGGTCATCCTGATTCCAAGGCCAGCCTTCTATATACTATCAGTGTAAACTTTATCATTCCAATTTTACAGGTAAGAAAACTGAGGCTCAGAAAACTTGACTTGCTTATGGTTGCAAAGCTAGTTAGTAGCAGAGTTGGGACTTGAAGGCAAGTCTGGCTCCAAGTTCGAGATGCTTTCCACTATAACATACTGCCTCATAACAACATGATGTCTTAAAGTCTCTACTACCTTCTCACAAGTTCTAGAAATTATCTGCCCATACCTATTAAAATGGAAAGCCTGAAGCTTATTTCTCTCTGCTGAACTTCCTTTCCTTCCCCATCATTTATCACCTTAGCTGTTGGCTCTTTCTTAGCCTTGATGGGCACTGAAACTATCCTCATGGAGACAGGCTTTTGGGAGGAAAACTCAAGACGACCCAGAACTGAGGTAGCTTCGTAGAGGCAGGGGAACCTCCGAGCCCTGCTAATTCTTTGGGTCTGGGGCCATGCTCAACTTGGAAAGCCACCCTGGGTAGGTACGCTCAGCTGCTGTCCAAGTAAAAGGTCAACTTCACTTGCTCTACCATCTGGTGTCTATTTATACTCACCCCGCCTACGGAATAAGTAGATGCCGCTGAGGAACGGACAGGATCTGGCCTCCCCGGGCTGATCTGGGCCCTGCAGAGTCCATAGCAGGTGCAGAAGAAGGGATGGAAGGGGCTTGGGTGGGGGGAATGAGGCATCAGTGTCTAGGGAATCTGTGCTGTGACCCTCGTACCTAAGTGGGATCCTTGACTGCAGACTCTGAGAGTTGGAAAAGACTTTAGAGACGGTGTAGTCTGATCCTGATCAAGAATCCCTTCTGTATAGCACGCCTGACAAGTGGTCCTTCTGCATCCCTTGAATACCTTCAGTGGCGGAGGCGGGGGCTCACTATCTTCCAAGGCAGGCAGCCCATTCTACTTTTGGATACGTCTTAAGTTTTTTTGCTTACATTGAGCATAAAGGCAGACCAGATCTCATGGTAGCTCACCACCAGGCAGTGCTTTCAGGTGTCACAGGTACCTCTGAGGGGCTGAATTAGAAGATTTTTAGTCCCTTGAGACACTTTGGGGAATCCTTTGGCATCTAGATAGGCCCCCTCCATTTGGTCTCCTCCCCAAACTCTGGGAATGACCTTGACCTGCATCCTTGAGGCCACATGTGGCCTACTAGGTCCTCAGCTGTGGCCTTTCAACTGAGTCCAAGTTTTACAGAACAAATCCTTTTTAAGGGGATTTGTTCTGTGAAGTTTGGATTCAGTCAAAGGACCTCACTTGAGGACCTAAAGGGCCACATGTGACCTCAAGGCTGCAGGTTCCCCACCCCTGACCTTGACTTTCTAAGTGGGCCACTCTGGACATAATCTATCCTTTGATTCCCTTAGGAATCAAGGACATCTGACAGAGCCGAGTAACAGTCAAAAGTAAATGGTGAATGGCATCCCTTGATCCCTTGATCCCTGATGCTTCTTTGTACTGGATTTCCCCCATGGGCCTAAGACAGGTCACAAAGAATTTTTTTTTTTTGCTTCAGCCCCAGACACCTCCTTTCCCTGAGGCTGATTTCTTAGCACCTGAAATAATTCTGAAGGGTAGGGTGGCAGGAAGGCTGGAGGAAGAATAGAGTGATGAAAAGAAAAGAGAAAGTCCAGAAAGAACTGCTCTCATCCTTCCCCATGAGTTCAAAGGATTTCACACCCTTGAGATATCCTTAGCCAGAACAAAGGGAAACTACCTCCCCAAAGCAGGTTATTTCAATAACAATAATAGCTAGTTAAGGTTTGCAAAGCACTTTATATATGTCATCTCCTGACAATCCTCTTAGATAGGTGCTGTTATTATCCTCACTTTACAAATGAGGAAATTGAGGCAGAAATCAGTTAACTTGCCCAGGGTCACATAGCTAGTAAGTGTCTGAGGCAGGAAGTAGGTTAAACACTAGAGGATTACCCTCAAATATATCACCTTCTCCTTTCTATATCACACATCTGTGCTAGGAAAAAAAATACAAGTTACTGCATAGATCATGGCACATGTCCATTCCTTTCTGGTGGGAATCCTACCTGAACCATCTGAGATGGCAAAGTTTAAAAAAATAATAGCTAATCATCTCTGAGTTTGTGCCTTTAAAATAGACTCACTTCACTGATGAGCTGTCCCATCAGTACCCACAGAGTGCAGCCACCCCTGCTCATCGACAGTACCTGGCAGAAATCAAAAGCCGTCTTCGTCTTGCTATTTATATCTCTGACAGTGGCTGTTTGGCACAAAAAAGGGAAAGAATATTGGGCTTGGGGTCCACAAAGCTAGCAAATCATTTAAGCTCTCGGCCTCAGTTTTCTTATTTGTAAAATGGGGACAACAATGCTTACACTATCTCAGGTTGTCTGGAGGAAAAGCACTCTATAAATGTGAGTTACCATGTAGTTGTATCCCTTCATTTAAGACAGGGCTGCTTTCAAATCATCACAGGCAAATATCTATAAAGGAAGAGAGCATCTGACCTCCTTTGTGCTGTTGGTTCTTACTGTCCAGAAGTTCTTCCTGGTATCTGGCCACAGGTCATCTTATTGTAATTTAAGACTTTTCTATGGAATTCATTTTTTTCTTCAGCTGAAAGGAACTTTTGCTTGATTCTCACTTTTTAGCTATGGGAACTTAGGAAAGTTCTTTCACTTGTAGAAGCCTATTTTTTTCATCTGTATAATAGGAATAGTATTTGTACTACCTACTTCCCAGGCTTGTTATAAGGAAGGGGCCTCGTAAACTCTAGAGTGCTATGGAAATGTAAGCTATTATTATAATTAGGAGAGTGATAGTAGGCACGTGTGGGGTGTATGTGGGGTGGAGGTGAAAGGAGCAGAACACTGGGCATTAAGATACTTTCCTTGGGAAAGTTCCTTTATCTTTTGACTGTGCTCATTTGAACAAATATATTTGACAGCATAGGACAGGGTGTAGAAAAGAATAGTAGGCAGAATGTAGCTTACAGTTTAAAGCAGGAAATCTTAACCTTTTTTGTGTCATGGTCCTTGTTGATAGTCTGTCGAAGTCTATGGAGTCCTCAGAAGGATGCATAAAATAAAATATGTAGGTTTACAAAAGGAACCAGTTATATTGAAATAGTTTTTATATTATCTACACATATACACATGTATGTATGTGAGTGTATGTATGTGTATGTGTGTATCTATATCTCTATAGACATAGAGACATAGATATATAGATACACACACATTTAAAAGTTCATGGACCCCAGGTTAAGAACTCCTGTTTTAAAGGCTATCCTACCTTCTCCTAGGTCGACTTAGATTGTCATAAAGGAATTGGGGACATTTGTCTCAGGTCTTGTGGTAGCCTTTTGGTACTTTTTTTCCCCTAGGGTTTAAGCAGGATGAGGAAAGGAGACATTAGTGACCTGCCCCTAGAAAGAATCCTGTGGTGGTCAGGCATCAAGAGATTAGCTCAGTCTGCTTTGGAGAGGTTTTCCAACCCCATGATGCCTGAGGGCTCCAAAGGACACAAGAGAATTCAGAAGACCAGCCTCACTGAAGATACAATGACAAGCTGGACATTCACCTAGGGGTTCCCATGCTGAAAGACTTGGGCACCAATTGATCTGCCACCCAGTTCTTTCTTGCTCCAGTTTCATCCAGGGTTACAATTAGCAGGAGCCGGATGTAGCTAGAGTTAATTGAATCTTCCGAGGTGGTCCCCTCCCTTTCAGAAAGCCCCTTTGTTAGAGCCCCTTAACTCTGAAATCAGATAAGGAGGTGGGAGGCAGGGGGCCCCTTTTGTCAAAGGATTAAGTGAACTCGATTGCATGGGTTCTGGAAAACTTCATAGGCTCCTGACAGTGAGACCTGCCCAGGGCAAGTTTAATTCCTCCCTCCCTTTCTCCCTCATCCTTGAGGGTAACTGCTTTTCAGGATAGGGTAGAGGAGCAAAGCCGTGGCTTATGTGAGCTTCCCATGAGGGTAAAAGTCCGGACATGGGCTTTTTGAATTGTTAGCTTTAATTGTCCGTTCCCATAAGAGAGAAGACCATATTCATATAAGTAGAGGCCCAACAAAACCTGCACTCCTCCCTTTTTATTTATTGAGATACCCATTTCCCCTAGGTCAGGGACATGGGCTTCCAAAGGCAGGATTGCTCCCAGAAGTAAAATGGGAAATTGGAATAAACAGTGGAAGATTAAGGCTAGAACTCAGGTCTCCCAATTAGTAGTCCTGTGTTTTTCATGCTATGCTACTCAACCTCTCATTATGGAAGAAGTCTTTGGGAAACTGCTTGAAGAGATATATTATGCTATGTTATATTTTTTAAAGTGCCTATATGGAAAGGGTATCCTGGCCCTGGGAGTGATCCTGTGATCAAAACTGCATGGGGCTCTATGAATCTGCTCTCTTCTTTGTCCTGCTTTCCTAGCTGTGTTTTCATTCCAGGAGTGCCCTGGGAGGGGCGGAGAGAAGGGGAAAGGCATTGAGCAGAACACAGCTCGTCTGTTGTGTTCTGCACATCATCAGCTTGGTTCTGTAGCATCTCCACAGCCAGGGAGGACGTCAGACGAAAGAGGCCAGTGGGCGGTCATGGGAACAGCTGTGCCTCAGTCCCTGCTCTCTCCTCCCACCCCCAGCTTCACCAAAGTGGTGACAGTAGAGGAGGAGATACTCCGTGATATAATGAGATCAAGGTGGAGACAGAGGGGCTAGTGGAGCTGGGAAGTTTTTTCCTTTTAGAATTAACTTCAGAAGCAGCCCCAGAAATGGACAGACTTGCCCAAAGAGAGGAGAAAAGCTTCCCCACGTGGCATTAATGCTTTTTCTGGTAAGTTTCCCTATGCCAGTGGGTATGTGTGCCCAGAAGTGCCTGTGCATAATGTGGGGGACACAGAGAAAATGTCTGTATACAGATGTGCTGAGTGAGACCCTAGAGTGTTATGTCACTCAAGCCATGATCACAAAGAGCTGAATTGCTATTGGCAGGCATAGCCAGTGAGAGACAGCTAACATGCCAGACACTATAGCCTTCCTTTGACTTTTTGCAGTGGACTCGAACATAAGGGATCCAAAGGCATTAATACTAGCCTAGGGAGAAGAGGCTAAGAGAAAGGAACTAAGTTTCACCTCTTCTTTACCCAAACCTCCCATTCATGTTGTTGCCAAAATGAATTTTCTTCAGCCTAGGAAAAACAAGGGCTAACTCAGCTCAATCCATTTGCTTGAAAGCATTTGGAACTTATGGGCTAGAAACCAAAGCTTGTCTGTTTCTGGCCAGCTGTAATGCCCAGTGATGACAGGTATTTGTTTTAAAAAAAAGGACCTTGAAGCTTCAGTTTGGCTATAAAGACCCCTAGATTAGATCTGCTTTTCCTGTTTTCTCCCTCTCATTTTTCACAGGGCTTCCCCCTCCTTCTCTTTATCATTATAATTTTTTTGATATATAAGCCAGAAACTAGCCTTGGGGGTGGGTGGGTGGAAATGTGTTTAGAATGAACTCTTTTATGCTCTCTTATTGGTAGGGCTCTCTCAGGGCAGAAGCACCTAAAATGAGGGAGGGAAAGCAGGAGCCCCCTTAAGCATATTTCTGGTATCTATTCTCTGGAGCCTTCTTTCCGTGGGAATTAGATGAAGGAGGTAGGTTGGCTAAGCAAGCCGGCACCTGCCTCTGATTCCATGACCGATGTGGAAAATGTAAGCAACATAGACCTAAACCCAACCCATGTGGGTAGACTGTCTGGGTGAGGTAGAGCTGCCTACCTGTGCCCTAGGAGAAACCAGTACCAAGGGAGAGAGCAGGTTTGAGTGGCTGAGGCTTAGCTAGGGTTTTGTGGTAATCAGAAGTATCAGGTAGAACTCTTATCCCCTAATACTCCATATAACAATCAGGCTTGAATGAATTTCTTAGTGACAAGAAGCAGTGGGAAGGTGGGGTGAGGAAGTGAAGGTAAGCCTATTTCCTTTCCCATGGCTGCTTCCCCTTAGGCTGTCGTTAGTATCCTTGGTCTCTTAGCTTCGTGCCAACTCTGAAGGGCACAGAATGAGGTTCCTGGGAGTCTGGATTATTGGCAGCCCATGGATACCCTTCATTTGGAACTGATTTCTCTGGGCTCAGTGCTCCAAGGGACCTAGATCCAGAAGGCAGATCAGTTTCTCCCTTCCTGGCACAGGTCCTGGTTCTATTTTTCCCTGAGAGCAGGGAGAGGATAGCTCCCTCCTGTCTCTGGCACCCTTTCTGCCAACTTGGGTTCTCCATACCTTAGGGAGGTGGTGAGTCTTGGGGAAAACAGATACATCCTGCTTTGTCAATTTTGGCTACAAATTATACCCAATTTGGGGTATAATTACTTACTTCTAGCGCTACTTCCTGTGCCCCACTTGAAGGTGGCTGTGTCTAAGATCTGAGATCAGCAAAGACACAAAGTACAAGTCTTTAGAAAGACGGACTCATACCACACACATACATTCACAACACACACAGATACATACACACCATCCAAAGGGTTAACACTCAACCACTCTTCTTCCCTCCCTTTTCCACTGAAGCTCTAGTTTCCAGAGTGGAGTTTCCCACTCTGCCAGGCACACAGTCCCCAGGCATAAGTCCCATTCTCCTCCCATCTCATGTTGGTTGTGGGCACAACCCAGTTTTGCCGGGGCTATGATCCAGGTTGGCAAATATGTTCTATACCACTCCTCCGCCCCCATCCAATTCGGCTGAGCAGATAGAGGATTTGGGTCACCTACTGTTCCCGGAGGTCCCCCTATCCCCGTCCCCCATGCCCTTTTCCTTAATGCAATCTGAGTTCTAAGGTTGAGAAGCTATAGCAGTTTATTCCTCTCTATCTTCATTCCCTTGGGTTCCTTTAGTTTCTTTGGGATAAATTAGTAAGTAGGGATGCCCTCCCAAGATATTCTTGGTTAATCTGCATGGGGAGGAGATATTGAGAGGAGTCTAGGAGGGGAATTCACCCACACACGCAACTTTGCCAGGTGCTTCCAGGATTTCAGAATGAGTGGTATGGGGAACAAGAAAAGCTACTTTTCCAGGAACTTTGTAAGTAAAACTGGTGATGAAATTAATGAAGTGAGATATGGTCCAGGTGGGAAAGTGAAGACAGAAAGAGTTAACACTTTCCTGAATAAAGGAGAGATGGAGAGAGAGAAGTGTCTAGAAGATTAAAATAAATGAAGGAGTAGCTAAAGGCAAGTAGAAAGTTCTTCCTGAGGGAAGACTGGAATGAGGTGAGGTTGTTTGAGGCTGCAGGCTGAAGCAGTGAGGGAAGGCGTTACGAGCCTCTGGTTAAGGACTGAAAGTGCGCTCCTACCTTCAGGTCCGACCCATAGAAACGGGCCATCGAAGCGTCCGCCACCAGCAGCGTCTCCACGTATCGAGCCTCCGACACAAAGCGCTTGGTCCTGCTGGTGGCCCCCAGTGGCGGCGGGGACTCGCTGGCTCCTTCCGCTTCTTCCTCTTCCTCTTCTTCCTCTTGGGGGTCTCCCTCCTGTGTATCTTCCTCGGGCGCCAGCCGTAGAGGGCCTCCATCCGGGGAGCCCGACTTCAGGAGGCTAGCACGCTCCTCCCGCCCCCCGCGGAGAAGTCGGTGTGGCTGGGTCAGGGGGTCCCCCGCGCCTGCCGGGCCCGAGGGCTGCACGGTGAACTCTTCGCCGTCCAGCAGGAAGGAGCCACTCAGCCCTCCGCACAGGCTGACGGCCACCAACGACTCGGGCTGCCCATTGACTGTGCCCGAGTAAAAGCAGCCCCGCAGCCCCTCCTCGCCTCGGACCGGCCCCCCCGCCCCGCCCAGGTGCTCGATCTTGAACTCTGGGGCCAGGAAGCTGGTGTCGGGAGCCAGGCGCAGGAGGAAAGCCTTCCCGAAGGCAAACAGGTGGAGAGCAATCTCCCCCTCACTGCCCAGCAACCTCGTGGGCACCACCAGCTCATGGGCCTCCTCCCCCGGACTGGGCAGGGCCAGGGCGCTCGAGAACAGCAGCGGCAGCAGCAGCAGCGGCGGCGGCAGCAGCAGCAGCGGTGACCACGGCCAGGGGGTGGCGGCAGGGCCCCGGGGCAGGGCTGAGAAGGGTGAGGGCATGGGTGACCTCGGGGTGCGACTGGCACAGGAAGAGAGAAGCCCAGCCAGGGCAGTGGGGCAGGTGCTGGGAGCCGCTATAGGGACGGACCTGAAAGATCTGTCACCTCAGAAGAACCCCAGTCAACTCGGTGAAATCAGATCAAGGGGCAGCTGAGGGGGACCGCGAAGGGAGGCAGGCAACCCAGGGCTGGGACTCTGAGAACAATGCGAGAGGCCAAGCCGAAGGGCAAAGAGAGGGAGAAAGACTCTGGGCTCCGGGCTCCCTCCGGCGGCTTACAGGCTCAGCCCGTTTCCCTCTTTGCGGAGATCCTGCCTCCCAGAGCAGCAGCGAGCTGGGGAGCCGGCTGAGCGGGAGCAGCTGCCTCTGTGGGCCAGGCGTGGGATCCGTCCTCCTCCCCTTCCCCCGGACTCTGCCTTGCCTGCCGAGCCTCCGCCTCCCTACCCTGGGAAGCACCCGAGTGGGCTGCCGAGCCCTCCGTATTTATACTTCCTTCCCGGCTTTGACATAAGAGGTTTATTTTTGATCTCTCACTATTCCAGTTTCCCCTCCCCTGGGATCCTAGAGAGAAGCTGAAAAGAGGGAGAGGGGAAAAAAAAAGTTTTGGACGAAATTTAAAGCCAATCAGGAGTTAGCGAGACCCGCCTCCCCGCCCTCCCGCCCCCACCCCCCTTTAAGTGTCAACTCCAACTTTTTTTTTCCTTTTCCCCTTTTCCGCTTTCCCGTATTAACCCATACAATGCTGGGTCGGCATTCAAGGGAGTGTGTTTATGGACACCCCTGCCCCTCCCTCCTTGAGGACAGCAGCTCAGGTAAGTCCCCTTCTCTGGCCACAGCAACATTTCCAGATTCCTGCACAGTCTGAGGTGTCGCCCCAGAGATGGCTCTAGCTTTTATTCCTGGGGCCCTGGGAAGGGGGATTCCAGGATTTCAATTGTCAAACCCAAAGTGGGAGGCACAGAAGGGATCTACACAGTCAATTCACCATGATAACAACCTTATCCTCATCCTAAATCAGAGATTCTGGAAAATCCCGCCCCAACTAGCTTCACTAATCACAATGGACATTGCAGCCTGGGTGGGGAAGCAGGCAGAGGGCCACATTTCCACCAGGCAAGTGCTTCCCTCCCTTTGGAGGAAGGAAAGATGGGAGCAAAGTGGGACCACCCCAGAAGATTAAAAAAAAATCAGCCAGTAGTTTTTGGACTTCTCCTTTGGAAAGGAAGGTGCTCTTCAGGAGCAGCATTGGCTGGAGGCCCTGAAAACTCTTCCTTCAATTCTGGCATAGTGTAAATTGCCTGACCTGCTTTTTGAAAGTTGTATTCTCTCACCCTACCCACGAGTCTTTGCCTCCTTTCCCCCTTCCTTTCTGTCCCTATGATATCCCTTACACTCTGGATTACAAATGTATGAAGATATTTTCAAATCCAGCCACCTCTTGACTCCTTCAGCCCTGGTTAGGTGAAAGAAATGAGACCGGTGTACAGCAACTGAAGAGGTCCTTGATTCAGTGCTTTCTTTATCAAGTCTGCAAAGTCAGGGCGGGGGGGAATTTACAGAATAGCTTTTAAAGATGCTTGTCTTGTTTAGGGGCTCCCTTCTGCCCCCTTTTCTCAGTTCCCAGTGGGTTAGGATCCATTAGGGGTCAACCCTTGGGAAAAATGGAGAAGCCAGAAGCCCCCTTCTCTCTCTTCATTCCCGCCCCCCACCCAGTCCAGGGAAAACTAAGACTTGAGGTCATTTCTGCTTCTCATTAGCAGTTGATTCCATGCAGTAGCCAGTATTGTTTGTAGCTCATATAAGGCTCTCAGGGCTTGTTAAATTCAAAGAGGAGACTATCACAACAACAACAAAAACACATTTGCAGCAGCTGAATTCAGTGTCAGATCCTCCCTTGGGCTTTAGAGAAAATTTTAAAGCAATCACCTCTTTCTAGGGTCAGACCTTTCCTTGAGATTCAAGGGAAATCATATAGCAATCATCTAATTTTAGGGCTTACTTCCTTCAAAAAATCAGACAACGTTAGAGCTAGAAGTGACCTTAGAAGACTGCTAGTCTAACTCACTTATCTGATAGTTGAGAAACTGGGAATGGACAGGTAACTTGCCCTGGTCAAATTAGATAGGAAGTAGTAGAAGCAAGACTAGAACTCATCTTCTGGGTCCAAGTCCAGTTCTCACACTGGGTCTAAGTTAGACAGTTGGAAGAACTTTCCAACACAGGACTCAATTCTGGGAGATCGTTTGGAGATCTTTTAAGGGCAGAAATAACTCATGCCTGCTGCCTAGGATGCTTTAGGGAAAATTTGCTGGGAGGCAACAAGAAATGGAAATGGCTCCTCCAGTTCCCTTCCAGCCTGAGAACTCTGAGTTCGTGAGGAACAAAATGAGCAAGACACCTCATATCTACACAAGCAGTTTTAAATGGTCTGGGGACAAGCTGACCTGGGAAAAAGGACACTGAGTAATCATTCTTTGCTCTGGATTGTTGCTAAGTTTCTGACATCAACCTTTGCTCCTCGAAGCCCCTCATTCAGCATTTCCCAGTCTCCTTTTTGTTAAGTAAAATTCTTGCATTTTAAAAGCCACTGGACTTTATAGGTTCCCTCTCTAGGTTCTCCTTGTCCTTTGACGTTGCCATTGAATCTCCTATGTCTTCAGAAGGGCTAGAGTAGCAGATTCTGTTACTACTCCCTCCCCTTCTCCCCACCCCATCCTATTTCCGTCAATCTCCACTTTTTTAATAGTAGGCAGTGAGGGAAGATGGGGCCATTATTGGTGACTTGTAAACAAGACAGAGTTTCAAATCTCCATGGAGCCTTTGGCTCTTTTGAGGGAAAAAGCTACCTTTTCCCTTCTTTTCTAATGGAAGGTCTCTTTGGATTTTCCCTCAGAGCCTACATATCAGGAAGTTTTAGATTTGTTCCTTTTGCTCATTTAAAAACAAAATAAGATTGTTGGCTGAATCCATGGCTCTGGTGAGCTAACATCTCCATTATGCTGTCAATGCCTGCCCCATCCTTGAGTTTCAGCAAATGTCCCGGGGGGGGGGGGGGGGGGGGGGGAAGAAAACAAAACCAAAAAACTTAGTGGTAATTGCTACTTCCAAGTCAACCACAAGATGTCAGTCTTGCCTCAGTTAATAGCTTCAGGCACACCTGGGCATGAACCCAACTCTTCCTAATGAAAGAGAGAGGTAGAACTAATACAATTCAATTGAACAAATGTTTATTATTATTGCTATTGTTATTGGACTGAGAAATCCCTGACATCAGGGGTTGTTTTTTGCCTTTCTGTGTCTCTCCCCAGTGATGAACGCAGTGGCTGGCACACAGTAGGTGCTTGTTGACTGGGCTTCTACAGACAATTCACTGTGTTGGATGAAAAAAAGCCCAAATGTCCCTGTCCTAAAGATGTGATGTCCTTCTGATGGCAGGATAAAACCATGCAGAAAGGAGAAGTGAGGAAACAAATGAAAGCACCTAGAGATATTCTAGTCTAGTTCTATACCAATTATAGATTTTCCTATTCTTGTCACAGTCATAGTTTCTATGCCCACCACTAGTACATGTAGTATCATATATTATGATAAAGTCTTGTTAAATTGAAGTCAATAATTCTGAAATAAAAAAAATTCCTTTAAAAATAATTTCCTTAGTGGATTTTTAGCATCTGGCTCAAAAGCAAAGGAATCCTATCTTAAATAAGTAACTTACACAAAATCTTTGCCCAGTAATAAATCCCATAAAAGACTTTTATGTTTATTATAATTCAATTCAGGCTGATTAATAGGAATTAAGTTTTCCACTAACATCTCTAATTCTACTTAATAGTGTCTATTAATCTCTTAGTTTAGTGTATATTCTATGTATTATAGACTCACAGATTGTTGTTGATGAAAGAGACCTTAGAGAATATCAAATCTAGTGGTTCCTAGACTTTTAGGGCTCAGGACACCATTATATTCTTGAAATTATTGAGGACTCTCCCAAAGAAGTTTTGTTTATGTAATTTTGATCTATCAATACTATATTAGAAATTAAATGTCTTAGTATTATTATGAAAATAGCTTTGATCTTATAGACTCCCTGAAAAGGTCTTAGGAATCCCAAAGGGTTCCCAGACCCTAGGTTGAGAACTGCTGATCCAGTCCTACTCCACAACTCCATCATACAAATGAATGAATGAGTGAAAAGACTTTTTTTGAGCACTTACTATGTGCAAAGCACTAAGCTAAACGCTGAGGATGCAAATAGAAAAGCAACAGATGCATACAAGAGATTTCAGCTGCAAGTCAGAAAAGTATTTTGGAACTCAAGCCCTTAACCATAACTTATTTGCTTCAATGGAGGACTTCTGTGGGGATAGGGGAGGGGGACGAGTTAATGGGGAGTGATGGAAATGGAAAAAAAAATTGCATGAATAAAACATTTTAAACCACACCAAAGGAAAAAAAAAGACATTCAGAACGGAGGTGCAAACGGCAATTTTGTTACTACCTTGTTAAGTTTATTATATGATATTTTATGTATACATTGTACATTATAGAAGTTCAAGATTTCATATAGACCCTATTTTTATTCTTCATATATTGTAATGTTTCCTGTATAGTGTAACATTTATTGATGATTGTCAAATTAATTTTAAAAAATAACTAAAGTTGAAACAGATTAATTGAACAGGGACTAGAAGCCAGATCTCATGACTCTTTGATACTTTCCCACCATACTCTATTGTCTCTCATGTGAAATGATAAAACTGCTCTTCTTTAAAAATATAATTCAGGCTTTCACTGAGTCAAACTGACCGGCATTGCCATTATTCCAAATTTACATTAATATTTTAAAAGATACGTGATTTCATCATGGTGGGTGCTCTCTCAACTGATGAAGGTAACAGCTTCTCGTTGCCTTAGTAGACATTTTCATTAACTGTTGTGGCAAAACAAAATCCATTGCCTGGTGGTCACTTTCTGGTGATAAGCTTGTCCAGATTCAGGCTGACAGTCTAACTACAAACACATAGTTTTCCTCTGGGTTTATACCAGAAGTCTTTCCTTCTTACCAGAGCTCATACTCCTCTGCAACTGCCTTTGAAAACTCAGGGTCACTTCCATGCCATGAAGGAGTAGGATTTTAGTGGAAGTATTCCAAACTACTGAAGCTTCTTGATAAAGGTATACTTGCCTTCTAGGAATCTGCCTGTTAGCTATAGGCAACAAAATTAACTCAGAGTTAAGAATTCAGCTTCCTGACTGAGAAGTGATAGATTCAGTGTAAGGATTGAGATGTATGTTTTGGAGGCATGGCAGGAATTTGTTTTGCTTGACTATGTATATTTGTTGGAAGGGTTTTTTTCCCTCAATGAAGGAGGAAGGAGGTGGGAGGGAAAGAAAATAAATTTTTATTAGTTAAATAGAATTCAAAAACTTGAAAAAAGTCAATTGCTGAATGTCTATTATACATAATTACCCTGAAAATTAGCATGGGTTTTGAAAGATAAGTAAGGGGTGAATGAGAATTTTTAAACTTGTTCCCTTTCTCTGTACTTATAGAATTCACATGATTTAAGAATTAGAAGAAACTCTAGGGAACATCTAGCCCAATCCACTCATTGGAAAGATTTGTAAATATAATACTGTTTCACATTAACAGAGTCAAAGTATTGTAGGGAAGAGCACTGGACTTGAAAGCAGAAAACCTTGTTTTAAATCCCAGCTTTGCCAATTTACCATGGGATGTTGGCATTTTGTTCTCTAGACTTCAGTTTTCTGCTCTTTACCATGAGGATAATGGTGACTATCTTACATACTTCACAGGCATTTGATCTGAGCATCATGCCTGTAGAAAAACATTTGAAAACTGTAAAGTTCTATATAAATTTAAGATATCATTAATGATATATCTAATCCTTTCCTAGTAAAGTCAACTAACATCTATGAAGCACCTACTATGTATCAAGCTCTGTGCTAAGCACTGGGGATATAAAGAAAGGCAAAAACTAGTCCTTTCTCTCAAGGAGCTGATAGTTCAATGGAGGAGACAACATGCAAACAACTACATACAAACAAGCTGTCTGTCTATCTATCTATCTATCTATCTATCTATCTATCTATCTATCTATCTATCCTAAATTAAATATTATAAATAATATATAATTATATAGCATTTATAAACTGGGGGTACTTACAAGTCCTCTTTCCTATCTCTCTGTCTCTGTCTCTCTCCCTTTCTCCACACTTCTCATATCTCTCTGCAAATTATTGCATATTGTCAGATTCCTAAATCTTACTGTCATCATTTGCACTATATTGGTGATACTAGTGACTATCAGGGGTTAGAAGAAGGGCTGGGCAACAATTTGAGGGAAAAAATGGTGGGGTAAATGTGTTTACCCCCAAACCCCCAAATATTGTGTAAAGACATAGCATTGTTCATTTAAAACTCACCTCATTTAAGTGTAAAAATTTCTTAATGGGACTGTTCTGATGTGTGTGTGTGTGTGTGTGTGTGTGTGTGTGTGTGTGTGTGTGAGAGAGAGAGAGAGAGAGAGAGAGAGAGGTATTTTTCCACAAATCCTCTTTAAGTGGAATACACTTGATAATCTCACCCCAGCTCACCTTTAGGCTGGGTTCCAAGACTTCAAGTCACCCTATTACCTTCCACCATGAATAATGGAGGTGAAAGGGTTTATTGTAAATAGAGTTCTTCAGTTTCTTTCATGTAGGTCTGTTGATTTCCATGAAAAAAAGTATCTGACTTTGAGAGCTACCTAATGCTGGCTGCATATTAATATAATCAGGTCCTCACAAATGCTTAGGGAGTGCAATGAAAGCTTTTCTGCAGGGGAAGTAATACAGAGGATTAACTTTTCTTCAGGGTGAATGGAGGATTGAGTCATTGAAAGGAACTTAAGAGGCTGTCTAGTCCAATCTCTTGCCTTAAGGTAGACAGATGGTAGAAGATTCCATTCTATAAGATCTCTAGGTTGAGAATCTGTATATCATTTTTAGGAGTATGGTAGGCTTCAAATACATCTTCAATACTTCAAGGAGCCATAATTTCAAAGGTGTAAGTGCTTCTGCTGATTGAGGCCACCACTCATCTATCACTTAGAAGATGATCTTTAATAGTTATTGTGGCAAAAAAAATCAGTTACATCCATGCTATTCTGGGGTTGAATCTGCAAATAACAATAGGAATTCTTTCTTAGTTCTAACCTCAATTGCTTTTGTTGTTACTCAATCCCGTTTTCTACAGTTCTGGCTCTTGTGGCGATGGACTTATTTAATGCCATATCTCATACTACAGAGAGATTCTTGGTTCTTATATGTCACACTCCTGTTGTTATACCTCAGTGTCTGGTTGTTGTTGTTGTTCTTCTCCTCCTCCTCCTCCGCCTTCTTTTCTTCCTCCTCCTCTTTCTTCCTCTTCTTTTCAAGCACTGAATGTCTGATTCATTTGTTTTGTGATCTTCTTCAATTCCCAGATCTTTTTATTTGTACTTACTACTGTCCAATCATCAATCAACCTTGTATATATGTGTTTATTAATTGGTCCTATGTTTGTAGAAATTTCACCGTGTGAAATCTGATCACTTTTCTAAGTTGTTGAGTTGACTTAAAATTTAGTTACCCTGTTCTTTCAAAGGGCTACTCACCTTGAGTATTTCAGTTTTATCTGGTATTCTTCAGACATGGAGCTTTTTCCAATTCCACTAGCCAAATTATTGAAAAAAATATTCAATAATCATCAGATTTAGGATGAACCTCTAGAGCAGTATATTTCAAATGAATCTGATCAAGAAACCAATTTCTAGGTTTGAAATGCATTGATAGAATCTGGAGACTTGGAGGTGTGAGCTGTTCCCATCATAGGTAGGTGTGAAGGAGTAAAATAGAGGAAATTAAGTCTTATATAAGCATATATAGTCACACGTAATAGGATTATTTATATCTAATTTCACGTTTGATATCTTAGAAGAATAAATATTGTAAGGATAGAAATTTTCTCATCAAATTCTTATTTAAATTGCTTCAGAGAACTTCAGTGTTCTTTGGAAATCAATTTAGAAATCTGTTGTCATATTGACATGGGCATTGAGCTGAAACTGATGGTTGGTCTTATTTGCTAATGGAATTTTAAATCATTGTAATCATTTATCTTTCTATAGCACTTTCAGGTTTCCAAAGGGCTTTCCTCACAACAACTCCATGAGAAACATAATGCAAGTGTTATTATCTTCATTTTATAGATGAGGAAACTGAGGCTTTGAGGGATGAAGTGACCTGTCCACAGTCACAAAGGTAGCTGGTATCAGAGAATGAAATCAAATCCGGATACCTTTAGTCCAATCCAGTGAGTTTCCCACATTGAGCATACACATACACAGAAAGTCTTTTCTCTATTTCTGCCACTTATGGATGCATGTATGAGGACTGTTTAGATCGTCATGTTGAAAGCCTCTGTGACTAGCAACCAACAGCTGTTTTTAATACTGTGGATATCACTTAGTATACGTTAAGGAACAAACACCATAGTAATAATGAGATTGTGTATCCAATCTACTGGAATAATGAGGTTGAATGAATGCTTGCCTTGTTTCTTTGTGATCAAAAGTTATTTCTGCCATTTGTACAAAAGTATATCTCCTGATGAGACAGCTAGATGGCTCTACCAGAAAGACAGAGTGCTGGGCCTGGAGTTAGGAAGACCTGAGTTTAAATCTGGCCTCAGACATTTACTAGCTGTGTGACCCTGAGCAAGTCACTAAACCCTGTTTGTCTCAGTTTCCTCCTGTGTAAAACGAGCTGGAGAAGGAAATGGCAAACCACTCCAGTATCTTTGCCAACAAAACTCCAAATGGGGTCACAAATAGTCAGATACAAGTGAAAAACAACTGAACAACAAATGTCTCTTGATTTCTATTAAACATAGTTATTTTCCTAGGAATGGAGGAGTACTACCATAGTGACATAGTACAGTGAAAGCCCCAAACAGCTGTGACTCAAAACTGTACTGAGTGTCCCAAAAGTCTTAGTGTAGTTCTAACTTATAAAAAAAATTTAGGAAAGTTTTGAGTTATAAAAGTTTAAGACTGCACTAAAACTTTGGGGAAACTTTGTATAATAAAAAGCTCATCCTTTTTCTTATCAGCCAATCCTCACAGTAAGTGGTTTCTGAGTCATTAACCTCTAATTTGAGGGGCTGTAATGGTATAGTGGAAGGAGTGCTGGGCTTGTATTTTGGAGATCTCTTTTTAAATCCTAGCTCTGACACATTTATAGCCACTTCTCTGTTGTTTACCCTCTGTCTCAGTTTCCTCATTTCTGAAATGAGATGATGATATTTATAATATCCACCTCACAGAGAATAACTTTGAGGAACATATTTGGGAAACTGTGAAGTATTATGCAAATATGAGCATCTACCCTAAGCTAGGAACAGAACTAAACATACTTTCACCTAGGGCAAAAACATTTGGGGAGGGAGGAGATTGGTGGATGGAGGACAGTGTGACTAAAAAGGGTAGGACTCTTGGAAAAGCAAAGAAGAGTTAGGGATGGCTAACTCAAGGCTGGGTGTCAGCCAGACACACTAGAGGAAGTCACAAAGAGAGAAAGAGCAACTGAGGGCCAGTGAAGGTCCGTGCTCCCTCCTACCCTCAAAACCATATTCCCTCCCATTTTAGCACTGAGGTGATGCTTTCAGTAAATTCAGCTTATTAGCCCACAGGAAAAAAATTTCTCCCAAACTTTTATTACTTGTACTAGCCACCAGATGGGAGTCTTGTCCCATAGACCTTTATTTCTGGTTAAAGAAGATTTGGAAATACTTCTGAAAAAGCTCTATATTTAGAGGAAAGGAACTTTAGAGATTATTTAGTACAATCCCCTTATTTTATAGATAGGACCTGAGGGCTGAGATATGATGAGACTTTTCAAAAATCATATGAATACTAAAGAATCAGAATTTGAACCCAAGATCTCTGGTTCTAAATCTAGTTTTCCTTCCACAACATAGTAGCTGCCTCTCAAAATTAATAGTCTTTTATTATCTCCCCAAAGTAACTCATTTTTTTGCTTTCTCTGTATCTATGTCCTCATCTGTATCATTTCTATCCATATAATCTTCATTTATCTAGCTCTATATATTCATCCACCTGTCTCTATCCATCTATCTATCATCTATCTATCTATCCATCCTTCTGTCTGTCTGTCCATCCATCCATCCATCTTTCTATCCATCCATCTATCCATCGATCTATCTATCTATCTGTTTATCCATGTGTCTGGTATCTATCTATCTGTCTGTCTATCTATCTACCTACCTGTCCATCTGTCTATCTATCCATCCCTCTATCCATCTGTCTATCTGTCTGTCTATTCTTCTCTCTCTCTCTCTCATACACACACACACACACACACACACACACACACACACCTGTCTGTCTGTATGTATGACAAGCAGTGTAATATATGAGATAAAGGGATATTCTAGGTGTCAGAATGATCTGATTTCAAGTTCTGTTTCTGATGCAGGTTACTCAATGACCACAGGCAGGGCAGGTGAAACTGACTCATGGTTTTTCTTACACAGAGTGTTTTATATTTTTACCTATCATCTTCCATGCCTGGACTGAGCTCCTTCTTTCCATCTGTCTCTTAGAATCCCCAGCTTCCTTAAGGGCTCAGCTGTAGCACCACCTTCAATAGGAAGCCTTTCTTCATCCTTTCCAGCTGTTAGAGTTCCTTTCCTTATCTCATATCCAGATGTTATGGATATACTCATTATATACATGTTATCTTACTAAATTGTAAGCTCTTTGAGGGTAAGAATTATTTCATCTTTTTGCCTTTATATCCCCCCGTGCCCAGCACAGATGCCTGGCACAAAATAAGTGGTTAATAAATGCTTACTGCTTTATTGATGGACTTCATCTGTCAGACAAATTTTAGAAAACTCTATAAGACACTGCAGCTAGGTGGAGAAGTGGATAGAGCACCGGGCCTGGAGCCATGAAGACTTGTCTTTTTGAGCTCAGATCTGGCTTTATTAACTGTATGATCCTGGGCAAGTCACTTAACCCTGTTTGCCTAAGTTTCCTCATCCGTAAAATGAGTTGGAGAAGAAAATATCAAACCACTCCAGTATCACTGCCCAGAAAACCCCAGGCAAGGTGAGGAAGAGCTGGACACAACTGAACAACATCAGCAACATAAGACACTGAGTTACCGAGTTACAAAGGACTTACTGGTCCACATTGGGAGTTTCCGGAATGATAAAATCACAGGTCTGGACTAAATGTGTACAAGAGGCAGTGTGGCCAGTTGGGTAGAAACTTGGTCATAGAGTCAGGAAGGCCTATCTGTATGTGTTGTTATAATTACATCAACTTGTACATCTCAATCCATTTCTCTTTGTGCCATCCTGGTGAGTGAAACAGAACATGAGATGAATTGAGGGAATTCAGTCTAGGAATAGCTTATTTATTCAAGGTGGCTAAACAACCCGTTCAGGATTAGTAACTGAAAGTTTGGTCTCTAGGCATTGTATATGTGTACATGTTTAGGCACACTCCTGACACACATTGTTAACCGACTCCGTGAAAACATGATATTAGGTGGAACGATGTAATGTTTATGTGTGTGGGGGGAGGTGGCAACGAAGCAGTTAATTCCATAATAGCAATAGTATAAATGGGCACTAAAGCTACGACATAATTTTTTAAAGTGACTGTAGGGAGTGGGGCAGCTAGGAGATACAGTGGATAGAATGCCGTGCTTGGGGTCAGGAAGACCTGAGTTCAAATCTGGCCTCAGACATTTACTAGCTGTGTGACCCTGGGCAAGTCACTTAATCCTGTTTGCCTCAGTTTCCCTATCTATAAAATGAGCTGGAGAAGGAGATGGCAAACCACTCCAGCATCTGCCAAGAAAATCTCAACTGAGGTCACAGAGAGTTGGACACGACTGAAACGACTGAATAATAATAACAAAATGGAGTGGTTCAGTTATAATGCACTAATAATGTTGTTGCAAAATCATATCTCCAGGGAAAACCTTATGTGGGGAATGAATGTCTGTGAATGACATTCAGGTTTTCTTTACTCTCTGCTCTATGTTCATAAAAGAGTCAATGAGGTCGTAATGGATAGAGAACCAACATCAGTATCTCAACTCAAGTACTGCTTCTGAGGCTGGGCAAGTCCTTTAACCTTTTAGGACTTTGGCAACTCTAAAATGGCAAATTGCAGGGTAGTACCAGTCTATATTGATGGAGGGAGTTTCCTCACTGGCAATTCCTTGTATCATTTGAAATCATAGGGATGGACCAACATGTTCAATTTTGTACTTACCCAACTCCTCTGGAGTAGCACTGATTGGAGGGAAAGTTATTAAAGAGGCAAATTTTGATTTGGATGCCACTCCCACTCCTATTTCTGTCTCCTTTCTCCTTTTGCCCTGAGGAAGGGGTGTTGGGCTGGATCTAATAAATCATTAACAGCCTGGTTTAATGCCTAACCCTCCCAGGAGTCTTTGAAGGATTTGGAGAAAAAGCCAGGTTGATGGATTCAGAGTCATGAGATCCACATTCAAATTTAGATTCTGCCAACTATATGGAGCTAGGCAAGTTATGTGGCCCTTCCATGTTTAAATTTCCTGGTTTATAAAATGGGGAGAGGTTGGACTAGAAGACTTCTAAGATCTTTTCCAATTCTAAATCCATGATCTTACAATCTCAAATATTCTTCTAATGGTAAAATTTCAAACATTGTGAAGCTAGGTTGGGGGATATTTTTTTTTGATGGGGGGGGACAGGGAGACTTTGTGGAAGTAGTGACTCCTCCATTACTGAAAATATTCAAATAAAGGATGAGGTTGTTGCAGAGCAGGGTTTTTTAATCTTTTGGTTTGTTTTATTTTGTTTTGTGACCCTCCTCAATAGTTTGGTGAAGCCTATGGACTCCATCTCAGAATAAAGTTTTATTAAATGTATGAAATAAAAATATAGGAATTATATGTGAAGATATAAAATGAAATACACAGGAAACCAATTATATTGAAATAAAGATGTATTTTTTCCTTACCCAAGTTCATGGACTGAAATCTATCTATGAGCCCTTTGGTGGTGGTGGGGATGGTGGTGCTACATCTGTGATTCTTGGTTAAGAACTCCTCTTGTGGGGATGGTTTTTGAATTGAGTGTAAGAAGAGATCTTGAAGATCACTTGAACAAGGTTCCTTGTTTTGTTCAGGTGAAGAATTGAGGACCTGGAGAGGTTGTGTAACAGGTTAGCCAATGGTTGAGTCAATGTAAGGTAGTAGATTGTTGCAGTTCATCCTTCATTCTCAAAGAAGACCAATCACATCAGAAGGGTGATGTCTTGACTTGCATTTAAGTGAGGCAGAGCTGTGCCAGGTAACTCTCTCTTCCAGGGTCATTGGAGTCCAATAGCAAGACATAGGTCAAGGCTACTGGTGATGGCCCCCACGATAGTAAATAGTATGGCAGACTTAGCAGCAGGAAGACCTGGGTTCCAATCTTCTTTCTACCCCTTACTGAGGGAGACCATTGATAAATCTCTGAGACCTAATATCCTCATCCGTAAGATGGAGATAACAATAACGATACCTACAGTACTTCACAGCATTGTTTTGAAGTTATAAAGAAATAATAAATATATGAAGTGCTATACACATGTTAGATGTTATGTCTAAGGCCACTTGGCTAGTTTACTTCAGAACTGAAAATAGAATTCAGATCTCCTGACTCAGCATTTATTCAATTACAACTACTTTTCTACCATTAGGCAGATAGGTGGCATAGTGGATAGAGTACTGGGCCTGGCGTCAGTAGGACCTGATTTCGAATCCAGCCTCAGATACTTACTAGCTATGTGACACTGGGCAAATCGTTTAACCTCTGTCTGTCTCAGTTTCCTCATCTGTAAAGTGGAGATAATAATAGCATCTCCCCTCTTCCCCACCAGAGTTGTGGGGATCACATGAGATAATATTTGTAAAGTGCTCAGTACAGTTCCTGACATATAGCTGGCTCTATATAAATGCTAGCTCTTATTATTATTATTGTTAGCATCATGATCATCACCATCATTGACCTCTTGTCAGTCATTAGCATTTTAGTGTGAATGGGGGATCTAGGAGTAGTTTGTCATAAGAGGCAAAGGAGGAAGGGAACATGAGTTGAGTGCATGATAGCCGTCTTCAAATGTCTGGAGCTTTTGGCTTATGGTACTTGGTCCAAGAAGAGAAAATTAAGAGCAATGAGTAGAGATGAAACATATTTTGGCTACATATAAGGAAAAACCTCCTAACTGTTGGACCTGTGCAGAAGTTGAATGAACTGGCCTAAAGAGGCGTTCCCTATCTCTGGAGGTCTTCAGGTAGACAATGAATGACGATGAGGTAGTTTTGGGAGGATTTATTCAAGTTTTGGTTGGACTAGATGGCTTCAAAAGAACCCTTTAAACCTGAGGTGACTATTATTTCAAGGCTTTCCTTCTTCAAATATCTTCTTTCCCCCCACAAAATAGCCTTCTTCCCAGGGCAGAAAATTTGAGAGCCATTGACAAAATTTGGGTGGCCCTTCCTTCTCATATGATTTGGAGCTGGTACAGGAGGATGTGTGACAGGAAAGGGAAGAGTTTTATAAGTAGGCTACTACAAACATTTTAAACTATCATCAGTCATTTATACCCTAGTATGAATGAAGATCTGAGATCAGGTTTCAACTTATCATAGTCAGACAGTTAGCCATGCTTAGGGAAGACTGTACTAATATAACTGTTTACTTACGTTATCCTTGTTCCCATTTCTTATAGCCTTCCTCTCTCTCCATTTAACTTTAGGCTTCCTTTGGGCTGATGCCTATGATTCTGCCCAGAAATTCCATCTTCAAAGTTTCATTCCTTTACCTTAAGATTTATTTGATCTGTTAAAACTGAAATTAATCATGGGAAGTATAGCATTAATTTATTATACACCTTGTTGTGAATAAAGGCTTTTACAATAGTTTTTATAGTGAGAGGGGATGGAAATGGGGGCACCAGGAACCTAGAATCTAAGGCAGGGGACAGCATCAGGGAGGAAAGGTAGAGGACAAAAAGACTGAAGGATACTACTGTGTTTTCCTACAGCTTTACTTAGAATGTACATTTAATTTATTTCAAATAAACAAACATATGTATATGTATATACGTGTGTATATACATATGCACATATGCATGTACATTATATATATTGCTGTTGTTGTTGTTGAGTTGTTTCAGTTGTATCCAACTCTCTATGACCACATTTGGGGATTTTTTGGCAAAGATACTGGAGTGGTTTGCTATTTCCTTCTCCAGCTCATTTTACAGATGAGGAAACAGAAGCAAACAGGGTTAAGTGACTTGCGCAGGATCACACAGCTAGTACGTGTCTGAGGACAGACTTGAACTCAGGAAGAAGAGTCTTCCTGACTCGAGGCCCAGAATTCTATGCACTGTGTCACCTACCTGCCCTATGTATTCATATATATATGTGTATATATGTGTATGTATATATATTTGTGTGTGTGTGTGTGTGTGTGTGTGTTTTAATAAAGGACCTGTTCTGTGTTAGGCTTAGGGATACAGAAATGAAAGAACATGCATTTTCTCCTCTCAAGAAGCTTATATTGAATTTGAGGAAAGACAAGTATACTGATATCTATCATCCATGGGAGATTATTATAAGTGTTATTAAAAGTTATGCTGACTCAGTGATGCTTGTCAATCGGTATTGGGGGGAGGCATCACCCAGTCTGTATGTTTTTATTACCTGATATTCATTATGTAGTAAGTCCCCCTCCCCTCCCTGTTTGTATTTGGAAATTGTCATGTGCATGCTACCTTGGGGGGATGGCAATTGCCCATCTGCTTTTGCTCATGTGGACCTATCTGGATGGTTTTTATGTCATTATGAAAGTTATCAGTAAAAGCTGGCTCCATCTTGAAGTCACTGCTGATCTCCAGTCATCAGCCAATCAACATGTTGCTACCTTGAAGTACTTTTAATAAACTCCTTTTAATTCTCTTTGTCCTAAGTTTTGTTTTCTTAATCAGGGCAAAAGCCCAAACAAACAATTTCCCTTTTAACGGTGCAAAGGAGAGATCTAGGAAAAGTACCATGAGAAATTAGAAAATTATTGAAGGAAGAGGAAGAGGGGTGGCACCTGAGTTGTGTCTTGAAGGAAAGTTGTGATTTTACTGGGCAGAGTTTGGGGGCAAAGCAGTAACTGAAAAGGATTGGACAAAAATGAAGGGGAAGGGATGGAGAGTAAAGAGTTGTCTAGGTTGGATGGAGTATAGATTACATATGTAAAGGAGAGTAGTTTTAGATAAAGACCTAAACATGAGCTGGATTCACACTGAAGGGCCTTGACGATGAGGTAGTTTATTTGAGTGATTATTTGGTGATTAGGAGAACTACTACAGGTATTTGGTTAGAGGAGTGATATGAGCTAAGGCTTCGTTAGGAAGATGAAGGCAGAAGTAAGGAATTGGGGGCATGTGTATGAACTGGTAGTAGGAAGAACATTTCTGCTTATACCTCTCATCAGTTTTTCATGATGGAGTCAACCACATGGGTTATAGACTTCTCCAGGGTAGAACTCACATCTCAAATTTACTCTCTATACAAGTATCTAATAAAGTGCTGTGTCCTCCACGGGCTTAATCAGTCCTTATTGATGATGATGACAATATTTGTTCTATTTCCTCTGGGAAGAGAAATGATTGCATCAAAAGATGAGGCCATTTGCCTAGTAGCATAGAAAAGAGTAGGTTTTGGCTTCCTTTTCTATAATTTTGTCCATTGAGATGTTACTTCACTTTTCTATCCTCTTTTTGCAAAAAGAACTGAGATTCTTGCCAAAATGGCTCAGATCTTGGTCCTTTCCTTTCCTACTCTTGAGTCTTGCAAGATTTCAGTCATTCTGTTTTTGATGAAAATTTAATTTCTTTGGGTATGAGCAAAGCCTTCTACGCTAAATGCCTCTTGGGTCTGAGAAGTAGAGAGAGGGAAGAGGTCCAAAGAGAGGGATTTCAAATGAAAACTAATGCAGTATTTTGGTTTATGGTGATGGTGGGGGCATCTGGGAATGTGGTTTCTTCAGAGTAGCAGCAGTCCATGTGTGGAAATTCTTTCCACTGAAGCAACTTGGCACCTCCTCTGCAACCTAGTCTTGGAGGCACTGAAGGGTTAAATGACTTGCCAGTGGCTAGGCAGCTAGTATGTGTCATTGGCAGGGCTTGAACTCAAATCTTCTTGGTGCCAAGGCTGGCCTTCTATCCCTTATGCCATGCTAACCCTAGCAGTAATGCAGATACAATTTAACACTTCTGTGACTGTGATTCTTTTCTCACAAAACAAACTGTCCAGAAACAGTAGAACCTAATACTTTTTCGGGGTGGGGGTAGAAGGTGGGGGTGTGTGTGTGTGGGGTGAGCAGCACAAAGTGAATAAGAGACCTAGCACAGACCTAGATTAGAAGTCAATTGGTTCTTGGTAAACTGTTTTTAAACTTCTATAGGAATGGGTATGCATTTTGAAAAGACTGATCTCATAGTTCTCCCCCTCATATACTCTCTCTTCCAAAGTGGCTAATTTGCTGTTCCTGACATAGAATATTCCATCCCTTCTTTGCATGGATTTCCCTGACCTTCCCATTCCTCCTCTCCCTCATTACCTGGAATGCTCTTCCTCAATTCTGCTGCTTGGAATCCCTAGCTCCCTTCAAGACTCGCATGTTACCTCCTACTTGAGGCCTTTCCTAACTGACACCTCTCCCACCCCATTTTTAGTGTTCTTCCCCAATCCCCTGCAAGATTACTTTGTGTTTCCTTATCTATGTACAGGTATCCCAACTCATCTCCTTGGGACGGGTAATTTTTGGTCTTTGTATATCAACTCTTAGCATATAGTAGGTACCGCCAGTTGAATTGAATTATTGGAAGGTGGGGGAAGTGAAAAACATTTAAAGTTTTATCTACTTTTCAGGATACTGATGGGGTTGCTTTGTGTGCTAGGGACTGTCAAGAACAGAAGAACTCAGAGAAAGACTTTCTGACAACTGCAAAGGGTACTAGTTTCCTGTCTCCCAGAGCCTGGACCAAAAACCAACCCCACAGAATCAAATGATTTATGTTTTGTGGAATTCTCAGGATACTCAGGATATTACACTACACACTACATTTCCTTCCTGTCTGTGCTTCCGATGGTCGGGTCTTTGCCATCTTGTCTCTTATCCTGGGACTTCCATCAGCATTTAGAGCCTTGTTGCCCTGGAATATCTCTCCTCTCCAGCTCCCTTCTCCCACTAGTGAAGTCTTCCCTGCGCCTCCATTTTGGGGAACAGACCCACCATGCTTTATTTCCCTCAGGCAGCCTCTGTTTCTGACTCCTAAGACTTTACTCTTTTACACTCTTTTTAGAGTGTTGTCTTCCCCGTTACAATGTAAACTACTTGAGGGCAGGGATTTCCTATTGAGAGAAATGACTATTTCTCTCATGTATTAATAACTAATTCTTGAATTAGGATCAGGTTTTTTCCTTTTTTACTTCCTCATTCAGAATTCAGCCCCTAGAGGTTATTCAGGCTATGTTTGAAGGGCAGGGCTAATAATGAGGGGGAGAACTCAGATTTGTTCAAAAAGTAAAATTAGGTAAATTGATGGATTCTGGCCGATTGTGCTTTACTCAGACAAGTTGGGGAAAATATGTATTCTCCCTTATGTCAAACAGTGATATGGACACATATCTTTGACCAAACCTGAGTGATCAGAGTCTTGCTCCCTCACACCTTCATTAGAATAAGCCCACCTCCCATTATCATATTAATTCTTCTCATTACTTATTAACCAATTTCCACCCACAGGAACACCCACTCTTCCAAGGGCATATAAGCACCTTGTGGGTTCCATGATATGTCTTTGGTCTAAGAGAGATAGCCAAATGACCATCCTTTTACTAATAATATGCTAGCATTATTAATAAAATGATTAATTACCCAGAAACTATGTCTCCAGAACTTTTTATACATCACAACTATCTTTTTTCTTGTATTTGTATCCTAAATATTAAGAACAATGCCTGGCACATAGTAGGTGCTTAATAAATACTTCTTACCTTGATTTTATATTTGGAGAGTGAGCCAAGGCCCAGGGCTGATAGTCTGAGAAAGAATAAAATAAAATATAAACTCCTATTTAGCTTTTAAAGCCTTTCACAACCTTGTGCCAAACAATCTTTTCTGTCTCCTTGTAGATTACTATTCCTCTCTCCACCCTGGCCCATCTCCCATCCAGCCAAATGGACTTTCTCTCTATTCCTACATGTGCACAATCTCTGTTCTTCATGTCTTTGCCTGGAAGATACATGCTCCTTACCTCTGTTTTATAGAGTCTTTCTCTTTCTTTAAGATTCAGCTCAACTTCTACGTTCACCTTTTCCTGATGTCCTGAACTGCTAGTGCCCTCCCTCCTTCCCAAACTACTTTGTAGCCAACAAATTTCTACTTATTCTCTTTCTATTTATTTGGTATACACATGTCTGTACATATATCTCAGCACATAATGTATGATATAAGCATGTAGATACATGTATACACATATGTCACATGCATGTGCTAGCTCTCTCTCAGAACCACGTTTACATCTACTCCTCAGGGTTTCCTTCAAACCCAGAGGGGTTGAAGTGTTTCTCCTCTACCACCATCAGCTTGACCTGGGTTTCCCCTTTTGTTAGGGGCCTGTGATTAACCTCCCAGTTCTATTTAACTACTTCATATCAATTACATTTTACAAAGGAATATTTACTTTGAAGATATAAGGAGAACAAAGTACAGACACTTCCCACTTCCCATTTCCAACACCTCAGAGCACTCTCCCCAACTCCTCCTCAATCTCTGGAGGAGCAGGTTCAAAACTTAGTTTAGTTCCTACAGAGTATTGATCCCATCCAGTTCACATCCAAAAAGGCATCTCTGCTAAATGAGGCCTGGTGTCAGCTGTCTCTTGGCTGGGGTCTCAAAGGTTACTTCTCTCTCATGGTGGTGTTGATGCTGTTCAGGCTGCAAAGTTGTGGACTCTGGAATCCTGGGAAGTGGAGGCACCTGTTCCACTGTTCACTCTTTTCACCCAAAATTGAAAAAGACAAACATAAAAGCCCTTCTCAGATCGTATGGTTTCAGAGGAGGAGAGACTCCAAGGTCCTTCTCTTTATTGCATGGTCTCTCACCACCATAAGCAAAAGTCACCATGGTCCTCCATGAGCAACTGAGGCAAAAGGGGAGGGGGCTGATGCTGATAGGCCTTTTTGAATGTTGCTGAAGTCAATTCCCTCTTCACCAGATGGTTAGTCCACTAGAACCAGTTATGGAATATTTATGCATGTTCCATAGTCTCTCCAAGGCATTCCCTTTGATGTCATCATCATTCTGGAAGAAAGCTCCCTTGAATTCTCCATGTAGAGAGGTTGTATCAGTCCAGCAAGCTGATGAAGTCTGTGCTTGAAGCAAAACTCATTACATACACACACGTATGTGTGTATATGTATGTATACATACATACACAATGCACACATGCATATATAAAGATAAATGCATACATATAAATATAATATGTAGAGATAAAGATATAATGGCATAAAGGAAATATACACAGATGTACGTATATGTATAAAGATGTATGTATGTATGTATGAAGTATGTATAAAGATAGAGATAAGTATAAAGATATAAAGGAAATTTATACAAGCATACATATATACATATATGTATATGTAATACATGTGTAATAAGATAAAGGTATGAAGGTATCGATGAAGGAAATGTACATACACACACACACAGTTGCCTCCTCCATTGGGACATAAGCTCGTCATGAACAGGGATTGTTTAATCCATTGTATTTGGAACCCTGATACACAGAATAGAGGCAGGCACATAGAAGGTGCTTAATAAATGCTTGATGACTGATTGATTGATAGGAGACAAGTGAAATCATAAAAAAAACAGGCTTTCTTCCCTGTCCACCGGCATTCTTGAGGTCTATAGATGTCTTTTTGTTTAAATGCAGAGTATTCTCTCCTTTTTCCTTTTCTCCTTGTCTCTGGTATGAGGAAGTTCCCAACCTTTTGCACTTAGGCTGGTTGAGGGAGGGATGCTTAGTACAGAGATCCCTCCCTCCACGGGGTCCAGTTGGGGAACTTCTGTGCTAAGCTTCCATTGTCTACAAAAACTAGTCCTACCATTTCTTTGTAGTATGAGGTTCTAGGCAGGGGTGGAGAAGTTTGGAATTAGTTAGAGGGTCACACTTGAGGACCCAGAGGGCCACATGTGGCCTTGAGGCCACCGGTTCCCCACCCCTGTTCTAGAGTATCTTTTCTTTAAATACAAGGACCCAGAGAATATAAAAGGCTAAGTGGCTGAGATAGAGAAGACAGAGTTAACATTTTTTTCTGACCAATGGCCCAGGTTTATAATTCATGAGGCCGAAGCAGGGTCTCTAGTTGTTCCAGCTGTTTCCACATCTGGAGAAATATGGGCTAGGAGCTCAGCCAGTAGTGATGGTCAAGAGACAATGAATTGGAGGGCAAGGCAGTCCCTGAAGTCCCCAGGCCACTCCCTAAAGCCTGATGGCTCACATTCTTTGTTAACCTCTGTGGCTTAACCAGGGTCAAATTGAGTAATCTGGATCACCTGTGACTTTGGGGGCTCTTCATGCTCTTGGCAATGACTAATTTTAAAAAATACATCTCAGCTGAAGATAAATTTTCAATCATACTTCATATTAATTTATGTAGGGCCCAATGTAAATTACTATTTGATAGATACATGAAATAAAATTGTTTATCTTAGCAGTTAGGATTCCCTTTAGCTACCCATCCCCTTACTCTCTCAATTATTGTCTTAACCCTCACAAGCAAGCTTGGAGCCTGCTCCTTAACCTTTCTTGATTCCTTTCTCTCATATCATTCATTCATTCTCTGTGTCTTTAATGGTACTGGGATCTTCCACTTGGAATGAAGACAGATGAAGGAGAAATCTCTGTGGAAGGAGTGTTAATAAGAAAGCTGGATGCTAGTGCAAAAAAAGGCACTTTATGAAAGGGTGAACATTAAAAACCTGGAAGAGTAGAAACTAAAAAGTAAAATAATTGACTTTCCAACCACCCAGTTTGGCTAAACCAGGGGCAATCCACTTTGTTTCTTTTCAGAAAAAAAGACGCAGATCCCTCAAGACATTTAGATTTCTAAAGAACTCTCAGAGGGAAGATCAGGATGGAGAGAGGAGGTGACAAAAGGAGTGGGATAAGAGTAGGAGGTGAACTGAGAGGGCTTAAAAATGCCCTTCCTCTGAAAAAGAGTCCATATTGCCATGAGACTACCAGAAGTAGTGGCAAAAATATTTATGTTTTTGTAATTTAAGAAACTCACATGCATACCCCACCCCTTTCTTGCTGGTGTTCAGTTGTGTCTGACTCTTTGTGACCCTATGGATTTGGTTTTCTTGGCAAAGAGTGGTTTGCCATTTCCTTCTCCAATGTGTCCCTATTTTAACAGATGAGGAACTGAGGTAAATAAGGGTTAAGTAATTAGCCTAGAGTCACACAGCTAGTAAGTGTCTGAGAATGGATTTGAAAATCTTCCTGACTCTAGTCCTGGTGCTCTATCCATTGGGACACCTACTGCCCTCACACTCACTTTTACCCCTATCACAGATGAATGGGAAATAGTCTTAGGCTTGGTACTAGAAGGCCTAGACTATTTCAATAGCCTTCCTGCTGACATTCCTGCCTCAAAGTCTCTCCCCATTCAACTCAGTTATCAAAGGGATCTTCCTAGAGCACATATCACCTCATTACTAGTGAATCCCAATCACCTCCAGGATAAACCTGACCCCTTTCTACTTTTCTAGTCTCTTTACAACGTATTCCCTTCCACATACTCTGAGATCCAGTGACACTAGCCTCCTTGCCTTCATCTCCCAATTCCTTCATGCCTGGAATTCATCTCCACTTCCTAGATTCCCTGAAGTCTCAGTTAAAGTCCTACCTTCTACAAGAAGACTTTCCAGGTTCTTCTTGTTCTTACTGCCTTCCCTCTGAGATTATCTTCAATTTATCCTGTATATATCTTGTTTTGTGAACATAGCTGTCTCCCCACCTCAGGTTGTGAGCATGTTGAGACCAGGGATTGTCTTTCGTCTTCATCTCCACAGAGTTTGCCGTAGTGTATGGCACCCAGTAGCTGCTAATAGCCTGACTCATTGAAGAGGCTTAGGTGACTTATCCAGTGATGGTATCTAGCAAGCTTTCTTGACTCCTGAGGCTGGCCTCTATTCCCCTTTCCTCTTTTCTACCATATAATCATTTGGCTGTGTGATGGAGATGGCAGTGAAATCCCTAGGAGGGAGGTGTGGGAGTGGACAGTAGAGTCCCTTACCAGAGCTGGGGAATCAGTAATTACTGCCAAATTCTCTCCTTCAGGGAATCCCAGCAAAATATATAGAGGAAGAAGCAATGATCCAGAGTTTACAGGTATGATTAGGATTTATGAATAGCTTTGATAGAGCTGCTCTTGAGGCAGCTAGGTGGCAGAGCGGATACAGCTCCAGGCCTGGAGTCAGGAGAACCTGAGTTCAGATTTGGCCTCACACACTTGCGAGCTGCACTTACTAGCTGTGTGACCCTGGGAAAGTCTAAGGTAACTTGGCATCTGCCTCAATTTCCTCATCTGTAAAATGAGGATGATAATAGCACCTACCTCGAAGGGTTATTGGGAGGATCAAACCACAAAATAATTGTAAAGCACTTAGCACAGTGCCTGGCATATAGCAAACACTATATAAATGTTAGCTAGAATTATTATTATCCCAATTTATTAGTTGGGGGCCCTCTGGCATAGGCAATAAGACACCTTGTAGGATCCTGAGCAGGCATTTGGATAACTCCCTTGAAAAGTCACAGAATCTCAGAGTTGTATGGAATCTCAGAAGTGACTGAATTCTGCTCATACCAGAACCAAAAATTGACTCTACAACACACTCTGTAAATCGTCATCCAGTTTGCTTGAAGAGCTCAATCTAGTGAAAGGAAGCCCACTTCCTCTCAAAGTTGCTTATTCCACTAAGAATACCTGAATGCACAGCTACCTGGCTTGTTAATAAATTTGTGCTCGAAAGAGAGAGGAAGCTGGGGGAGGGGGAGGGGGAGGGGAAGTAGGGCATTTAGGTCAGAAAGGGTCTCACCCTCCCTGGGGCTATTGCCCTAGTTCACTTTTCCAGAGACACTGCCAAACTCCTTCAAATCAGAGCAAAAGAAGAATTTCTTTGGAAACTTTGTAACCTACCATTAAAACAACTGGGTGTAGGAAAGCAATCGTTTGCCCTAAATAAGTGACTTATGACTGCCCTTGGTACTCTGGATTTCTTTTTAATTATAGGCCCCTTTTAAACATACAAACACACAGGGCCTTTGTAAACTTAAACTCCCTCTTGTATAGACTAATTCTCCTGAACACACACACATTCTTTCTCTTTCTCTTTCCCCTTTCTCTTCCTCTTCCTCCTCCCTCTCCCTCTTCTCTCTCTCTCTCTCTCTCTCTCATTTATAGCATGTAAACCTTGGTCTCCTACTCACATACTAGATTTCAGCCCCTTATCCCTCCAAAAGGGATAGGATCCTAGAATCAATATAGACTACAGAATCTCTCAATTGGTCTCCATTCATATGTAGGTTCCTTTGATGATAGAACTTAGGAGAAAAAAGCTGCCTTGGATAGTGAGTTAGTGAGACCTCTACTGGGCCCTCTCCCATCCAGGTGTGCATAGGAGCAGATACAGTAGGTACATTATGATGCCTTTGGGATTATTTTGCACGCCTACCTCTAGTGCCTCTCCCATACCTTCAATTATGTACAGAGTCATTGTCCTTTTTCTGTCTGGTTCTTCATTAGTGTTTTAACATTCTTGCATCACTTCAGAGGCAATCTATCCCCTGAAAGACTATTTAGGCATCATGGAGCCTAAGTGCACCCTTCCAACAAATCCTTTTTTTCCACTTCTTTTTCCTAGACTGGTCCACAAATGGTGGACAATTCCAGACGTAGATAGATGACCTTAGGGGCTGATCCCTGAAATCAGGATTTCCCTGGCCATTTCCGGTTTAGATTAGGCTCCCACAGTCATTTATTATTCCCACTACACTTAGAGCTTCAACTCTAGCTTACCAATGAATGTCCTTAAAATGTAATTGATACTCTAGACTGAACACAGTATTTTATATACGCTTTGAGGAGGGAAGATTACAGAAGAACAGTTACACACACACACACTTCTGCCACTGTTCTGGAGGGGAGGAGGGGAATGCAACAGTTTTCTCTTTTGATGCCCTCCCTCTTTCCATTCTTGTGCTGGGTGTTAAGTGATGTCTCTGGTTTCAAGAAGACATTATTGCTTTGGGACCATGGTGTGTGTGTGTGTGTGTGTGTGTGTGTGTGTGTGTGTGTGTGTGTGTGTGTGACAGAAAGACATAATTTGCCTAAGAGAGACAGATACAGAGAAACAGACAAGACAAAGAGAAAGAGTCCTTACAGTCTCTGAACCAACTTAGTTACACGAGAAGGAAGACCCAACTGAGAGCTTTGATTGGGAACTGCAAGAGGAATGTCCCCAAAGCTCAGGAGGTGCCATGCTACGAAACACCTACCGGGGTCTAGCTGGCTATTATCTAGGGAAAATGGGAGTTAAGGCAGCATCATAGCAACCAACCAATTTACCCCTAGTTCGTGCTTCCTGCTAGCCTCCCCTCCTTCCCTGCAGAACAGAAGAGTGCAAGTGACTCTCGGCTGTGTAGGCGGGGCCCAGTTCTTCATTTGCCCCAAGAAGCTTGAGGGCTGCAAGTTAGGGGCGGGGGAGGGAGGGGAGGGACGCAAGAAGCATACTTAGGAGCGGTGCGGGCCCTTTAAGAGGGCTCGCCCTGTACAGCGCCTCCAGGGTCTGCCCCTCTACTAGTGGCTGCGGAGGCTCCAATAAGCGTCCCAGCACCTCCCCGCCAGGCCCTGAGCCACAAATCTTAGTCTTCTGCACTTGACAGCGATTGTATATAAAGCTCCCAGAGCGCGCGCTGCTTCGGGAGACACAGGTAGGAGTCGGGGGGAACACAGTGTGCGCTCGCTGCCTAGTGAGCATTTTAGCCCCGCTCTTCCTTTACCAGCTCCAAAGCTGTTGTCCCTCCTGCTGGGTGCAGTCATACCACCGTGCCCAAGAGCAGGCAGCGCTCCTTTCTGGGAGCTCTTCTGTGCACAGTCCCTGGCGCCATGCTCTTGTTAGGCATCCTTGCCCTGGCCCTTATTGGGGCCCCCGCTTGGGGTTCGGACCCTGAACAGGAGATTGTGGTTCCCATCCGGCTGGACCCCGACATCAACGGGCGCCACTATTACCGGCGGGGTCCCGAGGACTCTGGGGACCAGAGACTCATCTTCCAGATCACTGCCTTTCAGGAGGACTTCTACTTACACCTGGCTCCTGATGCCCAGTTTCTAGCGCCCGCGTTTGCCACTGAGCATCTGGGTGTCTTCCAGGCCGGAGTGTCGGAGGGCTCTCCCAACCTCCGCCGCTGCTTCTACTCAGGGGATGTGAATGCCGAGCAGGACTCATTTGCAGCCCTGAGCCTATGCGGGGGTCTTCGTGGTGCTTTTGGCTATCGGGGTGTAGAATATGTCATTAGTCCTCTGCCCAACGTCAGCGCGCCTGAAGCGCAGCGCAACAGCCAAGGTGCACATCTTCTCCAGCGCAGGGGCGCCCCTGGCCGGACACCAGGGGACCCCACTTCCCGCTGCGGGGTGGCCTCGGGATGGAATCCGGCCATCCTGCGTGCCCTGGATCCCTTTAAATCTCTTCGGGCAGGCTCAGGGGAGAGCCGGCCACCCCGAAGAGCAGGGCGGGCCAAACGTTTTGTGTCTGTCCCTCGCTACGTGGAAACACTAGTGGTGGCTGATGAGTCGATGGTGAAGTTCCACGGTGCAGATCTAGAACATTACCTACTGACACTGCTGGCGACTGCCGCGAGGCTCTACCGCCATCCCAGCATCCTCAACCCCATCAACATCGCAGTGGTCAAGGTGTTGGTCCTCGCGGACAGAGACAAGGGGCCCAAGGTCACAGGTAACGCGGCGATGACCTTGCGTAACTTTTGCGCCTGGCAGAAGAAACTTAACAAAGTAAGCGACAAGCACCCTGAATACTGGGATACCGCCATTCTCTTCACCCGGCAGGTGAGTACCGCTGGCTCCTCATTAATACCAAATATTTCCGTAACCGCAGGGACACTTGAAACTTTCTTTTAATTGCCTTTTTAATCCCACTGAACTTCAGGCATCCTCCACCCTCCCCTTGCCCACTGCCCCGTTCAACAAATTCATTTCTGCTGTTTGCATAAAGCCTTACTATCAGTGACCCTATTCAATTTTCTCTTGTTCTGTTTGCAGCCACACAATCCCAAAGGGCTTGGGGAGGAGGGAAAGGGAAGAAAGTGATTTCCGCTTATTTCTGAATCTTGTTACCACCTCAGTTCCTACTTTGCCTCCGCCCTCCAACTAGGTTGAGTCCTCAGGTCACGTTTTGGCAACGCGCTTTAGGGAGGGTTGGTGCTTTAGGGAGGTGTTGCCCCAAGTGGCCAATCAGCGTCGGAGCAAACCAGGGAACTCGGTGGGCTGGAATTTGGGAAAACGGTTGGCTAGTCTCCAATTCTCACTGAGGCCGAGAGGAGGCGCTCTGAGGATGTTTGGTGGAGATCTTTCAAGTGCTGGAGCTGTTAATGTGGGGGTGCAAAAGTCCTCGCCCTGGCGGATCTCCTTCCATTGGTCAAAAGACTGGAGAGTGACAATCTAGTGTCAGCAAGTTGGACCCTCTGCAATTCTGGGGCTAGTAGGGCATCCTACGTCCATAGGATTCCGACGGAAAGAGTTGCTTCCATCCTTTGTGTCTTCTGGGCATCAGTCAACATGAAGGACAATTCCTTCCTAGGGCTTTGGGAACTGTGTCAGACTCATGTCTTCTGCTGCTGCCTTCTCTTGAGCTGGGCTTTTGTGGGTGAGTGTTTCTTTCTCTAAAGGATGTGTCTCGCTTAAAGCAGGCTGTCTGGGTAAGGTACCTGTTTGGGTGCCTGGCCCGGCTTCAGGACTCCACTTGCAGTGGAAGTTGGGGAAGTCCCATCTGATGAGTGTTCACTTCTGTGGCAAGTTCAGCTCTTGACTTTGGCTCTACAGGGCACACTAATTCATATCTGTTTCCCATTGAAACTCTTTAGTCTTGCTTTTAACATCAAAGTAAAAAAACTGCTGCCTTTGTTTGCACCAGTGTTTGAAGTGGACAGATGGAAGAAAATACTTGTTTGGGAAGGAATAGTTGGGGAGAGGGGGAGGGGATGCCTGAAAGGGAACAGAGATACAGGTCAGGAAAATTGCTCTGTGATTTAGAGCCATCTAGTTTTGGACTTTGAAATCTCCAGGCTGGCTAGGGGTTCTGCATCCCATCTATTGGCGTCTTCAGGGAGCAACAATTAGAACCAAATTTGACATTGCTGATGCTTGCAAGAACCCAGCTTTTTTAAGGATTCCCCATACATTGGAGGCTGACTTCAGTGGTCTCTCTGTTGCAACCATCACTAATGCTTCTCTCACTTCCTAGAGAAATATATATATTTTTTGATCCGTGATTTAATTGGTGTAGGGTAACTCCCAAATGAGGACATTTTCTCTATGGGAAGTTCCCTCTACCAGTTCAAGAACTGGCAACTGTTCTGCAGCCTTCAGTCTTAGAGAGGTTAAATGACTTGCCCAGTATCACCAAGTCAGTAGGTGTCAGAGGGTAGGCTTGAAACGGTTTTCCTGACTTTTAGTGTCACTCTATCTATTATACTGTGTTTCCGCTCCTGGCCAGAATATCTGTGTATGAGAACTTCTATTTTCTTAGCATCCTCCTCCCGCCACCTGGTTTCTCTTGGGGCTGCTTGGCCTGTGGTAGTTGTCTTACACGGATTCTTTCAGAAAGTCTGTTTGCTGCATCTGCTGGGCTCCTACAGTATTGACTCATCTTGGGAGACCATACAGGGAGTCTCCATGACCCATTCATAAAACCCATCTCTGTCCTCAGTTTGGTGAGAAATAAAGCAAGGCCAGAAAGAGGATGCCTGTAATGCATCAAGCCGCGATAGTTACATTTGCTTCTGTGCCTCCAACTCGTTAACTCTTGCTGTCCCCTGTAGAGGTCAGTCATGTGCTCTAAAGCAATGGAGATCCTTCTCCGTAGTTCAGAGCCAAACCAGATTTTTTGGAACCAATTTGGAGAGCACAAGTCCTTCTGGGGATTTAGACCATGCAAGACAGAGGGATCCTGTCCTTTGAAGGAAAAGAAATTAAACTGAATGGATTGAGGGCTTCTCAGTGATGTGTTACACCCATGACTTGACCCCAGGATGTCACGTTGACCTTGAATAATGGATACAAGATGCATGACCACTTTGGTCTAAAGCTGCGGCCTACAGTGTATGTGGTTTTCCAAAGCTGCCTTTCCCCAGGAGTCTAGAGGGCAAGGCTGGAGAGAGAACAAGCTCTGTTGGCTATTGGATCATCAAGGTATGTGCCTGAGACTAGAGTAACCTCATTCCCAGCAAATACTTAAGGGCTTGCAGCATTCTAAGAGCCTTACCAAGCCCCTCATTCCTGAACCCCCCTGGGCAAGTACAGTATGAGATGAGAGCTCATACCAAACACAGCTGTGCTTTCTGGACTCTGGCAGCCAAAGTCTCCAGAAACTAAGGGATTGAGTCTACTACCAAAATACTTCAATATAAGAAGTGAGACTTGTGTTTTCCTTTGTAAGGAACATTTGTAAGTAACATTGTTCAATTCAAATGGACCAGTCCTCTGTCTGGGTTCTGTAGTCCTTCTTTGGGCTCTGTGTGTGGTATTAGCAGCATATCTATATTTGGATAAATTTCTTTCTTCCCTCTCTCTCTCTTTTTTAAAGATAACTTGGTCTCTAATTCTAACTCTTCTAAATGTTTTGTATTTTTCTTCCTTGAAATTTTATCCTTCTAGACAGGGACAGCTGAACCAAGCATATTTGATGGAACTGGATATAAAGCATGGTCTTCCCTTCCCTGCTTAGAATTGCCATGTTGACAGTGAACTCTTTTGTATCCCAAGGGAATTAAAAAACTGTCTAGTGACCATTATATATTTTTTGTGACCCTTATTTATTCTGAGATGGGTTGGTGAAGTGACTGACATACTTAGGGTTCATGTCTTTCTCTCCTAGAGAAGATACGAGCAGCAGCTAGTGGCTCCTAGGTACAAGAGATGACCGACTAAATTATGATTTGCTTGTAGTAGGAACTTCCTTTGAATAAAAGCCAAAGCTTCTGTATCTAAAGATGATGGGGTGAATATCCTGGCAGAGGCTATTGTCTTTTTGGGCTGTGTGTAGCATAAACACTGGGAAGAGAAGACCTTGGAAGGATCTGGAGATATTTTGAATGACTGATTATGGAATAAGCATACAGTGGCACATATTCAGAGTGAAGACAGCTTGGTGGACAAATGTCACACATCTGATGTTGCAGAAGGAACCACAGATGTTCTCCTTGTGGATCATGCTGTCAGAACTAACTTTTTCCCTGTTTTTGCAGTGACTAAAGACAGGTGGGGACATCTCTGACTTTGACCAGGTGAGGAATAGTGCTGCAGCCATTCTGGATGAAAATTTTTGTAAAGGGAAGAGTTTTTCATGTGTCTTTGATGTATTGGAAAGTGCGGAGTCACTGCTGACTCAGCTAGATGTGCTTCTGTCTTCTCCTTTTACTTCAGACTAAATATTAATCTAATGCCACATAGGTAGAACATTATTAAAGCTTGGTATCTATTATCAGCCTCTGTTGACTTTGGATGTAGCCATGGGAAACATGTACTAAAGGGGTGGGCAGCAGGAATGCTCTGCTTCCCTGGGTGCTTGTTGGGAATGAGGGAAGGGAATAAGCATTTATGTAGCACCTACTGTGTGCCAGGTACTGTGCTAAGCACTTTTTACAAATATTATCTCATTTGATCCTTACAACAACCCTTTGAAGGTAGGTGCTTTATTGTCTCCATTTTACAGTTAAGAAGATTGAGGCAAACAGAGGTTAAGTGACTTGCCCAGGGTCACAGAGCTAGTAAGTGCCTGAGGCTGGATTTGTACTCAGGTCTTCCTGACTCTGGGCATCATGCTCTATCTACTGCCCAGCCTCACTGCCCTTAGCTATTTGTGTACATGCCTTATTTTTCTTATGAGATTGTGAGCTCCTAGAGTGCAGATTGTATCTTTAGATTTTCCACAATACTCAGGACAGGGCCTTCTTGCGCATGGTTCAGTAAATGCTCAGTGACTGTTGAATGAATCAGTGGTGGCCTTTCTTGTCAGGGCTTACTCTTCTACCTGTGTCCTTGATTGCATCTCTTCCTGTCTCCTCAGGGACCTTTTCCCAGAGGCAATCATTCCCCCTACCTCTTATCTTATTCTCCGTCTCTCTATTCACTCCCTTCCCACTGTTTAAAAACATGCACAAGTCCTTCTCCTCCCATCCTTGAAAAACAAAATAAAACAAAAACCTTTACCTGACCTTACCATCTCCTCAAGTTGTTGTCTTCTATTTCTTCTTCTCACTGCCAAACTCTTAGGAAAAGCTGCTTACTTTCACTGCCTTTATATCTTTATCATCAATTTGCTTTCTGCCTTTTGACCCCAGTCCTAGGTGGCACAGTGGATAGAACCTCGGGCCTGGAGTCAGGAAGACTCCTCTTCCTGAGTTCAAATTTGGCCTCAGACATTTACCAGCTGGGTAAGTCACTTAACCTTGTTTGCCTCAGTTTCCTCATCTGTAACATGAGCTGAAGAAGGAAATGGCAAACCACAGTATCTCTTCCAAGAAAACCCCAAATGGGGTCAGGAAGAATTGGACATGCCTTGAAAGGGCTGTACAATAACTTTATTGAAACTAATCATTCAGAGGTTACCAATGATTTCATCTTTTAAATTGGATGGTATTTTCTCAGGCCTTGTATGTCCTCTCACTAGCTCTTGCCATCCTCAGCTCTCTCTCTTCTCCTCTGCTTCTGTGATACTGCTCTCTCCCAGTTCTCAGTTTTGAGTCTTGCTGCAGAGCACAGTGTCAGGTGTGTGTAGTTAATGCTGCTGGGGAGGCTGCATTAAGGTCTGACACCAATTTCATGAGCTCACAGGAGTGGAGAGCCACCAGGCTACTTTAAGAAGGGCAAATTAGTTCAGATTGGGAAAAGGGAGCAGGTTAAAGCTTCTGTATCAATTGATATTGGGAACGAATTTGGGAGTGGCCACTGTACCGGCCTGGGTAAGATAGGGAGGTCCAATCTCAAGAAACCTCCCCAAAACTTCTTTAAGGCACAATCCTGAACTTATCACTGATCTGCTCAGAGACCTTTAGAGGATCTTTATTGCCTCTAGGACAAAATGCAGATCCCTTAGCCTGGCATTTAAAGCTTTCTCTGTAATCTGTCTTCTTTACTCCAAATGGGTCTGTAAGCTCTTTCCTTCACTGGACATTCCATTTCCGGCCCATGTGTATTTATATATGCTATGCTCCATTCTTTGAATGCATTTTTTCTTCATCTTTCAGAATCCTTATCTTCTTCCAAGCCTTAGAGAAGGTTCCACTTCCTCTCTGAAGCCTTCATCCATCTCTTCCTCTCCTCTGCCCATTTCTAGGGTCCTCTTCTCCAGATTACCTTATAATATACTTAACCTGTGCATGTGTTGTATTCTTCCCCTTCTCTGATAAGATTTCTGAAGGGCAGAGTCCTTACATCATTTTCTCTCTTGGTATTCCCAGCTTCCAGTACAGTGTCTTGCACAAAGTCAGGGTTTAATAACTATTTGTTGTTGTTTGGGTGCTAGTATACCTTCCCCCCTCCAATAGATCCTTCACTCAACTCTCTGGGGTTGAGTCAGCCTATTGAGTGGAGGGGGATGGGTTGAGGTCTGGGGCTTTTTTGGCACTTTAGAAAGTGAACCGGGCACTCTGCCACTGAGGCCGGTACCAAAGGCCCCAGGGAAGGGAGGGGCTCAGGAGAACAACTTGTTTAATCCATGCCTGAAGTTAGCAGATGAGGTTCACTGCAGTAAACGGGGTCAGTGTGTCAGTACAGGTGTTGGGCAAAAAGCCAGGAACTTGGCTAACTGGAGAAGCATGGAGAGTGTGCAGTCTATGCTTACAGCCTAATCCTTCCATTCCTCTCTCCCCAGGACTTAACCCTCAGCTTTTTAACCAGCACCAGCATGTATATGGGGAGGGTAGGGAGGAAAGGATTTCAGAGTCACTTCTAGTAAGCTTCTGATTTCTCTTCCCATTTTATTTTGCAAGAGGAAGGTCAAGGGGGCATTAAGAGATGCCTTTACAGACCAACCCATCTTTGGTGCTCACCCTTGATAAAGTGCTTTCCCAAAGGACACTCAGGCTGTTCATCGTTCTTCACTTTCTCACTTTGGTGATCTTTACTTTCTTATTTATTTCATCTTTTTCCCTATGGTACAATTCTGAGTACCAGTGATTTAAATGCCAGTGAAAACTGATCCTCTAATAGAAGTAACATAATCCTCTTCTTTGGGGTAAATTATCTATTTCCCACTTTCCTTCTCCTTCAAACAACAAGGAGTGATAGAATTCTTTTCTTTTAACATGCAATGACCATCTTTCCTTTAAGAATTACAAACATAGGGGCAGCTATGTGGTGCAGTGAATAGAGCACTGACTCTGGAGTCAGGAGGATCTGAGTTCAAATCCAGCCTCAGACACTTGAAACTTTCTAGGCTGTGTGACCTTGGGTGAGTCACTTAACCCTGATTGCCTCACCTCCCCCCCCCCCAAAAACAAAAACAAACAAACAGAAAAAGAATTACAAACTGAAAAGGGAATGTGGTTTTGGGACTTGGTTAAGGAAATATAAAGATGCTAGGTAGAAATTCAGATTGGAAAGAGCTGAAGATATGTATCTCTCTCTCTGTATATATATATGTATATACATATATATACATATATGTATATATATGTATATATATATACACACACTATGTATACTTGGACATTGTAGTGTCTTACTGGAAGGGGTATCCCTAAATAGGTGGAGGACCGGGGCAAATTACTGGGGATGGAAGTTCCCCCCTGACCCTAACATTTTAATACAAGTGAAAGAGTTAAGTGAATGAATAGATGAATAAGCATTTATTAAACTTATGATATTTGCTGGAGACTGTGCTAGGCTCCGGGGATAAAAATATAAATGTGCTTAGCATAGTGCCTGTCACACAGTAGATACTTAATAAGTGCTAATTGACTGACTGATCTCAAGGATCTTAGATTCTATTATGGGATACAGCGCATTCAAAAATAAATAAGTATAGGATATGTACAGAATAAATAAAAGTAACTTTTGGGGGTGCATTAACAACTAGAGGAATTAGAAAAGGTCTCTTGAAGGAGGTGACATTTGAGTTGAGCCCGGAAGAGATCGAGGGTTCCAAGAGGTAGAGAAGGGGAGGAAGAGCATCCCAGGAATGGGACACTGCCTATGCAAAGACATGGAAGTCAGAGATGAGGTGTTGTATCTGGGAAACAGAAAGGAGGCCAGTTTGATTGAATTGTAGGGGTTGTAAGGGGCAGTAAGGCGTAATCAGCTTGGAAAGATAGCCTGAAACCAAATTATGAAGGTTTTAAAATGTCAGAGGTGTTTGTGTTTTATTCTGAAGGTAATTGGGACTCACTGAAGCTTCTTGGGCAGGGGAGTGACAGAGGGTCGAAAGATGACAGATCTTATGGAAGGAACCTCAAAGGCCATTTAGTCTAATAACTTCATTTTATAAAGGATGAAATTGAGGCCCAAGGAGGCTAAATGATCTTCCCAAAATCACACAAGTAATGAGCATTAGAGGTGTGATGGTCAGAATTAGGCTTTAGGAATATCTATTTGGGAACCGTGTATGTGGAGGATAGTTTGGAAAGGGGAGAAACACAAAACAGAGAGACTAATGACAAGGTGATTACAGTTGTCCAGCTGAGGTGATGAGGGCTAGAATTAGGGAGATGAATGAAGGGGAGAGAGCTGGGAGAGAGGTCAAAGAGGTAGAATAGAAACGACTTGGCAATGGTTGGATATGGTGCTGGGGGTGGGATAAACAGTTGACAGTCTCTGAGGTTGTGAACCAGCATGACCTGAAGCATCTTCAACAGAGACTGGTAAGTTAGAGGGAGAGCTAGGTTTAGGGGGATGAATAGGCTAGGGAAGTCATGATGGGTAGAAGAGAAAGCTTTAGGTAAGTGTGGCTGCCTGATGTAGACGGGCTATCTTGTTACTTGGGATAGAGTTAGGAAGGAAAGTTTCTGTTTTCAATTGATTGTATTCATTCGGTTTATTCCATTGATATTACTCTGGGTAGTCAGTGGGCAGTTCCCAAGGTGTATGGTCTAGGGACACTGATTTCTGGCATTAATTAGCTTTCTCCAAATCTGTTCCATCAATGGACATGGTCAGTTTCTCAGACTTCTTTCCTTTTGGAGGAGTAGAGGAGAAGAAACAAAAATTCAGTAAGTAGTAATGGTCTTCCACTTAAGTCTTCCTTCAGGGCCTTATACGTTAAGTGATGGATCCATTAATTTAACTAACACTTTTTTTTGGTGCCTGTAAGAAGGAATGAATAAATGAATGAAAGTCCTTGCTGTGAACCAAGCACTGTGCTAAGTACTAGAAACACAAATACAAATGAGAAACACAGATACAAATGCTTCCTACTGTCAAGGAGCTTCCATTTTAATGGGGGAAATGATACACATGGGAATGATGGCCAGACAAGTGAATTTTGGTTTGGAAAGTCATGGAGATGATCAGCTGATCGGCCAGATAGTTGATTGACATGCTCTTTCCAGAAGTAATGGTTCTATTGATTTGATCATTGTGCCTAGAGCAAGAGGTGGAAAGGGAAGAGAGTAAGTGCTTGGCAGTTGAGAAGATGGCAAGATGGCCCCTGGGCTAGTGGCTGTATAGATTCCCAAGATGTGGGCTAGACGGAATGTTAAGCATTGTCTTGTCCTGTCTGTCTAGATATAGTGAGCCAGGTGAGTCTGTACTCACTCATTTACTCATCACTCATGACAGCTGTACCGTAGTGCAGGTGTTCCAAAGCTGTGAGTGGCTTAACTTACTATACCAGATGCTGAAGGCTTAGCTAGCAGAACATGAGTTCTGGCAGGGACCAAGCTAGGAAAGACCTTGAGGACTGGCCAGTGACTGACTGTAATTTGTCATCTGAGGACCAGTCTGACTAAATTTAGAGAGGTTCATCACCTAAAGGGTTACTGGGGGATGATCAGTTTTTGCATTGATAGCAATTCAGGAAACCTTTCTGTAAGGCAAGACAAGCTGTCAATCAGCCTACTTTTTAGCCTACAATTAGCCTACAGTTAAGGGCCTACTATATAGGCCTTATTATCAAATAAGATAATATTTGTAGAGCATTTAGCTCAGTGTCTGGCACACATAGACAGTTCTCAATTTACACACATTCACGTTATATAAATTCTACTTTATTTAAAGAATTCTGAAAAAAAATCTGCATTCCAAAAAAACCTCCTATGTTAATTTTACTGTAATGCTCCTGCCTTTCTGCTTGGCACTCCACAGCCTCCTTTGCCTCCAACCAAAAAAAAAAAACAAACCCCAAACCAAAAACCAAACATAACTCTAAAAAACAAAAATAAAAAAAACCCTCCAAGTGAAAGCAGAACCAGATTGAGTGCTTGGCTTGTGACCTCTGGTGCTAAGAGAAGAGACCTTTGACTCCTCCTTGCTTCTCTGTCCTGGGCCTCATAGGTTGTCCTTGAATTGTGTACCTGCCCCCTTCCTCCACTGGGATGGAACCCTGTTCCCAATTCCCTCTCTCTTCCTTTCCCACAACTTCCAGCAAATTCACATTATGTAAAAACCACTTTACTCAGACTGGTCCACTTTGTAAAGTAGTATATATCTATATATACTATACACACAACATCTATATTTCTATATCTATAGTAGGCAATATGTAAATGTTATCAATGATGACGATGATACATTAGGCACTGTGCTAAGGGTTGGGAATACAAAAGGGGGGCAAAAGACAATCCCTGATCTCAAGGAGCTTGCAGCTGGAGACAACTTTCAAACAACTATGCACATGCAAAATGTGTGGAGGGCATTTTGGAGATTTTGGTTCAACAAAGAGAAGGCATTAGCACTAAGGGAGATCAGGAAAAGCTTCCTACAGAAAGTGGAACTTGGGCTGACACTTGAAGGGAACCAGGGGAGCAAGGAGGGGGTGATGAGGAGGGAGGGGGATTCAGGCACGGAAGATAACTAGGGAAAATACCCAGAGTTGGTAGATAGAATATCTTATGTAAGACATAGAAGGAGGCCAATGCTACTGGATTGCAAAGGATATGGTGAACAGGGGTGGAGTGTAAGATGTAAGAAGATTAGAAATGGAGGAAGGGGCCAGGATATGAAGGGCTTTTAAAGCCAAACAGAGGATTTTATATTTGATCATGGAGGCGATTGGGACTCACTGGAGTTGATTGAATAGGGGGGTGACATGGTCAGACTTGTGCTTTAGGAAGATCAGTTTGAATGAGTGGAGGATGGACTGGAGGGTTGAGAGATTTGGGAAAAAGGAGACCAGTTTGCAGGTTATGGACATACTTCAAGTATGAGGTGCTGGGGGCCTGCACCAGAGTGGTAGAAATGTCAGAGGAGAGGAGGGGATGCATATGAGAGATGTTGAGAAGGTAGAAATGATAGGACTTTGCCAGCTGATTGGATGTGGTAGATGAGACAGGGAAGGGTCTAATATGACTCCTTGGTTGGAAGCCTGGCTGATTGGGTGATACCAACTCAACAGTAATAGGAAGATAGAAAGAGGGGAGGGATTTTTTTTCTTGGGCGGGGGAGAAAGAGAATGATTTCAGTTTTGATCTTCTTTGGGGGATCCTGAATTACTGGAGTAAGCCATAACGCTGCATAGTTGGGTAGTTAGGTAGTACAGTAGATAGAACTCAGGACTTGGAGTCTGGAAGATTTGAGTTCAAGTATGATCTCAGACACTGAGTAGCTGTGTAACCCTGGGCAAGTCACTTAACCTCTTGCAGCCTCAGTTTCCTCCTCTGTCAAATGGGGATAATAATAGAACAACCTCCTAAGGATGTTGTAAAGATCAAAAGAGCTAACATATCTAGGGATAGGAGGGTGGGTGACTAGAAGTGTTTGCTGGAGGCAATTGGTTGTGTCCTAAGAGCGGGATGGGAATGTGCCGGAGAAAGTATACATGTGTCTGGGAACTCTGAGAAAGGTGGGCTGTACTGATGAATAGGTTGTAGCCAAATAAGAAGAGCCTTTGGAAAATGATGTTTCAGGGCTGTGTAGATTCCCTGGCCACCAGGGGCCTTACAAGGATGGACTGGATAAATGGATGATGCAGGAACAGTGGAGTTCTTAACTGAGATGGAAAAACCATCCTGTCTGGACTGCTCCTGATGGGGCCATCCTGAAAAGGGGACAGCGGCAGTAGCAGGGAAGATAAATGGTAAGCAAAGAAAGCAGGAGGATTGTCAGGGAATATTCCTGCCAGCCTGTGGGAGCCATAACAGATTCCATTCCTGAAGACCTGGGACTAGACTGAAGGGGTTAAAGAAACCAGAGTGCATCTGGAGTTCAGTCCAGATGGGCGGAGGCATTCGATGCTGTATGTGAGGAAGAACTGGAACTGGATGCTCCTGGGACTCTGTACGACTGCTGTAGGCGTGGAGAGCGCATAAGGCTTTGTGCTCGTCCGTCATATCCCCCTGATGCAGGGGGATCTAGAGCCTGGGCCCCAAACCGGTGCCTCTCCCTATGATGACATGAGTTGTTGATGGACAGCAGCCCTCACGAAACCGGCCAGCTCTTCTTTATACCCTGGTTTGAGCCATGGGAACAGGGATTTCTTGATGGAAAGAACAGGTTGCTCACCAGCCGGGAAGACTCTTGTAGAACAGGAAAACCTCTTTTCCTGCCGTCAGTGCCCTGAGGCTGCTTCTAGAGACAAATCTTGGTTGATTTGTCCTAATAGAAGAGGCAGAGCATGGAAAATCCAAAACAGCAGATAATCCCCAAATCTTTGATATTTGGGTTGGGAGCACATTGTGTTATCATTTGTTTATTTCTCCCAGCATACTTAGCCTAAGCAGAATTCATGAGGGCAACACGAGAAGTGATTTTCATTTCCTCTGTTCACCAACTTTCTTTTGTATCTTTATTTCCCACTGCTGCCATCCTAGTATAGGCCCTTGTTTGCACCGGCCTGCACCATTGCAATAGTTTCTTTACAGGCTTTCTTGCCTCTGCTCTCCCCTGCTTCTTGTACAGGAAAGAGGGAAGGAAGGAGGAAAGGAGGAGAGAGGGAAAGAAGGAAGGGGGGAAGGAAGAAAAGAGGAGGGGAAGGAAAGAGAAGGAAGGAAGGAGGAAAGGAAAGAAGGAAGGAAGGAGGGAGCAAAAAAGAAAGTAGAGAGGGGAGAGAGGTGGGAAGAAAGGATGGAAGGGAGAAGGAAAAAAGGAGGGAGGAAAGAAAAGGAGAAGAGGAAAGAGGGAGGGAGGAAGAGAAGGAAGGAGGAAAGGAAGGAAGGAGGGGAGAAGGGAGGAAAGAAAGGAAGAAGGGAGAAAGGGAAGGAGGCAAGGAAGGAAGGAATGAGGGAAGAAGGGAAAGAAGGAGGGAGAAATGGAAGGCGGGAAGGAAGGTGGGAAAGAGGGAAGGAGGCATGGAGGGTAGGAATGAAGGAGAGGAGGGCAAAGGTACTTATTAAGTTCCTACTATGTGGCATTCACTGTGCTAAACATTTTACAAACATCTCACTTGATCCTCACAACACTCCTGGGAGCTAGGTGCTATTATTATCCCTACTTTACAGCTGAAGAACCTGATGTAACTTCTGGCGTTATAGCAGCCAGAAGAATCTTTGTTCTGTATAGGTCTGCTCTTAACACTCTCCTGCTCAAAAATCTTAAGTGGCTCCTTACTCCCCAACACATAAAGTACAAACTTTTCTGCCAGGCATTCGAGGATCTCCCTTATCCAGCTCCGTCAGGAAGACCTGGGTTCACATCCCACCTCTGACACATACTGGCCGAGTAATCCTTGGCAAGTGACCTGCATCAGCGGAGATAGTTTCCTCACTCAGGAGTTCCCTGTATGAATGTAACCCAAGTTTCCAACTAAATCTGGGTTCTTTTGGATGCTGCTGCTTAGGTGGGACTCTGTAATGGTGGAAAGAATGGTGATGCAGGGCTGTGTGAGGGGTGGAGCTATTCCTAGAGCTTTGGAGAGGAGAGACATTTCTCATTCTTTCTTCAAGGTTCACACGTGGTTCCAAGTCTCTCTTTGGGACCGACTCCAAACACACAGAGAGAAGAAAGACTGTTCAAGCTGCAGACATGTAGGGGAAGTCAGCTCCTCAAAATGTCCCTGATTTCCAGCTTGTCTCCCTAGAGACTTTGGGGAATTTTCCCTTGGGTGAGGTCAGGGCCTCTCTCTTGGTTGAGCTGAGATCTCAATCGCACTCTTGTGTGTTTTCTAGTACATTTTAATCTGTCTAATGTCTCCAATTTCTGTTTGCTATCTGCTTGGATAAATGGGTTTGCTCACTATTCACTATTTGTGATTGGTCCTTTGTTTAACCAGTGTTGGTGAGAAGGGCTCAAGCTGGTGAATGTAATCTTGGCAACCTACCTTGGCAACCCTACTCCCACATGAGCTATTAGGAAAGTGGCTTTTTGTTTTGGAAATGATTGTATCTCTAGACCAGCAATATTTAGAGGCAGATAAATATAATTCTAGTCCAATATCCCTTTGTGGACTAGAAGAAAGCACCCAGCCTGGCATTATTCCAAGGGCTTTCCGGCCTCTCCTCCTTAGCTATCTTATTGGCTTTCCTCCTCTCCTCAGGGGCAATCCAGATCAATCAATCAGCGTTTATTAAGTGCCAGCTATGTGCCAGGAACTGCTTATCTAAATGTATAGAAATCCCATGTGGGTATACGCATAACCTACATGGGCAGCATACCTCTTATGCCAATGAAATCACAGACCTACTCCCTATCCCTATATTTGTACCTTATCTCCCAACTAGACTCTAAATTCCATGAGGGTAGAGACTGTGTTATGTAAACTATATTCCCCCTAGATCCTAGCAAAGTATTCTTCATGTAGTGATTAGTTAATAGATGTTTGTGGTGGTATGTGTGTGTGTGTGCATGTATGTGTGTATGTGTGTGCATGTATGTGTGTGTATGTGTGTGTGTGTGTGTGTGTGTGTGTGTTGGGGGAAGAAGAGCCCATGCACTAGTCCAGGATTTTAAATGGCCAGTGGGTGATGATTTATCTACATATGAATAACCATATGTGTATACCTACTCAAGAATATTCCATAAGAGTTGAGTGTCCTTGAATTCTGGGTTTCATGTAGACAAACTTACCGGTGGATGGGTATAATCTTTTTCCTAGAAAGGATTTATCCACTATGACAGGAGAGTTTTCTTTCTTAAACTCTCTGCAAAAGAGATGAGAATTTTGAGTTCCAATATCTCTTTCCATCTTCTTAGCTCTCAAGTGATCCTAGAGATTCACATCTGTCCCTACTCAGGGCCAGGCTGAGATGGGTTGCCAAGGGGAGTGGCAGATGAGTGGGCATCCCAAGAGGCCTTGGAGTCTGGTGTGGTCAAGATGCTTGCTGAAAATGAGCTCCTCCCCTTCTTGCCTAAAAATTCAAAGCTCTATTTCAAGCTGCTTTTATTGGAAAGGGGACAAAGAAAAATGGGTGAGTGATGAAGAATCAGAGAATGTTAGAACTGGCAGGGACTCTGAACACTTTCTCATTGAACCCCTTCCTCTTGCAGAGGTCCATAAAGGAAAAATCACAAGCCTAAGGTTACCCAGAGAATGGTTCTGCAGAAGAAGTAATAACTCTGCTGCATACTATTTGTGTAGCTCTCGGCAGGTCCCATAGCCTCTTTGGGCCTCAGCTACTTCAGGTGGGCTAGATGACCTCTTGAGTCTTTTCCAGCCTTCTTTCTATGATCTATGACTTAGAATGGGAAGCTAGGTGGCACGGTGGATGAAGTGATGGAACATTCTTCTTCCTGAGTTCAAATCTGTTCTCAGACACTTATTAGCTGTGTGACCTTGGGCAAGTCACTTAACCCTATTTACCTCAGTTTCCTTATCTGCAAAATGAGCTGGAGAAGGCAATGGCAAACCACTCCAGTATCTCTGCCAAGAAAACCCCAAGTGGGATCACGAAGCGCTGGAAAGGACTGAACAACAATAACAGCAAATGACTTAGAATCCAGGTGTCCTAATTCCTTAGCCAATATTTTTTCTACTACCCCATACATCTTCTTTCATCCCTCCCTTCTGCTACATCCTTTCCTTCCTCCTGCTTCCTGGCTTCTGGATATTATCTAGGACTAAGGGCTAGCTAGATTGGCAGTTGGGAGTAACATGCAGGGGAGTTCATTGAGAGACACTTTTGATGTTACTTTCATAAATGCACACATTTTTAATGCCAGGAAAAATTTCATTCTTCATGACATATAGGTATTTACTTTGTGATGTCAGGCCACAGCAGGGGACAGTTAAGGCTCAGAACCTTCTGTGGATGGCCATATGCAGGGAACATAATTTCCAGACCTTGCCTCAGGTTCCCAAATGCCTTATCCCAGCTCTGCTCCAGGTGACCCCTACAACCTGGTCTGTGTTATTTATCTCCTTTCTGTCATTTGTTCAATAGCCGTCCTCCCCTGCTCTGCCTCTTCATGTGACTTCCTCCTTGGGATGCTGATTCCAGCAGAGACTCCCCGAGCATGGGAAGCTGTAAGGACTCCAGCTGTGGGGTCCATAGATTGCTATGCACAAGCCACCAAAGAGTCTGCCTCAAGCCATACTCCTCTTTTGTCTATGTCCAACGGCAGTTGAGTCATTACAAAGTGTGACTAGCACATGATCATGTGAACCCAAGTTTGACTGCTCCAGTGATAAAACTTGGAGAAACTTGAATTAAATCATGTTATATGCCTCCTCTGGCTCCCCCCTTCCCCAATAAGGCAAAGCTTAAAGGGAAATAGGATTGAGGAACAAGAAGGAGCACAATTAACACAACTGGAGGGAGGAGAATTATGTCACTGTACCTTGGACTCCCATTACAGAATATCTGTGTGTGTAAATGAAGTATATATCCCTTCTAATTCTCTTCCCATAGAGAAAAAAAGGAATTTAAGAAAAACTGGTATGTACTATTGTATACAGGTGGGGGAGTCAGGAAGACTCATCTCTCTGAGCTCAAATCTGGCCTCAGACACTCACTAGTTGTATGACCCTGGGCAAATCACTTAACTCTGTTTGCCTCAGTTTCCCCATTTGTCAAATGAGCTGGAGAAGGAAATGACAAACCACTCCAGTTTCTTTGCCAAGAAAACCCCAAATGGGGTCACAAAGAGTCAGACATGACTGAAGGGATTGAAAAACCAACTGTTGTATACAATTTGCATCAATTAAATCAACCAACAAACATTTGTTAAGCACCTAGTATGTGCCAGGCATCATGCTCAATGATATGGAAACAAAGGTGAAAGTAACATGAGGCCCTGCCCTTAAGGAACTTATATTCTAGCCAGGTGAGGACGGCTACCTGATGTAGAAGTGGGGAAGGGGCTTCATATAGTTGCCTTATAACAGGGGGCGAGGGGGGAGATAACATGTGTGCATATGGGTATGTATAGAAGAGATGTGAGGTAATTTGGGGAGTCTTTGAGAGGGGGCTATCAGGAAGAGCTTTATGTAGAAGGAGACCTTTGAGCTGAGCATTGAAGAAAGCTAGGGAATCTTAGAGATGTTGGTGGGGAGGAGGAGGAGAAGATAGTGCATTCCAGACATGGGGCAAAGGCTTGAAGATGGGAGATGGATGTTGTGAATGAGAAACAGTACGTCTGTTTGATTGAGCCATATGGTGTGTATGAATGTTCTCAGGGAGGTGAAAGAATAGATACATGTAGATGTATCTATTTTACATGTAGATGTATCTGTTACTGACTCCAGGCCTGGCACTGTATCCACTCCATTACCTAGGTGCTGACCTCTTCCATAGAGCTGGCTGCTGGAAGACCTTAGCTGTCTGTAATCACAGGACAGAGATTCGACTCTGAGCTCCATCACTTACTGCGTGACCTTGAGGAAGTCACCTAACCTCTATGGACCTTTGTTTCCTCATCTGTTAAATGAGAGAATTTGACTTCTAAAGTACATTCTAGTTCTAAATCTGTGATCCTTTGATCCTAAATCTCAATGCAAACAGAGATGACTTTCCTGCCGAGTGCACTGCCCGGGTCAGAATCCATCATTTCTTGTTATAATCTGCTTAAAACAATGATCCTCTTGAACTCCTATAGCCAAGTAGAATTATCCCTCACTGTTGGCTTCCCTCAACTCTGGCCTCTGTCTGACTGAAGTAAAGCCTCATCTGGCATGTATAGGAAGTTTTTTCTTTTTGCTTGGTGTTCAATTGACTAAAGGTCTAGCTCACTATGAGATGAAGATCTGACAGGAGCTTCTTTTTAAAAAATTTATTTTACTTATTTTTTTAAACATTCTTTTTAAAAATAAAAATTCGAGTTTCAAATTTTCTTCCTTCCTCTCTTCCCTCCTCCCTAAGATGGTAAGCGACTTGATATAGGTTTTTTATGTATATATATATATATATGTATATATATACAATCATGTAAAACATATTTACATATTAGTCATGTTGTTAAAGAAGAAACAGAACAAAAGGGAAAAAAACTATGAAAAAATAAGGAAAGTAGAAATAGTATGTCTTGACGTGACAGAAGCTCTACAGCCAAATATTGACTGTGGAGGTGGAGTATACACACCTTCTTTCTACTTTGTCCAGCCTCTTTGGACACCAAGGCCTCACCCAGATGAAGAGCCACTGTCCCGGTAAACTAGAAGGGCTTTCTCTATGTAAAATGACTCTCTGAATTTATTTTAAACCTCCTAATTTTGTCCTAGGATAGTGCCCCAGACAGAAAGTAGGCAGAGCTTCCTTGGCAAGCCACAAAACAGCCATCATAGGGCTGTCCATCCATCCATTTAGCTTGGCCTGACCCCTTTGACATCTCTGTAGTAGCTTCTCCATCCCTCTTGGCAGGAGGCAGAAAAGAACCCATTTAGAAAAGGACTGATAGGGAAAGATATTGAATTTGTTAGGGGCAGGAATGATGGTGAGCAGATATGTTCTAGGTGGTTTTATTTCTCATCTCCTCCCCCTTCCACAAGGTCACTGTTGTCTCTAATTTCTGGATCTCTGTTTCTTCCTTCTCCATTGCAGGATTTGTGTGGTGCCACCACTTGTGATACCCTGGGAATGGCTGATGTGGGCACCATGTGTGACCCCAAGAGAAGCTGCTCAGTCATTGAGGATGATGGACTTCCATCTGCCTTCACCACTGCCCATGAGCTGGGTAAGTCTGGAGAACAGTGTGTAAGTGTGTGTGTGTGTGTGTGTGTGTGTGTGTGTGTGTGTGTGTGTGTGTGAGAGAGAGAGAGAGAGAGAGAGAGAGAGAGAGAGAGAGAGAGAGAGAAAGGATGGAGAGGGAGGAGGAAGAGGAAGAGAGAGAATGAATGAGGAATTCTTCTGCTCCTGGGTTTGCTCTGAATGTTTCTGAGCTCTTTTAGCATTTGGGCTCAAGGGGGACCCTTTTTAACACCTGCATGTCCTATGGCACTGAATGAGTACCTACTATGTGCAGCATGCTTTTATGGGACACTGTGACGAGATGCAGAAAAAGACAACTCACAGCCTGACTGGGAGTGGGGGCGGGGGAGGGAGATTGGCTGCAGGCATAAAAAGGACCTGAGAATACTTATAAAGCAGTATGGAACCAATTGTAAAGGACTTGGGGGAAAGAGAGGGACTGAGCTTGTGAGGATTCCACCATCTTTCTCAGCTATCACCCTATGCATCTCAGTTCCTCCAGGCTGCTTCTTGGCCCGACTTTCTGCCTCTGGCACCAGCTTTGTGGGGTCCCTCCCCCTTGACATAGAAAGCTATTTTTCATGGTTGTCCCGCATTTCTTCTTATCTCTGCCTGTCTTCCTTTGAGTGGTCTGCTTCCCTAGCCTAAACAACCACTTTCTCTTGTTTTACCCACCCAGGTCATGTGTTCAACATGCCCCATGACAATGTGAAGGTGTGTGAGGAGGTGTTTGGGAAGCTACGGGCCAACCACATGATGTCCCCTACACTCATCCAGATCGACCGTGCCAACCCCTGGTCAGCCTGCAGTGCTGCCATCATCACTGACTTCCTGGACAGTGGACATGGTGAGCAGGGAGAATTAAAAGAGGGAGGAAGGAAAGCCTCACTGGGAGGCCATATGTTGTTACCGAAGGGTTCCAAAGAGGGGCCCATTTTGTAAACTGAAAAATGCCATATAAATAGGAGCTATCATTGTTACTAGCTAGCTTGCTGGACCAGGGTTCTGATCTCCAACTGTAGGCTTTGGACAATGGTAGGAGGTGCTGTGGAACAGTGAAAAGAACACTATCTCTGGAGTAAGAGGTTTGTTCAGTCATTTTTTCGGTCATGTCTGACTATTTGTGACCCCCTCTGGGGTTTCCTTGGTAGATATACTGGAATGGTATGCCATTTCCTTCCCCAGTTTATTTTACAGATGAGGAAACTCAGGCAAATAGGGTTAAGCGACTTGCCCAGGGTCACGTAGCTAGTGTCTGAGGCCAGATTTGAACTCGGGAAGATAAGTCTTCCTGACTTCAGGCCCAGTACTGTATCTCTTCTTCAGTGTACCACCTAGCTCTCTTTTTGGAGTAAGAGGACCTGGGTTCAAATCCTACTTCTGACTCTTATTTCCTGGATTACTTTGGGAAAGTTGCTTAGTCTCATTGGGTCTCTGCTTCCTCATCTGTGAAGTGGAGTTAGACTAGATGGCCTCTGAGGTCCACTCTAGGTCTTCGATTGTATGATTTTAGGCAATGGTCAGTCATCTTTTCATACATTGTGCCTCTGTTGGGGACTATGATTTAATTAGCTTCTAGTAATAGCCCAGAATAGTTTCTTTTGCAAGAGGAAAGCTATTCTTTATGTTGGAATCTCTTATAAAAGATCTTCCCAGAAGTCAGGAAAAGAAAATTATTTATGTGTGTTCACCTTGCTGGAGAGAGTGGCTATGATATAGGGTGAATAACAGCAGGAAACACACCCCTGGTCAGCTGATGTTTATAAAAGTTTATAAAAATTTTTTTATAAAAGTTTATGTTTATAAAAGTAAAAATCTAAAATAGGAGCCAGGAATAAAAATCCTTGGGCTGTACAGAGAGGGCAAAAGTATGGGTAACAAGAAAGTTGAACTACAGAGCTTAATATAAGGTGGCAGATTTTACTGCAAGTATCACTAAGGCTTGGTGGAATAAGTCCAATGACTGGAATAAAACTCTGGAAGGATAGACCCAGTTCAGAAGACCAGGACAGGTAAAAGCGTGTGTCTCTGTGTGGGATGCCATGACATGGAGTAGCATTATATATAAAAAAGTTATATCATGTGAAGAAGTTTAGGAACCAAGGGAGTAGTTGGGAGGGGGCATGGTGAAGATCATTAGAGGCCAAAACAGAAGAAATATTGTCATTGGAATATACTACCAATCACTGGGACAGGAAGGAAATAGATGAAGAGTATGGAAAATACATCATGAGCTGGGCACAGAGGCATGACATAGTAATGGTGGGAGACTTCAATTATCCACATAACTGTTGGAGTTCCCTCTTTACCAACAGCAGAGCAGCTAATAATTTCTTGTCTTGCCTTAAGTATAATTCTATCCTTCATAAGGTAGATGTACCAACAAAAGGAAATTCTATTCTAGATTTGATTTTGATCACTAAAAAGTTAGGAGGTACTGGGGTGAAAATGATGAGAACCTAGGGGGAAATTACCATTTTATTTTTGAATTTGTGATAGAGAAGAGGAAACCAAGAATAGTGTTATATGTACCCTACATTTTGAGAGAGCAGATCTCAAAGGATGCATGGAAAAGATAAGAAGGATACCATGAACTAAGATTCTACAGTAGAAATTAGGACATGAGTAATGGGAAGCTCCCAAGAATAAAATTCTGAAGACATAAGAAGAAGCAATTCCAACGAGAAAGAAAAGAGGGAATTGTGTATAGAATCCAGTGTGGATATGCAGGGAGCTCTCTGATCAACTTAGATTTAAAAACAAATATCTAGAAGATGGAAGCAAAGATAGGTAGTGGGGATAAATATAAAAGTGTAGCATGACGCTGTTAGGGCAGCTAGGTTAGGGTGTTTAGGTGGATAGAGCACCAGCCCCGGAGTCAGGAAGACTCATTTCCATGAGTTCAAATCTGGCCTCAGACACTTAAGAGCTATATGATTCTGGGCAAGTCACTTAACTCTGTTTGCCTCAGTTTCCTCATGTGTAAAAAATGAGCTGGGGTAAGAAATGGCAAAGCACTCCAGTATCTTTGCCAAGAAAACCCCAAATGGGGTCACAAAGAGTCAGACATGATGGAAACAACTTAAAAACAATGACACAATCCTATTAGAATTGTGTCAGGATTGCTAAAGCTTGTAATGAGCTGTGAGGCTGGCTAGGAATCCTAAGAACAACAAAAAAGTTTAGAGCTATAATTGGAAGGTCAAAGAAGGGATAGGATAGCTGTTTGGGGGTGTACGTGATAATGATAATGGATGATGGAGTGAAAGCATAGTCGCTCTACTCCTTATTTTGTTTCTGTTTTCTCTGCAAAGAAGGATGATCTTTGGATTGTAAAGGATAGAGCAGAGGTAGCCAATAGGGAGTTAATACCTGGGACAAGTAGGGTGATAGAACTCCTTGCTGCTCTTGATGTATTCAAGTCACCAGACCTAGACAAACCTAACCTACTGAAAGGACTGGGAGATGTCACTGCCATGCTAGCCTCAGTGATTCTTGGAAGATTGCGGAGACCGGGAGAGGTACCATAGGACTGGAGAAGGGCAAACATTGTCTAGATTTAAAAAAGAAAAAGGATGAGAACGGAGTCTCCAGAGGATAGGCTAGTGAACTTGACTTAGATTCTTGGCAGAGAGCTAGAAGGTATTAACAAAAGGATGATAAGTGAACTTGTGGGAAGTGATAGTAGTGTCACAAAGAACCACTATAGCTTCTTCAGGAATGGATCATGTCAGACTGATCTTATTTCCCTTTTTGACAGGACTAGTAGACAGGTATCGAGAAAAAGCTGTAGATGCAGTTTTCCTGTGTTTTAGCAAAGCATTTGACAAAGTCTCTCATCCTATTGTGGAAAATATGGAAAGATATCAGCTACAGAATAGTGCAGTTAGGTAGAATTAGTGGAATGGATAGCTCCAGAGAGTGGTCATTATAGCACATTTTCAATTTGGACAAAGGTCACTAGTGGAGTATGCCAGGGAACTGGGCTTGGCCTGGAGTGTTTAATATTTTTTATCAGTGCCTATCTAAGACATAGTGAGCATGCTTATCAATTTTGCAAGTATCATAAAGCTAATTTGTTGGGTGAGAGAGTAATCGGAAAACTCTAAACAGGTTAGAACTCAAATGGATCTTTGATCCCATTGATGTGCATGTTCTCTCCAGTGATGCAGATCACAATTCTTTCATGCCTGTGCATTTTGTATGACTCTTGGCCTTATCATCCCATAAGTTTACTCAGGAAGAGTACTCAGTGTGCTGGGGGTCTTTCTTGCTTTCTAGTTCTTAGAAGTTCCTTATCTGTTATATACTACATTCTGCTCATGGTCACCATATAATTTTCCATTTGCCCTATGAGTTGTACTATTTTAAAAAATTCTTCAGAGACTGTATTTGCAGTTATACAAACTTTACATAAAGCTTGGCAAGATACTCAAGTAGGCAAAGTCACTCCAAGCACATTTGAGGATGAAAATGGAAAGATGACAATAAACAGAGAAAAAATGGAAAAGATCTGCAAAAGCTTTCCATAACAGACTCTTCAAATCAGTGAAGATGATAAAGCCACCACACTTGGACTCTATCATCACAGTCTCAGAAGCACTTAGCGAGGTTAGAGATGGTGTTAGAGAAAACAAAGACAAGAAAAGCAGCTATGTTAGATCAAGTATACAAAGAGGAAATCATTGCTGGAGGTCAGTCACACAGTTGTGAGAGTGCTGAAGAATCGATTCACAAGGTATTTAAAGATACCAAAGGGAAGAGAAAAAATTCAGATTTTATCAATGTCCTAAATCCTAAATTGGAAATTTATGTTTATTTCTGAGTATAACATTTTAAGAAGGACATTGATAACCTAGGTGTCTAGAGCGAGGCCACCAGGATCATGAAGGGCCTCAAGTTTGTGATCATTTAATGATCACTGAGGGAACTGGGAATGAAAGAAGCTCCTTCAGGAAACATGATAGCTGTCTTTAAATATTTGAAAGATTATTATCTGGAAGAGGGATTAGACTTATTCTACTTGAACCCTCAGGGCCGAACAATGTGGATAAAAGTTAAAAAGGTAAATTTAGGCTTGATATAAACAAAAGTTGTTGTTGTTTAGTTGTTTCTTATTTGTGTCCGACTCTCTGTGACCCATTTTGGGGTTTTCTAGGTAAAGAGACCCATTTCCTTCTCCAGATCATTTTACAGATGAGAAAACTGAGGTAAATAGGGTCAAGTGACTTGCTCAGGGTCACGCAGCTGGTAAGTGTCTGAGGCCAGATTTGAACTCAGGAAGATGAGTTTTCCTGACTCCAGGGTCAGTGCTCTATCCACTGGGCCACCTAGCTGCCCTAGTATAAGGAAAAGCTTCCTAATAGTTAAAATGATCCAAAAATGGAATAGTCTATCATGGGAAAGAGTAGGTGCCCCTTGTTAGAGGAGTTCAGACAAAGGCTGGATGCTCAATTGTTGGGTGTGTTGCAGGAAGGATTCTGCAGGTATAGGCCGGATGAGGTGGTCTCTGGGATACCTTCCAGCTAGATAATGTATGGCATAATGAATAAAGTGGGTGGACTTAGAGTAAATAAGACCTGAATTCAAATCCTGCCTCAGACACTTACTAGCTTATAAGACCCATGGCAAGCCCTTTAATTTCTCCAAGCCTCAGTTTCCTCATCTACAAAACGGGGTTAATGATAGTACCTAAGTCACAGGATTGTGGCAAGGATCCAATGTGTGCTTTTCAAACCTTGAAGAGCTATGTGAATACCAACTGTTATTCCAGCTCTCAGATTCTGGGATCCTGAGTTAGGAGACCTGACTTACAGCCCTAGTTAAGGTCTACACTGAGGCAGCTGGTTGGCATGGGATAGAGTGCTGGATCCTGGGTGGCAGAGGATAGAGTGCTGGGTCCTGGAGTCAGGAAGACTCATCCTTCCAGCCTCAGACACTTCCTAGCTGTGTGACCCTGGGCAAGTCACTTAACCCTGTTTGCCTCAGTTTCCTCACCTGCAAAATGAGCTGAAGAAGGAAATGGCAAACCTCTCCAGTATCTTTGACAAGAAAACCCCAAATGGGGTCGTGAAGAGTCAGGTGCGACTGAAACAACTGAACAATGGCAAGCTCTTCGCTTGCCACCTCTCTTGGTAAATCACTAAATCTCACCTTTGTAATGCTTTGACTTCCTTGTCTATAACATGGTTAGAACTGTTCCTGTCCTCTGTACCTCATATGAGTATGAGGGCAGAATGATATGACAGGAGAGAGAGTTCTTTGGAACAGGTGGACCAGAGGCAGGGTAATGGGCTAAAAGAGCTCTAATAACAACCCTTGGGTGTGGGGGCAGAAAGCTCTTTTCCCTCTTCCTCTTTTGGCAAGTAGCCGTGGACTGCTGCAAATTCACCTCAAGCATCCGGCAGTCCCGGCCTCTCTCACCTCCCCCCTTCTCAACTACCTTGGCTTTCCACAGGTGACTGCCTCTTGGACCAACCCAGCAAGCCCATTTCACTGCCTGAGGATCTACCGGGATCCAGCTACACTCTGAACCAGCAGTGTGAGCTAGCCTTTGGTGTGGGCTCCAAGCCCTGCCCCTACATGCAGTACTGCACCAAGCTGTGGTGCACGGGCAAGGCAAAGGGCCAGATGGTGTGCCAGACCCGCCACTTCCCCTGGGCAGATGGCACTGGGTGTGGAGAAGGCAAGTTCTGCCTGAAGGGGGCTTGTGTGGAGAGGCATAACATCAGTAAGTACAGGGTGAGTACCACAGCCTGCTCTTTGCTGGGGACACCAGTGAGTGGGGGGCAGGGTAGAGTGCCTCTTGTAATTCCTTTCTTTTCTTTTTTATTTGTAATTGTAAAAATTTTATACTTAAATACAAAATATGAGAAGAAAAAAGAAACAATACTGAAACTAAAATAATACAAAATAAGAAAAAAAAGCATTGCCGTATGCACAGCAGAATGTGAGAGGATTCAAAATATACAGCAATAAATTTCCATTTCAAGAAAACCTATGTAATAAATACTAAGCATTGTTGAGAGCTGTCCATCTTTGCTTCCTTGTAAGTTTTCTTTTGTTCTCTGCTGTGCACTTTTTACTTTGTTCTTTTCCCCCACTTCTTCCCCAGAAGCTGTAATTCCCTTCTGTAGGGACCCAGTGTCTAGGAAGAAACAAATGCCTCCATATGAGAACCAGGGATCCAGATTCTATTTCTTCCACTAATTCATTGTATAACCTCAGGGATGGTGTTATTTTTTCAATGAACCTCAGTTCTTCTATCTATATCCCTCTCTGCTTCCTAACTTTTAAAGAGTAGAGAGAGGATATAAAGTAAATTCAAGGAACTTAATGGGTTTTACTGAATGACTTGATGAAAGAACCTTCCAGAGGGAGTAGGTGTTAGGACCCCATATTTTGTGTCCTCTTTTAGTACCTTGGCAAACCCTAAGCTTGACCCATAACCCTTCAGGGATCGTTCTTTCTCCATTAATGTCACCAAGTTGGGATTCTTTCATTCATTCATGATTCAATGAATACATACTTATTAAAGGCTTATTAGGTGGTGGGCACTCTCCTGGGTGTTGTTCTGTGCTGTACAAAAATGTACCAGCTGTGCCTCTGTCCTCAAGGAGCTTCCAGTCTAGTAGACTACTAGTGATAGGCGCTTAAATTGAGCCATGAGTTAAAAAACCTGAATGAATCTCAGTGGGTTTGCTGAACCCAGAACCAAAGGTCATAATTGATTTTTACAGACCTGGAATTCCCTTCCACCCTTTGCAATCTCCCTCCAACCTTTCAAATCAGAACATCACCTTGCTTAGAAATCACCACCTCATTTGCTTCATGTCCTTGGCTAGTAAAGGACTTGATGACCCTCAAGGGAGGCCCCCACAATGAATCCACTCTCTTCTTTGCCATGTTAGAATACCCTTCTGGGTTACTGAGTGAGGGCTTGGCTCTATTTGCTGTGAGGGTGAGGCTTGTTCACCAAAAACAACATTCGCTTAGGGGCCAGTTACTTGTATTGGCCTGGAAGTTGGACATAGCCCTGCCCTCTTAGGGGCTTGTAGTCTGAGGGTTACTGAAGGATAAGGAAAATAGAATAAACATGTTGAGTAAATACACAAAAAGGTTTAAGCCTTTCTCTTTGGGTATGTAAAGTGATGTCATGTGGAAGAGGGATTAGGGTTGTTTTGCTTGGCCTTAGGGGGTAGGGTTAAATAGCTAATAGATGGCATTGAAAGGCACTTTTTAGCTACATGTAAGAACATACTTCCTAAGAGTTAGTGGGACTTGGCCTCAACCCTTTTTCTTCCCTCCCCCTCCCTCTCTCCTCAACTCCCAGGATAGCTTGCTTCTGGCTTCTCCTTCTCTGAGCTGGAGTGGGAGTCCAGGTTGCCAGATAAATATGTGACCCTCACTCCATTGTAATCCCTGGGAATGTGTTGCATCTGAAGTAGCAGGATCCCCCTCACTGGAGGGCTTCAAGGGCTGGTTAGGAACACTTGTCAGAAATGTTATTCAATAAATTTCTTTAAGTTGAACAATATGAGGTTCTTCCAGCTCTAACTCTGTTCCTAGGATCTATCACATATAATTTAAGCTAAAGAGAGACAGCTTGGCATAGTAGAAAGAGTACTGGGCTTATGGTTAGGAAGAAGTGGTTTTAGATCATGCATCTTATACTTGCTAGCTCCATGACTTTGGACAAGTTATGTGACCCCTTTGTGTGCCTCAGATCATCCCATAGGACATATTGACTTATAAGTCATAGGGGGGTTGTGATCTTCATAAGAGCAAAGGCATGCCATTCCAGAACTTTCCTATTCTGATGAAATCACAGCTACTTTTTATTTTTGCAATATTTTACATTCCAGGCTGGCACAATGTTGGTTGGATGGTACGTGCTTAGGGATTGCAAACTCATTTTAAAATATCAAAAATGCCAGGAAAACATGATTTGGAGACTAAATTTACTGTTCCTTCTCTCCCTGGGCCCTAAACAAAATCAAACCCTCATTCCACAATCTGTCTCAAAGTTGAAACGATTTTAGGAGTGTGGGAAGCTGAATATTGTCAGTATCACTAATCCTATCCATTAGCAGATTATACTGTATGGTATAGTCTAGCAATTTAACCTATTTGCTTAGAGTTATAGTGTGACCTTATGAATCTAAAAGCACCTCTTCAAATAGATTAAATAGGTGCTTTTAGATTCATAAGGTCACACTATTTTTTTTCTTTTATACCAGTATCACTTCTTAATAACTCTTCACTCCTAAGAGAATAAAAATACAACTATGCAAAATAAACTGACAGGTTGAGCTTGTCTGGCAGTGTATATCCTTCATCCCACATCCATAGACCACAACCTGTCCACTGAGAAGAGGCAGCTCTGCTTTGTCAACAGTTCGCTGCAGTCTCTATTGGTCACTGCATTTTTCGGAGTTCTAATGAGTTTAAATGTTTCCCTTTATATTGTTGTGGTCATTGCATAAATTGTTCTTCTGTTTCTACTTACTTCATTTTGCATCAGTTCATACCAATCCTCCTAAGTTTCCTTGAATTCTTCATGTACATATTCTTACAGTGCAGTCATCCATTATATTCTTATATGAACATTTATTCAGCAATTTCCCAATTGATGGGCACTTACTTTAAGACAAACTGTTAATGGGGGAAATGGAGAATATTAGGAAAGACAGGAAATGATATAACTAGTAGCAGTTTGTGTTCAATCCTATGAATGTGATGTTGGCTTTAGTTTTTAAAAGCATAGTTATTTACCAAAGTTACATTCTTAATTTGCTTAGCCAACCCTTTTTTCTCTATAGCGAGTGCAAAGATAACTTCTAGCTGGGGACGTGCTGGTAAATGTTTAACAACTGGTTCTCTGAAAAAATGTATGCAGGAAATGTTTTTAAGTTTAGTTTGCATTATTAACATTTTCTCCAACACTTTTTCTTTTGAGGCCATCGGGGTTAAGTGACTTGCCCAGGGTCACACAGCTAGCAAATGTCTGAGGCCAGGTTTGAACTCAGGTCCTCCTGATTCCAGGACTGTAGCTCTATCCACTGTGCCATCTAGTTGCCCCTGCATCACTTTTTAAAGGCTAGACAGCCAACAAAACAATAAATAAAGCTCTGATTTGTAGCATTTACTGATTTCTGAGGTACAAATATTCACACCGAAAATTTAACAATTCTATTTGAGTCGGCCTAAGCAGACAGCTGCTTCCAGCCCAGCACATGGGAATTCTGGGAAATTTTGAACCAGTGGTGGAGTCTAAAAACTAATATTGCTTTACTTGAGGATAAATGCACTAGTGGGTTGTTGAGTCAGGGGGATTTCATGGATACTAAGCAGTCTTGGTCTTTCCAGGTGGATGGTTCCTGGGCCAAATGGGAACCTTATGGCCCCTGCTCTCGGACCTGTGGTGGAGGTGTGCAGTTGGCCCGACGGGAGTGTAGCAACCCTGCACCTTCCAATGGGGGCAAATATTGTGAGGGAGTGAGAGTCAAGTATCGATCCTGTAACTTGGAGACATGCCCCAGCTCAGGTGAGGAGGAAGCAGGAGCTGGATCTCTAATCCTGGGAATGTGGGAGTTGGGTCTGGATGCTCAGTCTTCTAAAACATTAAACTAAAGCATCAAAACTACTCTATCCAAGATGGCAACTGTACAATTGGCAATGCTTAAAGGGTTCTTCTGATATCCCTCCTCTTGCCTCTGGGAAGAGGGTTTCTACACTGAGCATGAAGGGTCTCCTGAGCATGAAGGTCTACCACCTTCATTTGCAAGTCTATCCCTCTCCCTCCACTACATAGCGAATCATCAACTGGCCTACTTTTAAAAGTTTTGTGGAGGGAAATGCCAGAACTTCTCTTAGTTAAGGGCGCTAAGATTTCCATATTCTTGTAGTAGAAGAGAGACTGTGGGAAAGGACCAGCACATTGGATGTGAAGATGGGGATTCTAGTGGCATCTGGACCTGGAGAATTGGGAAAAGTGACCCTGGAGAATCTAATTTACGTCTCTGCCAATTTTTTGGGAGTCAGTTTATATCAGCCTCAGTTTTAGCTTTCTGTCAAATGGGGGAGAATGATGGGCAAGGCTGAATGCAGAGAATGAATTTCTTATGGCTAAAAATCCCCCAGGAGTCTTGGCCTGCCCTCCCATCCCATCCATCCAGATCTCTTTCTGAGACTCCTGTGTTTGCTTCCCCCCACCCCAGTCTCTGGCAAGAGCTTCCGGGAGGAGCAGTGTGAGGCTTTCAATGGCTACAACCACAGCACCAATCGGCTCACCCTCACCATGGCCTGGGTGCCCAAGTACTCGGGCGTCTCACCCCGGGACAAGTGCAAGCTCATCTGCCGAGCCAGCGGCACTGGCTACTTCTACGTGCTTGCGCCCAAGGTGAGCAGAGACTAGATGGGGGAGATCACAACAAGGGTGTCTTTCTATAGAGAAAAGCTGAGGGAACATGCCAGCTCATCTCTCTGTCTCTCTCTGTCTCTCTCTCTCTGTTTCTTTCTTTCTTCTTCTCTCCCCATGGGGATTCCATAGGTGGTGGATGGTACCCCATGCACTCCGGATTCCACCTCAGTTTGTGTCCAAGGCAAATGCATCAAGGCAGGCTGTGATGGGAACTTGGGCTCCAAGAAGAAATTTGACAAATGTGGAGTGTGCGGGGGAGACAACAAAAGCTGCAAGAGGGTCACCGGACTCTTCACAAAACCCATGTGAGTTTTTTTGTTTGTTTGAATATAATAAGCCTATAACTAGAAATTCTAATTTAAAGTTTAAAATTTTTTTTTAATAAACATTTATTTTCTCTTCCTCCAAAATCTCATGGCCCCACTGGGGGAAAATAATAGCGATAAAATCCCTGTGACAAAAATACATAGTCAAGCAAAAAAAAAAATAAAGTCCTATATTGGCCATATCCAAAAATGTATTCTGCACCCTGAGTTAATCCCCTTCCTCTGCCAGGAGTTGGGTAGCATGCTTCGTGGTCAGTCCTTCAGACTCATGGTTGATACAGAAATCTTAGATCTTTTTAAATTGTTTTTCTTTATGCTGTTGTTTTAGTGTGAATTGTTCTCCTGGTTCTGCTCCCTTTATTTTGCATCAGTTTATTCAAGTCCTGCCAGGTTTCTCTGAAATCATCTCCATCATTTCTCCATATTGTTCTGTTACATCTACATATCATGCTTTGTTCAGCCATTCCTCAATTGATGGGTGCCCCTCTTAGTTTTCAGTTCTTTGCCACCACCAAAAGAGCTGCTATAAATATTTTTGTATCTATAACATCTTTGATTTCTTTGGGGTATAGGCCTAGTAGTGATATCACTGGGTCAACGGGTACGCAGTTTAGTAACTCCGGGGGCATGTTTCCAAACTGCTTTTCCAAATAGCTGTACCGATTCATCACTCTCCAAGAATGCGTGAATGTGCCTGATTCCCTAAAGTCCCTCTGGCATGTGAATTCTAGGCCTAGCAGCTGTTGGAGGGGGTGGTAAAGGAGGAAAGCACCTTCCCCTTCTCTCCCCCCGTACCCTAGCTGTGAATGAAGGAATTCTAGAGTGACTGAGACAGATTCCAGACCCTGCCCAGTACTCCCAGCCATAATAATAATAGCTAGCCTTTGTATAACACTCTAAAATTTACAAAAATGTGAACCTCATGATGGCCCTATGAGAGAAGTGCTATTATCATGCCCATTTTACAGATAAGTAAACTGAAAGAAGTTAAAGGACTTGACCAAGGTATACTGCTAGCAAAGTCTGAGACGGGTTATAGACTCAAGTCTTCTAGGTTCCAAGAACAGCACTCAAAGTATATATACTTTGCCACCTGGCTGCCTAGCACATAGTGCTTCCCTTGTCCCCAAATCTTTGAAGTAAATTTCATAAGTATTTATTGAATGCCTACTATCTGTAAATGGTAGGTGCTTCAAGTGATTAAAAACAAACAAAACCTAACCAAGATGGGGTCTTTGACAATGGGAGATCAGGGGAGCATACAGTTTGGGCAGACAGAGGATGTGTCCTCTTATAAAGGCTCCTATCTTTCTCCTGGGCTTTCTGACATTTCTTCAGATTTGGGGGAAGGTTTGAGGTAAGGGAGTTGATATGAACTAGAAGAATAGCTTCGGAGTGGGGACCAATGAGTGGTGTGGATTTTCATTACGCAGAAAATGGTGACTTGAAGCCCTGGCTTCTTCTGAGATCCTGGCTCTATGGAGCCTATTGACTCCAAAACTCTAGGGCAGAGGTTCCCAAACTTATTTGGCTTACCTCCCCCTTCACAAAAAAAAATTTCTCAGTGCCCCACGGAAATCTACTTTATTTAACCCTTTAACTTTTTTTGAAATTTGCATCATTTCAAAAAATATAAAATATATGTATTTTAAAAAAATGACACATCTTAAATTTAACAATTTATTGTAAATTTGTGAGGTTTTTCCTGCATTGAAATTTTGATGACACAATATTGCATCACATAACCATATAGTATCGTATTGGAAACAAGTCATCACACGCACATATTCCTGCTGATGCATGCTGAACTTCCTGACAACATGCTTGCCTCCAACACTTGCTTGTTAAGACCTGTCAGCGGACTTGACCACTGATGGGTTAAAACTTGCATTTTGTGTGTTTATTTGGAAAATAATGTAGTCACTATGACTTTAACTTTGTTGCACAACAGATGAAACACATATGAACAGTTTTTCAAATGAACACACTGATGCCAAGAGCAGTCACTTTTCTCAAGTTCAGGTCTAGTTAGAAGTCTGTTCTTTGACAGTCTCTCCCCTTTTGCTATCAAAGTCTGTTTTTTGCGGGGAGCACATACACAATGGTTGACATAGGGATACATTGACCCTGAGAACTTGAGGCTCTTAAGCCTTGGCCTCTGAGGATTGACTCAGTTGCCCTTTGGACTGAGCACTCTCTGAGTGCATACTTGAAGTGAGAGAAGGACATTTGGTTGCTGTATTCAGGAAGCTAACAGGGCCAAGTCGCATATGTGGCAAATGATACAAACAAGTAATACAAAAACAAGAACTATAGGGAGTAACATAGAGTTAGCTCACAGTGACCCAAGTGGAAATTATCCATCTGAAGGATGATCTCTGGCATAATTTGGCTATGAGAAACTCTACTTCTGAGTCATCTCCCCTAGTTAATACTTGGTTCTATGACTGCAAATGCCTTTTAGTCTTAGTCTAACCAAGCCACAATCAAGAAGGTAAACCCATTGTTGTGGAAACAGCAACAACATCCAAACCAACTGAGTCCTCCCCCACAACAAAAACTGTAAGTCAAAACAAATGGAAAATTAATATCTGGTTATCTAGAGTTCTGTATAATGCAAGCTTCAGTCCATTAGTATAGATATGAAGAGGTGATGGTAATGAATGCTGGGATGTGGTTGCTGCAATGACTGGTCTGTGTAGGATTGGTTAGTTTGGGAAGGCTGTAGGATTAGGGATGCTTCCAACTCAGCCATCTTCACAAAGAGGTAGGTAATCATAAGAATAGGGCAGCTAGGTGGCGCAGTGGATAAAGTGTTGGTTCTTGGAGTCAGGAAGCCTCATCTTCCTGATTTCATATCCAGCCTCACACACTTACTAGCTGTGTGACCCTGGGCAAGTCACTTAACCCTGTTTGCCTCATTTTGCTGATCTGTAAAAGGAGCTGGAGAAGGAAATGGCAAACCACTCCAGTATCTCCTCCAAGAAAACCCCAAATTAGGTCACAAAGAGTTGGATATGACTAAAACAACTGAACAAAAACAAAAATCACAGGAATAGGTGAATATGGATTGGGTCTATGATTTTTTTTATGCCAATGCATGTTGGGACCTTCTCTGCAACTTACAGTTTTAGAGAGGTGCCTAGAACATTTAGAGATTAAGTGACTTGATCAGAATCATGCAGACAGTAATGTCAGAGGTGGGGGTTTGAACAGCGGTCTTCTTTATTTTGAGACCTACTTGCTATCCACCATGCCATGTGGCCTCAATTCTAGGGATATCATAATACCAGGCACATAGCCGGTAGGTGCTTGTCGGTTCATTTGTAAAATCATTTACATATATGGTACTTTCAGATTTGCAAATTGTATATTATCACATTTGATTCTCACGACAACCCTATGAGGCAGGTGGTGCAAATATTATTATCCTGGTTACAGATGAAGGAATTGAGGCTCAGAAAGGCTGAGGGACTTGTTCATGGTCATACAGCTAAGTGGTGGTCCCTGAGCTCTAAATCTTATGCTCCAAAGTGTCAGAGCTGGATTTTGAACCCAGGTCTCTTGACTCAAAGTCCCAGTTCTTTTCATGATACCATGAATATATTTTTTATTTTGTTCAGACTTATGCTATCATTGGTATGGAGCAAATTCCCTGGTTAGAAATTGCTTCCATCAATGCATATCAGCAATTTGTATCTTATCTGCAATTTATAGTCTTAGAATTGCCGGGAGGCCCGCCAAATATAATATATGTCAGAGATGGAAGCTGATCTCAGATCTTCCTGACTCCACTATATCATGCTGCCTTTTGCCATGAACAAAGCTTAACCTAAATGAGAATTATCCAAAATTATTAGTGGCTGCTATTAGGGTGTTAGGTTTCCCTTTAATGGAACTCTTTGAGGAAAGGCTGGATTACCTGTTGGGTACAATGTTCTGGTATAGGATGGACTAGATGGGCTCTGAGGTCAAATCTGTGAAGTGGCACAGGGCTTAATTTTTTCTTCTGATTTAACCCGAATTAAACAGGAGCTGAACAAACTACTTGTCAGGTGTATCACAGTGGAGATTCCTTCCATGTATGGGTTGGATTAGATTGCTGCTGAGGCCCCCTCCAACTGTTAAATTTAGTGATTCTGTGAACCCTTACCCTATCAAAGCTTGTCTCTAACCCCTATTCCATTTTTTTTCCCCTCACACAGGCATGGCTATAACTTTGTGGTGGCTATTCCAGCAGGAGCCTCAAGTATTGACATCCGCCAGCGGGGCTACCAAGGCTTGATCAATGATGACAACTACTTGGCCCTGAAGAATGGGCAAGGCAAATACCTGCTAAATGGGCACTTTGTCGTGTCCGCTGTGGAACGGGACCTGATGGTGAAGGGCAGCCTGGTCCGTTACAGTGGGACCAGCACAGCAGTAGAGAGGTTGCAGGCATCAAGGCCCATCCTGGAGCCTTTGACTGTGGAGGTACTCTCCGTTGGCAAGATGACCCCACCTCGCATCCGATACTCTTTCTACCTACCCAAGGAACCCCGGGAGGACAAGTCTGCCTATCGTAAGGACAATCGAGGATCTTCTGTGCTCAACAACAGTGTCCTCAGCCTCTCTAACCAAGTGGAACAAACGGATAACAGACCTTCAGCTCGTTGGGTGGTGGGCAGCTGGGGGAGCTGCTCTGTGAGCTGTGGGAGCGGACTGCAGAAACGTGTGGTGGACTGCCGGGGCTCCCCAGGGCATCTTGCTGCTTCTGCCTGTGACACGGTCCAGCGGCCAACAGAGACAAGGCCCTGTGGGGAGCCCTGTCCGACTTGGGAGACAGGTGCCTGGTCTCCCTGCTCCAAGAGCTGCGGCAGGGGATTTAAGAGACGACCTCTGAGGTGTCTAGCCCATGGGGGACGGCTGCTGTCCAGGGACCAATGCAACCTTCGTCGGAAACCCCAGGAGTTGGATTTCTGCACCCTGAGACCATGTTGAATCAGGCTCTTTCTGCCACCCCCTCACTCTCCCCACCCTCACATTAGGGCCATCAGCATTCTGGTCAGCTGGCACAGTGGGCACTGGCCAGGGGGATCACCTCAGGACCCAGCTCACATCCAGGAGCTAAGGACTATTGAACAGGGGTGAGTGGTTCTCCTCACCCTCCCTCACTTGAGCAGAGTGGTACTAAACTCACAGTCTACCTCGTGCCAGGCTCCTCCAGTGCCCAGGTGCGGGGGGGATAGGAGGGAGAACCTGAGAGGAGAGCATGCTGGGCATGGACGGATCAGAGCCCAGTTTAAAAAGAGACCTGGAGATTAGGCATCTCCAGGGCAGAACTTCAGGTACTGTGGCACTGCCTCAAAGGAGGCCGCAGGCTGCTGGAAGAGCCGAGGCTGGCAGCCTGGCACCCTCAGGGGGGCCTGAGGGCTCTCGCACCATCTCTGAACAATGCAGGTTTTCACGGTGCTTGCGACCCACTTTTCTTTTCTGACTGGTAATGGGAAAAAAACCAAAAACCAAAAACCCAAACCCAGCAAACTCAAAACTGCAGGATAAGGAGACCCTAAGGAAAAGGGGAAACAATTAAATACCGTAATGGTGAGGTCATTTTCATCATGGGGGGATGGGGATGTAGAGGGAGTCTTCAGGAATTTCCCAACTTTCTCTTCTCCTTCATGGTCCCCCAAAACATTCCCCTCCTCTCAAATCCCCCAGGTTTGTAGAGTATTGTATTCATTTGGGGCTGCAGGTGGGGCAGAGGAATCATCTTTGAGGAATAGCCGCTATAGCCTTGTAGGGATGACAAGTCCTTAGAGTCGAGAACAACGTGAGAATATGGAAGTTGAGAAAGTCTAGATCCTCCTGAAAGAGGGATTGGACCAGAAAATAAAATACAATCACCTTCGGGATCCTGGAAATTGTACCAGAACCAATGCCCAGTGTAAGGAAACCTAAGGGGTAAACTCCAGACAGGAAGCTGCTGTCACTGGGGTTGGAGGCTGTTGTACTTGTGTCTCCGGGATCTCTTTGCTTTAAGATTCTTCTGGGTCTTGCCCAGCAAGGGTGCTGTTCCCCCATAGTGAATGACCCTTTCTCTCCAGAGGGGCCCACCTTCTACATTAGCCCAGACTGCCCTCAGATTGACCGTAGCGGCATATCCCTGGAGACAGTGATGCCTCAGAGAAGAGATGGTGTGGCCCACTGGTCAGGACCAGAGAAGGCTTAGGATGGCAGGGTGCTTAGCATTGAGGTGCTTTCCCTTTCTCTGACATCAAGACTGCTGTGTGACCTTTGGCATGTTTATTTGCCTCCCTGGACCTCAATTTCCCCACCTGTTAAATGGGGTTAATTGCTACCTCAGGTTCTACTTTCTGGGTACCCCTATTCTCCTTTCTTCCATATCCTCACTGCACACTAGGCAGTGGTGACATCCTATCCTTGTGCTGAGTGCCCTTCTCAGAAGGTCATGCTGTATGGGCCATGAAGATGAGTAGATCTGTTTGGGGTAGATGCTGGTACTCCAATCCAGGTTTCCTTAGGGGCTAATATCACGAAGCTTGTAGTTTCACCTATGATAGAATTTCAGAGTTGACAGATCTCTGAGAGGCCATCTAGTACAATCTGAACACAAAGCATGAATTCCCCTGACTTTTTTTTAACCTAAGAATAATTTGTAGCCTTGAGGGAAGGTATTTCAGCTAAATTCGGAGTCTGCAAATCAGATGGCCCAGGTGATCCATGCCAGGGGAGTAGAAAGCATGTTTACATTCTGTGGGCCCCAGGGCCCCAAAGAGATTTGGCTGGCTGTGGGTTAGAGAGAAGACTATGGTGTTAGGGATGGAGGCTCATTCGTAACTACATAGAATTCTTCTTCAGAATAAATCACCCCAGTCTTCTATGTCTGATTGCTTAGTGATGATTTCTTTAAAGTTGAGACCTAGATCCAAGTGGAGGGGGTTCCCCAAATGAGATTAAAGAAGGTGGGGTTCCTAGGGAGAGGATTTTGATTCCTCCAACCACTCAATTAACCATTAAATGAACTTTTGCCCTCTAGCCTCTCCTTAGGGCCTGAACTGAAGGGTAGAATTCCTTTAGGAGGGGGAAAAATGTCCATGGCCATTGGGTGGTGAAAAGTAGGGATCTTTAAAGGGGACAAGGACTACAACCAGAGGTGAGATGGGGGTTCAAAACGCAGAGCAGGATAATCCGTTTTTAGTGCATTTCACTAGGAGTCAGGGATGGGGTGGATGCTGTGAAGAAAAGGCAGGGGCATGGATGAGGGTAGGTGGATAGTAGTGATGTCTCCACTGAGCTGACTGGCCTCTTAGAAGGAAAATCCTTGTTATCATTCACTTCATGTGGATCTTTAAGGAGGAAGATACTTTCTTGTTCCTGACACAAACCAGGTCCAGAAGTTGGTTTTTTTTCCTGGTTGTTGGTATTTTTTTCTTCTTCCTTACTAAAAAACATGACCAAGGTAGCTTATTTAGAAGTTACCCTTGACTATGAACATTCCACTAATCAAACTTTGTCTTCCAGGACTGAGCAGAGATCGAATTTGAGACAGATTTTTGGAGGCCAGGTCTAGGAGGGCCCCTCGAAAAACCAAATTTTTTTCCCATTGGTTTGGGGACTAATAGGAATTGGGTTTAGCTTGGCCTTGTCCCCTTTATCCTTCCTGTGCACTGACTGTAGGAGCCTGACCCTAGCACTCACCTTACTGACCTTGTGCTGTGGGACAGGGGGGAGGCAGCAAAGGGGCATCCTGAGGGACTGTTTTTGTTTCCTCTACCTGATGATTGGCTCCCCCAAAATACCAGAACTTGTCACTGTCACTTGTGGAATTTGTTTTTTGTTTTTGTTCCCTTTGGGGGGCGGGCGGGGTATGTGTGTGTGTTTGTATGTGTGGTAAGTTTGGTTCGTTTACGCCCTGCGTACTGCAGAAGGACAGTGGAGCCTAGGTACTGGCTGGGCTATGTATACTGTGTATACCTGGGAGCTGGCTAATGAGTTGTGAACAGCCGCTCCTAATAAAGTTGTAAGGATTTAAAATCTTTGCCGGGTCTCAGTGTTTTTATCTCTTCATTGGACATTTCCTAAAGCTGACTGAAGGATCCATTCAGTTAGGAGAAGAGGCTGGTGTTCTAATTTAACTCTGGTGTAATACATTTTAAAAATCACTCAGTTAATAAGCATTTATTAAGTGCCTATTATGTGCTAGGCTAAAAGTGCCAGAGCTACAAAAAAAGGAAAAACAGTCTCATGGCAAGGACCTCATAGTCTAATAGGGGAGACAACATGCAAAGAACTATGCACAAAAACTATACAAAAATGCACAAAACTATGCACAACTATGTACAGAATAAATTGGAAATAATCAGTAGAGGGCAAGGCACTAGCACATTAAGAGGGACTGGAAAAAATATATAGATTCTATTCTGGTTCAAACTGGTTAACTGGGTGACTCTGAAAAACAAAGCAAATAAGAAAACCCTTTGATTCAGTAAAAAAGCATGTACATAAACACACATATACCTATGTGTTTATATGCATGTATGCATATATGCATATATGTGTTTATATATGTATGTGTATATATGTTATATATTTGTTTATTTTAAGGGGTTACCATGATGAAAAATTTCATCACCCATAGCTAACTTATTGGTGAGCCTTTTGTATTCAGCTAAGCCAATCCCCAAATAGCAGAAAGGGTTTGTTTGCTGCCCAGTACTTGCTATCAGGTCGCTTAAAAGGTGCTAGAACTTCATTTTACATAGCCTTTGAAAATTCAAGGTCGTTCCCACACTGAAATAAAGTATTGGAAGTTCAACAGGCAAATGCAGTAATTTGCAGAGTTTGGGTTCCCACTTCTGCTCCTAACTCCCAGCATCTGAGGGCATGGGCTCATTTTCTTATTCCTAGCCATCAGACACAAGAGACAAGGGTTTCTTTGGCCTTTTAGAGAGAGAGCCTTCAAAGACAGAGGTACTGTGGGCCTCATGGCCATATCTATTGCTCTGACCATGCCCACTTACTAGGGCAGCTAGTGGAGTGTAGAGTGTGTCATACTCAGGGTGATGAAGACCTGAGTTGGAGTACTGCCTCAGACCTTTAATAGGTCTTTGGTCCAGGGTGAGTGACTTAACTTCTAGTCTGTTTCCTTGTCTGTTAAATGGGGATAAGAAGCACCTACTTCACAGAGTTGTGGTGAGGATGAAATAAGATCATCTATGTAAAGTGCTTCATAAACTTTAAAGTGCTATGTATGTTAGCTATTATTAACATACATAATTAATGTTTTGATGTTATGTATTAATTATATGAAATTAATAATTTAATATATTAAATAACATAATTTAATATTACTAAATATTAACATTTAATTAAGTTGCTAATAACAATTTAATTAAGTTGCAAATAGCATTGTAATTTAGGTTTTGCCAAAGGAATAACCTTTGTCATTCCACGTACCCTGACTTTTTTGGGGGGGGAAAGGGTACTTTGGAAAATATCACCATAGTAACTGGATAATCCTAGGCCTGGAAGGAAACCTTGAGGTTTTTCAGTAGATCATCTCCATGCCTCCAGGCAGGATCATACTCAGACCATCTCAAACAGATGAGAAGGCCTTGTTTTGAAAGCCCTCCAGGAGGAGAGAGAAATTTCCTAATCATGACTGGATCTTGGAAGGAGGCAGGAACAATTTGCTCTGTAATCCATACTCCAGTGGGGGATGCTTCCTTTGCCCCAGGAGAGAAGTAGATTTGGTGATTGCAAAAAGCATTTTTTCCCCCTCCCTCGATAGTGCTCTTGTGGCCAAGTCAAGTCCTGGCAACATGCTCAGCAGCCTGAGTTGGCACGCCAATCTGCAATATGTGTGACCCCGAATAGTCTCTCCATTTCTTGTTGGCTCCTCCCCAGCTCTTGCTGAATGAGTCAGCCACAGTGCTTAAAGTTCTATCAACAAGCCCTAGAAGAGCAAAGCGTCTTCCTTTTGGCCTCTTTGGAGACTCACCCATGAGCCAATGGCAGCAAACTATAGTTTCAAAGAAGATCTTCAAACTTTCCAAAGCACGTGACTACAAGAGAATCAAATTATGTTGCAAACCCAGTTGCAGTGCCAGTAACCCAACAGCCATCCATCCATCCTCTCCCACTCAAGACAATCAGATGACTTCTGTGGCCCCTTTCCTCCTCCCCCCTCTGCTCAGGAAATGCTTCCATTTCAGTTTTTGAGGTCTCCTTCTCTTCTGGTTTGATTTGAAAACCACATTCCTAATGTAGACCAGAATGCCAAAGGAGATAAGAGTTCCTGGTTTCTAGGGACATTCCAAGGAACAGGCAGACCTATTTGTCTCCAAAAGAGCACAGCTTGGGAGGAAAAGAGGGTAGAAGGAGACAAGAGGCGGGAAGTATCCTTGCAGCAAAGTCTTTGCACATCTGGGCAGAGTAAGGAAAAGTTCTAATGGGGTGAGAGGACCTCACTGATGTCACCCTCTTGAGACTCAGGTCACTTATGCTTCCTTTTCTTCTGGAAAAATACAGATTCTCCCACAGTTCATGGGCCATCTGCCCAGTTAATTGTGAGGGGTGGTGGTGTAGCATTTAACCTTTGGGTGCAGAGGAAGGCAGACCAGGTAAATCCTGGCAGCACAGCTGAATTATTTGTTTGGCTCCATGTAATGATGATTTCTGGGAAAGACCTCCTTTACCTTTAAGGGAGCAGAGGTGTCCATGAAGATGAAATGATGTTATAGAGCCTCTTCCTGCTCCCTGTAGCTAACTATCATGGAAGTCTGGGCCAGAGAGTAGGGAGGGATTTCACTGGAAACATCCATCATAATAAATGGGAGAAACCAGCTCATCTCTTAAGACAAAGGAAAATAGAATTCAGAGCTGAAGGAGGCCTTAGAGATGACTCCTAGTTCAGCCCCGCCCATTTTTTCAGAGAAGAAAACTGGACCCCAAGGTTGTGGAATGATTGGCCCAAAAGACTCCTAAAAACTGATGAAGAACAAGGTGGACAAAACTGGAACAATTTATACAATAACAACACTGTAAAGAAAAACACCTTTGAAAGATTTAAGAACTCTTGTCAATGCGATGACCAAACATGATTTCAGAGGATCGATGACTTGTTTTACCCACTTGCTGACAGGTGAAGGACTCAAGATGCAGAATGTGATGTATTTTTCAGACATAATCAACATGAAAGTTTTTTAATCATGCATATCTGCTTAAAGAGCTTTGATTTTCCTTTTTTTCCCCCAACTTGGGGGGATAAGAGAGGCAGAAGGTGAGCTAATCATAGGGTTGCAAAAAAAGGAAAGGAAAAGAAAGAAAAGATTGTTGTTGAAATGTAACATTCCTTTGGTCTCCCCAATCCTTAGCGTAGGAGTTCTTGCCAGGGTCTCTTTGGGGAGCGGGTAGTCCAGGTGATGGACAAGTGGCTACTTTTCTCAGCTGGGCACTGTTGGGCTGCTACTGTTACTACCAGTTCTAGTTGCCAGTGAGACATCTCTGAGAGCTTTCATGGGCGTTTGGGTCTCATCAATCACCTGGACACTCCCCTTTCTGGATACTTGATTTGTCTAACACCAGGAAAGAATAAAGACAAAAGAAATAGAGGTGTCATTTGTTCAGTGATAAATGATGGCAGGCCACTGGAATAAAGCACCCAGTTTCTTCCTCACTCAAAATCCACCCAGGGAACAGGGGGTCTGAGGAGTAGGGGTCACTCCTTTATTCTATACACCAAGTTCTGGCTTAGTAGCCAATTAAAAGATTTTTTTGTCACCATAAAGTAGGAACCCCTTAGTTATCATGGTTGACAGGAAGTAGTCAGAGGATCTCTTCACACGCTCTGAAGCATGTGTGGGGGAGATCCCTTCCGTTATAATACCTGTACACTCCAAGTTTCCATGTAGCTGTCAACTACACGAAAAGTTTCCATGTAACTTTCCCATGTAGTTTTCAACTACACGGAATGACAACTGAGTATGCCCCAAAGTTGGGGATGGTATGTAGAGGGTGCTAAAGAAATTTTTAAAAATACACAAGAGAGAACAGAAGGAAGGCTAGAAGATCCATTGACAAGCAGCTTAGAAAGTTACGTGTTGAATTTATTATATACTTAAAAAGAAAAGCAAGCTATATATAATATAGATTCATGCTTTCATGAACAATTGTCTTTTTTTGGCTCTACTTCACATGTAGAAATGCTCATTTAATTTGATGTTTTTAATTTTGGAATGATTTTTGAAAATTGACTTACCCAAGGTCACCACCAATAGACTAGGGGGAAATGGATTACATGTTCTTGGGAAAGGTTGACATTATTATTGTCAGTTCCTGGGCTGCTGTGAATGGTTATTTCAGAGGAGGCAATGTGCCCTGCTTCTTAAGCAACATTTTTTCCCACCCACCTTCAGATGACAGAAAATAGCCAAACTTTGCTTGAATCTTTCCTTAGTGGGAAATCCGTTCACTCTTGGTTTGTTGCCTTTTGGGGATTCTCCTGAGGGCCTTGGGCATGACATTCAAAGCCCCAAACTGACTAGCTACTACATAGATGTGATTAGAGTGGGAGGAGCTAAAAGATTGAACCTCGAAGAGCTTTAGTCAATATAGAAGGTAAAAGACTATTAAACCTTTTATTATTATTATTATTAATTAAACTTTATTTATTATTATTGAAAGGTTATTTGAAAACTACAAAATACTGGACCAGGAAGGGACTTTAAAGAACACCTAGGTTGGGAGATGGCAGGAGTCAGTCAGTAAGTTAATAAACATTTATTAAGCACCTACTATGTGCCAGATACTGTGCTAAGATAAAATAGATGAACATTTTTAAAAAAAGATAAAAAAGAGATTAAAAATGCAAAAGATGGTACCTGCCCTCAAGGAGCTAACAATCTAATTTTCAGAATCAATCTCTGAATCTCAGTTGGTAGGGACTTCAGAGGTCATCTAGTTTAGCCTCTACTAGAACAATAATTACCTCCACAACATACCTGACAACTAGTCATTCAGCCTCTCTGAACACCTCTGGTAAGGGGGTACCCACTACTATCCAAGGCTGCCCATTTCACTTTCATATACCTATTACTAGGAAGTTTTTTCTTGCCATCAAGACTAAATTTGCAACTTCCACTCACTGTTCTTAGTTCTGCCTTTGGGAAGAAGAGGCCTTCTTCAACATATCCCTGGAAATGCTTGAAGGTAATTATTTTGCCTCTCCACCTCTTCCCCTTTCCCATCTCAAATCTTCTCTTTTCCAGATTAAACATCCCCAGTTCCTTCAAAAGACCATCCTAAGGCATTGTCTTTCATCATGTTGGTTGCCCTCTTTCAGATATGCTCTGGTTATTGATATCCTTCCTACAACAAACATTTTCCAGATATGATCTGATAAGGCCAAATAAAATAGGATCTGCTCCTTACTAATCCTGGACACCTTTTTTCTATCTATCTATCTATCTATCCTCTATCTATCATCTATCATTTATCTATCATCTATCTATCTCTCCCTATCATCTATCTACCATCTGTCTGCTATCTATCTATTATCTATCATTTATCTATCATCTATCTATCTATCCCTATCTATCATCTATCTATCTGTCTACTATCTACTATCTATCTATCTATCATCTACCTATATATCTATCTATCATCTATCTATCTATCTATCTATCATCTACCTATCATCTATCTCTATCTATCTATCTATATCTATCTACCTATCTCTATCTCCATCTCTCTCATCTATCATCTCTCTCTCTCTCTCTCTCTCTCTCTCTCTCTCTCTATCTATATCTAACTCTCTATATCTATCTAGCTATCATCTCTCTCTATTTATATATTTTCCCCAATTAAATGCAAAAACAAATTTTAACAATAATTTTGAGTTCCAAATTATCTTCCTACCTCCCTTCCCCCCTCCCTGAGATGGAAACAATTTGATATAGGTTATATCTGTGCAATCATGCATAACATATTTCCATATTAGTCATATTGTGAAAGAAAACAGACAAAAAATCCCATAAAAATAAAGTGAAAAATAGTATGCTTCAATCTGCAATTTTGATCAGTTCTCTTTCTCTGAAGGTCAATAGCATTTTTTCATCATGAGTCCTTTGGAATTGTCTTGGATCATTGTATTGCTGAGAATAGCTAAGTAAGTCATTCACAGTTGATCACTGTACCATATTGCTCTCACTGTGGACAATGTTCTCCTGGTTCTGCTCACTTCATTTTGTATCAGTTCATGTAAGTCCTCTTGTCATTTCTTATAGTACAGTAGTATTCCATTACAATCTTATGCCACAACTTGTTCAGCCATTCCTCAATTGATGGACAGCCCCTTGACCTCCAATTCTTTGCCACCACAAAAAAAGAACTGCTATAAATATTTTTGTACAAATAGGTCTTTTTTTTGGATCTCTTTGGGATACAGACCTAGTAGTGGTTTTGTTGGATCAAACAGTATGCAGTTTTGTAGTTTTGGCTATTCTTTTAATGTAGTATAATATCATAGATGGAAGGAACTAGGTCTAGAGATGGAAGGGACCTCATAGACCAATACCTGAGGGCCCACAGGTAGTAAGCTTCAGAGGTAGGATTGGAACCCATGTCCTCTCATTCTAGAGCCAATGTTCTTTCTGCTGTTTTTTTTCTTGGTTGTCATTTTAATATCGTTGGTTCATATTAAGCTTGCTCACTGAATAGTGGGCTATAATCTCAATACTACAGTTATAAAAGGATTGGAAAGAGATTGTTGGTGGTGGGTTGGAGGCATAGCCATGAGAAACACTTTGAAATATGTTAAAATCCCTCTGAGGTAAAGGAATCCAAGGAAGGATGACTTGAACATTTCTGGTAGTACAGATTAGATATCAATACTTTCAACATTAATCTAGTTTTCAAACATTCTTAAGCTGGAGGAACTGGCATTTGAAAGTTCGATTCTGCCTCAAGTCAGGGGAATAGATTAGTTGCTACTGATTTTTCACTTAATGCCTTCTGTCCTCTTGGCTAGTTCTCTAGTCTCTTTAAGTCCTGGCAATAAATATATTATCTTACTCCCCTCTCCCACCCCAAAATGAGTACTTTATGCATATCTTGGAACCAAGAAGCCACAGTCGTAAAGGGCAAGGGAGCCTAAAAACAAAATAGAGAGAGCAGTGGGAGAAGATGGAAAGATTGTCCACAGACATTAGTGTGAAAGCAACTACATGGTATTTAAAATGTATTTCAGCATAGGTCATAAAAAGAGGTTTATTTTTTAATATACCCCCTGTATCTTTCAGTCATACATGCGTTGTATATAATATATTTCAATGCACATATCACAGGACAGGAATAGCAGAAACATATGTTAAACAAAGTTATATTAACTCCAGGGACAACGTCACTGGGTTACAGGGTATTATGACTCTATATGCTTCAAGAACACGTGTTACCCATAATGGATCCAAGGCTTTAATATACTGGGCTCAATTGGAGGGGCATGTTGGAGATGGGTAGAGAAAAATAAAGTTCTCTTGAATATATACTATATCAGAATGAATGAACCTTCACAAAAGGCACAGGGGAATCCCCATGTTGCCAAACTATTATACAAGGAAGAGTTTCCAAAGGAAAAGATCACTGTTATTTTCTTGACACTGTCCTGGAAAAAGAGTTAAAAAGTACAGATTGACTTATAAGAACCCAGGCAAACACAAGACTGCTCTAACACAGAATCACAAAATCTCTATTAGAAGACATATTAGAGCTTTTCTAGTCTAATTCATACATAAACAGGAATTCAGGAGTGTGTCTGATTGAAGTCTCAGACTCTTGGTTTATTGCATTGAGGCTCTGGGCCTCAAGGACAAGTCCAGTTAAAATTCTCAGAATGAGATTTTTAGGGAAATACTGTCTAAGACACAGGGATGCTTGTATCAGGAAGGCAACCAAAACTGTTAGGATGGGAGAAGAAATACTTTATGGATAGACATCAATAGTGTCCAGGAGGCCTACAAGTTCTGACATACTCTTATGGAGCAAGGAGATGAAACATTTAGCCTGTGGAGGGGTGACAAGCCAAGGAATGCTCCAACTGGAGAAAAAAATTGCTTCACGGATGGAGCTGCTCAGACTCAGTCCAGTCACACACAAAAATGCCAGACCTTTCAGCACCTGAGAACATGAGTCTTTCAGGTGGCTGTAGCAATTTTCAAGTTCTAGGATGTCTGCACTGAAGCCCAAATGCACATCTTATGTTGATTTAAAAGAGAGAGGCCTTTCCACATTTTAGAAGTATGAGTCTGGGAGATGCTGTTCTCCTAGGAAACTTTGGTGAGAATTGGGAATGAGTTTGTCTTTATAAGGTTGTGGGTATTAACAATAACAGTAACAAGCATTTATTAAACACATACTATGTGCCAGATGCTGTGCTAGACGCTACAAAGAACACCCAGATACACATACATGCACATGTGCACAAACACACATACACAAAGCATGTATGTAGTTTGGCTCTTTAGAAACAAAATAAAAAAATAGTTCCTGTCTTCAGGAAGCTTACATTATACTGGTGGGCTACAGAATGTATATAGATAAGTAAATACGAAGTAATTTCTGTGGAAAGAAGTGTCAACGATTGGAGGAATCAGGAAAGGCCTCCCATATAAAGTGGGGCTTGAATTAAGACTTGAAGGGATCCAGGCATTCCAAGAGGTGGAGGTGAGGAAGGAGAACATTTCAGGCAGGGCCTTGCAAGGATGTGGGAGAGGAGGAAGGAATGTCATGTGCAGGCAATTAAGTATTTCCATTAAATATTATAGTGTAAAAATGCATGTGCCTTGTCTGGTCTCCCAGTAAGGTGCAAACTAAGTACAGATGATTTTAATGGTTTCAGGGGGAACTGAGATGTGTGCTTAAGCCAACTAAGACACATTTCCAAAATTAGCCTCCACCGAAGCCAATAATTCACATGAATCTAGAATTGAGGGGAATGCCAGCTACAAATATTCATCTTTACACTCATTGAAGACTTCCAGTGACAGAGAAACCACTAGCCCCAGAGGCAGTCTGTTGCACTTTTGGATGGCTCTAATTATTAGAGATTTTTTTGTTATATTGAGATGAAATCTGGCCTTCTACGAATCCCACCTGCTGCTTCTGGTTTTGCCTTCTGTGGAAAAGCAAAACAAATGTTCCACTTGATAGGCCTTCACCTACAACGAGGCAATTATCATTTCCCTACTCCATCTTCTCTTCTCTAGGGTGGAGAGTCCCAGTTTCTTCAAATGACCTTCATATGGCTTGTTCTACAGTCTTCTCACCAATCCTGGTCATCCTTCTCTGGACAGGCTGAAGCTTTTCAATGTCCTCCCTAAAATGGGTCACTCACAACTGAATATACTGCTCCGGATGTGATGTGACCAGCGGGGCATTCTTATCAATTCAGCTTTAGACTCCAACCCCATTAGTTCTTTTTGGCCACTGTATCATACTTTTGTCGTTGTACTATATCAGTGAACTATTTTATGGAACCAACAATGCTATAATAATTTTGCTATTCTCCTTCAAACTCTACATACTTATATACAATCTCTGAGTAGAGCAAGGGTCTCAGGGAAGGACTAGAGGCATTGTGGTGAGATGGAAACTGAGAACTGGGAGTCAAAGGATCAGGATTCCAGACCTAGACCTCAGTTTCCTTATCTATAAAATGAAGGAGTTGGAGTAATAATCTCTAAGGTCTCAAAATCATAAGATAGAATTGGAGAGTCATATAGTTCAGTCCCTCAATTTGCAATTGTTTTCCTCCCAATGATCCTGCGAAGTGGCAGCATACACAAAATAGAGAAACAATAAACTTTTTGAGGTTATGACTCATTTACCATCTGTTGTTTGTCTTCGTTTTCGAAGAGGACCAATAACATCACAGGGCAATGTCTTGACTTGGGTGTGAATTGGATTTAAGTGAGGCAGCATTACACAAAGTCATTAGCCTCACCTTCTCTTCCAGAGGCATCAAAGTCCAGTGGCAGGACAAAAGTCAAGGCAACTGGTGATGGCCCGGAATGCAGTGGATGACCTTGGCATTTTTGATATCTGACTAAGCTCTAAGTGTTCAACAACATCTGCTTCAGTTGCCTTTATGGCAGTTGGAACCAATTGTTCTTATCTGCCTATCCTTCCAGGGGAAGTCTTCACATGCATGGGGTAGACATCCCCCTAACTCAGGTCTTTTTGACCAGAAGTTTACCTATCTATCCACTATCTATGCTATCTACTCTATCTATCCACTATGCCAGGTGCAGCTATTTGCTCAAGCTCATACAAGCTACTGAGAAGCAGAGTTGGATTAGATCCCAAGTCTTTTGACTGTTTTCTAGTACTATGATTCTATGAACCCTGCATTTCAATCCCAAGAGGGTTACCAAGAGTCATTCCCAGTCCTACCTCAGAGAGGAATCAGCAAAGATAAAACTTTGTGACTTGGTGACTTCCAAACTCTTTAATTCTCTATGAGAAGTTCACCTTCTTAATTTTTCCATCCATAGTCAATCTCTGCATGGAGAGTAAGTTATGAAAATGTCTTAGGGAAATTCAATATGTGGCTTGGGTGTTGCCTCTGGTCTTTCTTAGGTTAAAATGAGAACCAATTGTGTTCAAGGTACAAAGACCTTACATACATTTTGTTTTACATCCCTCTGATTCACTTATCGTGTATCATAGTTACTAAACTGTAAGGTCCCTGAGGACAGGGTCTTCATCTTATCTGAATTTTGTATCTTTTCCAGTAGCTACTACAGTGATCTGTTCACAGTAAGTGTTTATTGATAAATGTTTATTAAATTGAATTCAATTGAACTGCTAGAAGCAAGTTTTATAGTGGAAATAATACTGGGTTTGGAGTCAGATGACTTAGGTTTGAATTCTCTCTCTGCTACCTACTCCTGGGTGAAGTTGGTTGGGTAAGTAATTTAACATCTAAACATTTAACATCTCTGGTTTTAGTTTCCCTATATGAGAAATAAGGGGTTGACCAGATGATCTTCAAGGTTCCTTCCAACTTTATGTCCTATGAATTGATATTGGGACACTTATGGGTAAGGCATTGGTGAAATCCAAACCATTCTGGAGCTCTGCACTGACCCCCAGTGGTGTCCTGAACCACTGCATTCTCATTATAACAAATCCTGGGGGAAAGGAGTCAGATTTTTTTTTTTTTTTTTTTTTTTTTAGTGAGTTATGGGTGACTTCAGGCTTGAAGTCAGTTGAGAGGGAATCTTTTCTTTGGACATTTGAACAGCTGTTATTACTTCAGTCTCAGTTTTAACTACTACTCCATCCCAAGCATCAGACAATTTAACAAACATTTGGATTTCTATCATGTATAAGGCACTGTGCTAGTTGATACAAAGATAAAATATGACATACATAATCACTGCCTTTAAGGAGCTTACATTCAAAGGTGTGTGTTCAAAGGTGTGTATGTGTGTGTGTATGCGTGTGACATCACACACATGCTTATATATGTGTATAAAATTGCTGGTTAGTATTTTCAATTCAATTTCAATAAGAAAGTATTTTTCTTTCTGTGTAAGGGTATAGAGCTTCACAAGAAATAGAAGACATAGTTCTTGTTCTTATGTATATAATATTCTGCTTTAAGAAATAGTCTATATATTCAGGAACTACTTGAAAGGTAATACAAGACATAATTAAGTAAAAATGTAGAGTGGTAGAGACAACATAGTAAAAATTCAGAGATGGGGGAGAACAAGTGGAGATGAAGAAGTCAGGGGAGACTTCATGGAGGAAATAAGATAAGCTAGTTATGGAAAAATAAGACTGGCTGGGGTTGATGAACTAGACTATGGAGGACTTCGAAAAACATGTTGATAGATTTTGACTTTATTTTGAAGGCAGTTGGGAGCCATTGAAGGTTTTAGAATAGCAGAGTGATGTGATGAAAGTAATATTTTGTGTGTTGTTCTTTTCTTGGTTGTGGTAGTGAGGTATAGAGACAACAAGTATTCTAATATAATCAACATAAATAACGGGTTTTTGCATTAGTGAAGATCTTTCCCCTTTAAACTACTTGAAACCAGCTCTGGAAAACTTTCCACTGATGATATGCCATTGCATTTCTCTACCAAGAAATATTCCTGGAGGGATTTTAGCAATGATAACAAGCAAATTGTTAGGATAACATCACTTCCAGGCAATTTGGCCTCTCCATGTTTAGAGGCCTTGTTTAATGAAACCAGAAGATGACCCTTCCCAAGCAGAAATTAAAGACAGAAGAGGATCCAGTCGAGGATTCTCAGTTTTCTTCCAGCCCTGAGCACCAGGCTGATTTTATTTATTTACTTATTTTAGCTTTGCCTCTGTAAAGAAGGTCAACTATAATCTGAAAAACAAAACAGAGAACTCAGTAAATTAGGAACAAGGAGGCCAAGTTGGTGCAGGGAAAGAGCAAGAGATAGATTGTTATTCAGTCACGTCTGACTCTCCATGACTCCATTTTGGGGTTTCTTGGCAGAGATACTGGAATAATTTGCCATTTCCTTTTCCAGCTCACTTTACAGATGAGGAACTGAGGCAAAGAGGGTTAAGTGACTTGCCCAAGGTCACACAGCTAATAAAGTGTTTGAGGCTGGATTTGAACTCATAAAGATGAGTTTTCCTGATTCCAAGTCCAGTGTTCTATTTACTGTACCTCTTACCTGTCTGTCAGAGATAGATTACTTAAACTAAATACATGGGAACGCCCAAGCTCTTTGAACTTGCTCTTTTAGCGTTTCTAAGTACAGGGCCTTGAGTCCCCAGTAGGAAGACACTCACTTGTTCATGAGTCAAAAATGGCACAGTTCTCTTTGGATTTATTGAAATCCTCAATAAAGTAAAATGAGAGAGGAGAGGGGGTGGGAAGGACAATTCAAATATAGGGGTATGTAAAGGATGGGAGCAGAACCTGGACAGAGCAATGTTGGGGAGTGCAATGCTACTGGTTGTTTTTTTTTCCCCTCTCATAAAACTAACAATAATGTTGATTAAAGGCCTATTTTGTGAAAAGCTCCATGTTGGCAATACAAAGATTATTTCAAAAAGGAATTGATTCCTGACCTCAAGGAGCTTTCAGTCTAACAGAAGGAATATGACATATATACAAGTAAATATGATAGAAACTACCCCTGGTGAGCCATTTATGAAATGTAAATGCTTTTCTCTGATGGAATAAAGCCAAAGGAGAGATCCAGACAAAGTAGTCTAGGAAAATTTAAGGAAGGATCACTTTTAGTTGTAGGTATCAGGGAAGATTTCATGGAGCAAATAGTACTAAGCTGAGACTAGAAAGAAGATAAATATTTCAACAGTCTTTTACAGGCCAACGCCTTTGGCTGGATTGCTCTCCCTATTCTTCTTGGTCTCTTGGAATCCATAGCTTCTTCTAAAGCTCCGGTCAGGTGCTAGCTGAGGTGTTTCCTGTTTCACTCAGTTATTGTTTTTCCCATCTCCAAATTACTTTGTATTTACTTTTTATATCTTTATTTACTCGTGTTTGCATTCGTTTTCATTTTTGTATCCTCGGAGTAAGCCTTTAATAAAGTCTGTTGAATTGAATTGACAAATAATTTGGGTTGAGGAAAGAATATGTTCGAGGTACAAATGACAGAGGTAGGAGAGTGAGGATGAAATTGAGGACTTTCATTTATCTCTGTTTTATTTTATCCCCAAAGAGGTAGTATCCCATAGTGATTAGAAGGCTGATCTTGGAACCAGGAAGATCTAGGCTCATGTCTGTCTTCTGACACATCCTGGTTGTGGGACTCTGAGCAAATCACTACACCTCTCACTTCTCTAGCTCTCTAAGAAGGAGCTGACCTGCACTGGCAGAAAGAGCTTCCTTTCCTGTAAATTCTCTGTATCAGTGAAATCAGTGGGCTGGTTCTGTTCCCTCATTAGATCAGTCTTTCATTCTAGCATGCTGAGATTTTTAAATTTTGGATCTTGATTTTCTCATTCAACATGGTAAATATTCCTCCTAGTTCTGTGTCATCTGAAAACTTGATAGGAATGCCATCTAAGCCTTCACACAAGTCCTTAGATAGAGCATTGATAGTTCTGCTCCTTTTCAGTTAGTAAAGTTTATGTATGCATTTTTGTATATGTGCTTGTGTATAAGCGTGGTGTGATTCCCTCTCCCAACATAGTTGATGTAGTTACAAGATTTAGTTATACATGATGAGGTTTTAATGTGGCAACAAGATGTTAAACTAATTTAAAAATGGAAGCTATCCCTGGTGAGCCATTTATGAAATGTGAATCTCTTTCTCTGATGGAATTAAAAGGAATAGCCTCATTGGGTGAGCAAAAAAAGAGGGCCATCTTCGCACATTTTAAATAGTTAAGCCCAAGAGAGAGTTTGTCAGATCAAGACAGTAGGAGAACCTGGTCCCTTGAGAGGAATTCATTCACTCTTGAAGGTGGGGATGGGAAGAGGTAGGGATTTCCTCTCCCCCCTTCCACATTTCAATTTGGTTTAGCAACTAGCAGCAGAAAGGGAAATGCCCCATGCAACAGCTCAATAATCCTTTGGTTTGACAGAGTTTAAATATAGTTGAGAAAATAGACAAATGGACACAGAAAGGTAGTTGCTCGAGGGTGCAAGGACCTTCAAGGAACAGGACCTCTGGCAGCAGAGAAGACAGTTGACCATGGAGAGGAACGGACCCTCGGAACTCAGTAGATTAACCTATCGGGCTGAGATGCTGTGTCCAGTTAGAGCTATGTGAGGAGTCTGAAGAGATAAAGGGCTTGCAGGCCCTAGAAATATATGCCTCATTGTCATGTCTAAGTTTGAGCCCACTCTTTCTGTCGACTCTGTTTATGGGAGAGTACAATCCAGGTTTATCGGGAAATGTTTTGTAGCTACTGTTATACTCTGCTATTTTCACAAATGCCTCTTCTAAGAGTCAGTTGTATCTATTGGCCAATTATTAATAGGGAATACAATGGGGAGGGAGAATTATGAGCTATGGTGTTAAAAGTAGGCACTCAATCTCAAATGTAAGATGTTGCTCATCTTCTGGGAACCCAATTTGTGAATGAAAATGGAAGCTGCATGTTTGATAAAGGGAAGATGACCAATACACTCCTAGTGGCTTCTTAAATCTTGTGGGACTGTAGGATCAATTCAGGTCAACAGGCATTTATTAAGCATCTACTATGTGCCAGGCACTTTACTAAGCACTGGAGATACAAAAAAAAGGCAAAACAAAACAAAACAAACAAACAAACAACAGCAAAACCACTCTCTGTTTACAAAGAGCTCACAGTCCAATAGGGGAGATTAGGTACAAATAAAATATGTAAAGGATATAATCTCAGTGGTAAGGCAGACTAAGGTTAAGGCAGACTGGGAAAGTCTCCTTGTAGGAGTTGGGACATTAGCTGAGGCTAATGTCAGGAGGCAGAAATGAGGAGGGAGAGAGTTCCAGTAATGGGGGAATAGCCAGTGAAAATCCCTGGAGAGGAAAGATGGAGTGTCATGTGTGAGGTACACAAAGGAGATCTTTGTCACCAAAGGGCAGAGTGTACAGTAGGGTTGAGCCGGGCAGCTGGGGAGAGAGTTGTAAGAAGACTGGAAGAGTGAGAAGGGGCCACGTTATAAAAGGTTTTTCAAAGTCAAACAGGATTATATTTGATTACAGAGGCAAGAGAGTCATTGGAATTGCCTGGACAGGGGGCATGAGATGGTGAGATTCTAGGAAGATCCGTTTGACGGTTCAGTGGAGGATAGATTGGATTAGGGAGAGACTTGAGGCCCAGAAGCAGGTTATTGCAATAGTCCAGGCATGAGGTGATAGAGGACCTGTACCAGGGTGGTGGCAGTCTCAGAAAAGAGAAAGGAGTGTAGAAGACAGCTATTAATGAAGTTAGAAAAGATAGGACTTAGCAGTTGATTGGATGTGGGGAGTGGTGAGAGAGTGTGAGATCTCTGGAGCTGGAAGGGAACTCAAAGGTCATGTAGTTCAATCCCTTCGTTTTATAGATGAGTGAACTGAGGCCCATGGAGATTAAGTGATGTGTGTAAGGTCACATAGGTACTCTCACAATGGGGAGATCTTAGACTTCTAATTAAATATATTTAGTCTATCATGCTTGGATTGAGCTGGTGCTCATAGTGAGTGGTCCGTATCTTGCCACCGCACTACCACCTTCCATCCACACCCCTACCACTTTTGAATAAGAATAAGACTGTGTGCCACCATATAGAAGGAAAAGGGAATTTAGGCTCTTACCAGTTCTCCTAATAACACAGACCCATGTTGCCTCATATGAGTAAAGCCTGCAGCCTGTTTCATTTGGGGCCAATGTCTTAGTAAGGTCAATGAAGGTCCAGGACAACTCTGGTTTCAGAAAATTGATTTTATTTGTTCTCCTAGAATGATTAGAGCAAAGTCATAGAAAAGAGTGGTACAAATCAGAATGCCACTTTATGAATTGACATTGAATGCTGTACTTTGCCAGTGAGCCAGGAACATGCGTGTTGTCTGGTCAGCTCTCCTTGGGTGGGAAGAAAAAATATATATATTTTTTGGGGGAAACCAAATGAAGACCAGAAGTCAATTGGATGTGTCAAGTCAGGAAAAGAAGGAATGGATGATCTTAAGGGACAGGGTCATCTAACTATGCCAACCTGATACCCCAGCTCCAATCTAGGCACATAGCCCCTGGCAGATTGGGATACTTGGGTTAGCTGGTTGGCCTTGCTGGAAAACTTCTGACAGAGCCTTCCTTCTTCTCTGATTTTTCCTTTTTTGATTTCCTCTTATCAGTCACCAAATTCTTTTGTTATTACATCACTTCGTGTTAAAATTTTCAAGATTATGGCATTTTAAAAGATCACCAGTTTTATATTTTAGAGTGGTTGTTTCCAGGAACCTTAATCTTATCAGTCAGCTATCTCCCAATCACAGGGCAGGAATGGATTATTTCTGGGAAGGCTTCTGCAGATAGCCAATTCCGTCTATTGTGGGTTGCTTTTGGTTCCTTGTCTCTGAGGGGGTAATTATTCCCTTTTTTTTTTAAACCTATCAATTCTCTATCTACTTACCACATTGTTAATGATGTTTTGTCTTTGATTGACATCTTTCCTCCTCTGCTAGAAGCATTCCCTTTCCAATTCCTGCAGCCTCCTTTCCTTGATCTCTGCTCTCTCTGGTCACATCTGTTCTGTATCTATGTGCCAAAGACTTCGTGTGAAGCTATTGCAATCAGGGTTTTCTTGTTTACTCACAATGGGGTTGCTTAAAGCCAACCTGACAGAAAAATAAATGAGTATTTGGGTTTTAACTCAGGAGGACTCAATGTTCTTTTATGTTCCTTCTGTCGGGAAGGATTGGAGATGTCTGGAATGGAAGCCTGTTGGTGAGGGAAAGAAGGACAGATGAATTACAAAATCCCTTCAGGTGAAGAGAGACTACAAAGCTTATCAGGCAGGGAGGGAAAGAGGAGAGAGAAAGGAAAGCAGAGGAAGGACAGAGCAGAAGAAGGAGAGAGGAGAGGTATTAAGATTGAAACAGTGAGGAGAAAGGAGCGGACAGAGATGTGATTTAAAGATTCTATTAACTGTTGTTATTAGAGCCTGCAGGGCTCTGGGTTTTTCCTGGAATCAGACCACCAAATAATTCCATAGTCTTAGGCAAATTACACATGAATCTAAATTGAATGCATTTTCCCCCTTCTTCTTCCATATAACTTCATTCCATACCAAAAGGGTAAGAATAACCAGACTTAGAACTGTCAAAGGCACAGTATTGGGAGTTTCCTGGTGAGAAGCTGAGGCCAATTTGGGCTGAGGAGTCTGTGAAGAGACTATTTTCAGGACAAGTTGGAGATACATGAGAAATATCAGTGCAGGTGGGTCTTTGGAAGCTAAGGCCTACAAAAGGGGGGCCAAGAAGAAAAGACAGAAGGCGATAAGACAGAAGATGATAAGAATCTGGCACCAATTAGCCTTTTTATTTTTTCCCCCTTCATTATTCTATAAAAACTCCAACCAAATGGGGTCTCTTCCTACTCCCCAAACATCACCTGAGTCTTTCTGTACTATGCTTATGATGGCTTCGCCACCAAGAATGTACACATCCCATCTCTCCTGGTTTACCCAGCCTTTACCTCCCGGCATTAATCTTAACTTCTGCATGAACCCTTCACCGAATGCCCTGATAGAAATAATCTTGGCTTCTTCTGAACTCCTATAGCATTTTTTATAATCACTTTCATGACAATTATTGTATCCTGCCTTGTTAGTTCTACATGTATTTGCACACTCCCCCCCGCCAGATCATAAGATCCTGGAAGGAATGAAGATTAAATTCATCTTTGACTCTCCATAGCACCCAACACTGACAAAACCTTACTCAGGTAGTAGAAGCACCCTAAACATTTGTTGAGTGAAAAGAGAATTATGTAATGGCTTTAAGTGATTAGCTGGATTGGTTATAGCACCATGTTAAAACCGATGAAGGTTGTGGATTTGAATCTTATGTGGTCAATTCTCTTTGCTCTGTTCTCTTGCCTGGTGAGGAGCTAAGAGCAGGACCTCGGGATCTAGGGAGGGCTTCCAGACACACAACCTGTTCATAGGATCACAAGATCATAGATTTAGGAAGGAAACAAGCAATTATTAAACACCTACTATGTGCCAGGTGCTTTACCCATGGTATCTCATTAGGACCTCACAAAAAACCTGCTAGGTAGATGCTCTCATTTTCTCCATTGCACAGTTAAGAAAACTGAGGTAGACAGAAGTTAAGTGACTTGCTCAGGGTCACACAACTAGTAAGTGTTTGAGGCTGGATTCGAACTCAGGGCTTCTTGTCTCCAGGTCCAGTGCTCTACGCAGTATGCCCCCAGGTGCCTCTAGATTTAGAGATGGAAGGGGACTAAGGAACATCTAGTCCAACCCCTCTATTTTACAAATGAGGAAACAGACTGAAAGAGTTAATGGACTTGCCAAAGCTTACATAGGTAGTGATTGAGATAGGATTTGAACCCATATCTTCTGACTTCAAAGCCCCTTTAATTCTGGCCAGCTATCCCACATATTTGCCATTGACCTCAAAGTCTTTCTGGAGGACAATAAGAATGATAGATGGTGTTTTGAGGTTTACAAAGCACTTCATAAAGACAGTAATCCCTTCCACATCACACTTTTCCCTGTCATGGTTTCAATATATCGTGGGTTGGCATACGAAATTAAATGGGAACTTTTTGGGAATTTTGCAGAAGCTGCAGACAACATACAGGCCAGCAGACAACATATAAAAAGTTTGGAAACTCAGAAATGCATAATATATATATATATATATATATATATATATATATATATGCACACACACATATATAGTATTGTATAATATAAACATATTTTATCTTTTAATACCATAATAATTCAGACTTCTCTGGTATTAAGGGAAGGCCAAAGAATCTTATGTGGATTTTCCAGATTGTAGTGGTACTGTACCCCTAACCCTCATGATGTGGAAGGGATAACTGTAGTATCCATCTCATTATCTCAATGCTGCAGATGTTATTATCACCACTTTATGGATAAGGAAACAGGCTCGGAGCTATGAAATGACTTTCAGTCACACAGTTAGTTATAAAGGAGCTTCAAACCTAGGTCTTTCTGACTTCAAGACTATTGATGCTCATAAAAAAAAACTAGCAATGCTTCAATGTCATCACTTTCACTTACAAAGGATACAAAATTGGCTTGATCCATGTAAGGACTATTTTTTGGAGACCTTAGTCAGGGCATTGTGTGAGTGAGTTCAACAAAGCTCTAGCAAGCCAAATAGGGCAAGGTTGGTAAGGCATGGCTTAGGAGGATTGCCGGGCTGAGGAAGGAAATAGTTCATCCCAGGCCTGAATAAGCAGAAAGAGCACATGGATGCATGAGAGGCTGGGCACAGAAGAAGGGAGTTGGAGGAGGTGTTTGATGACTTCCAGAGGACCTGAACTCTTCTTTCCAATCTCCTTCTTCCCTTTGTGCTAGCCGTCCGTTACCTCCATTTTCTGCCTCTTGAAATTTATTGTGAGAGGGATTTTCCTCTTAACAAGGTAACTTTTGATTCACAAGGACTGGAGAGGTTGTTGGCGTCCTCGGAGCAGCAGCCAACAACACTTCTTTCATCACACCCCAATTCCTTCTGCCTTGGACTCTTTGGCTCTGAAAGCCTGGGCCCGTGCAGCCAAAGGACTCCCCTCAGATACATTTGTCACCTGGGCTACAGCTGATTTTTTTCCTCGGCTTGTCAGGCCCTCACCCCTGGAGAGGGGATCTAGGACGGGCCTGCCACTGCAACTTTCCATGGTGCAGAAGGTTTCAGGACTGCTCTGGCCTTTCATGTTAGAAAGATTAAGTGTGATTTCCCTTGTGTTGGGGAGACTGAGCCAAACCCAGGCTGAGGTTATCTCTTCATTCAGTGCAGTGTTTGTTTTAGAAAAATCAAAGCACTTTCTTTTTTTTTCTTTTCCAGATTTCTTCAAAGGGAGGGGAAAGAGAGCTGGCTGCTGCTCAGGGGCCCGGGGAATTATTGAGGCACAGGGTGGGCCAGGCCAGGCTGGGTCAAGCCAAAGATGTCTGCTTGGACCCTTGTGAAGTAAAGACTTTTGGTCTCTGCCGTATCTAATCCTGTGGTGTTGGATTATGCCAGAGGCCTGGGAATCAGCACTTCTAGGTTCGAATATCAACTGTAACTGGGTCACACTTAAGATCATAGATTGAGAGCTGGAAGGGAAATTAGAGGTCATCCAATGGCAGAATCATAGATTCAGAATTCAAAAGGGCCTTTAGGGACATCTAGTTTAATCTCCTAATTTTATAGATGAGGAAATCCAGGTCAAGGAAAAGACAGATAGTAAGTTAGCATCAGAAATAGGGTTTGAATCCATCTCCTCAGACCCCAAAGCACTGTCACCCTTGACTCCAGAGTAAGTTCTCTTCTCCCTGTATTATACTGTCCTCTCATTTTACATATGAGGAAATGAGAGGCCAGGTATCTCACCCAAATAGCAGGAGTAGGATTTGAACTCAGATCCTCTCACTCTAAAATCTAGTGTTCTTTCCACTCTGAGCTGTGGGAGATCATTGGGATTCTTTTGGCTTTAGGGTGACCATTAGTCTAGTTCTTGCCTCTGCTGGCTCAGGGGCTGACCCAGACTTCATTTGACCTTACAGCTTTCCCTTCCCTCTGAGATTTCTTTTCTTTGATGGCAGGTAACAGCGTTGTCGATGCTTCTTCCTTCTTCCTGCCTCCCAGCCTCCTGCTACCAAACTTCGAGACTCCTCACACCTTTACTAGATTCTTAAGCTAGAGCAACTCCTGATGCAAAGGTGACCCAAGTGTCTGGGATGACAGGAGTAAATCCTGGACAACAGCCAACTCCTGCCCTCCCCCTTCCCTTATTCTACTTTTAATTGCACAAGTCCACAGTGACTGTCACCCTTCTCCCTCCTGCTGTCTGGGAAGGACAAGGACGCTGGCTCTTTCCTTCCTGCACTCTGGGTCACGGGTTCCCCATTGCAGGGACTGTGACAGTTGAAGCGGGGCCCTTTGAGTCACTGCCAATACAAGAAGAACAATCAGTTTATTGTGGGAGCTGCTGTTAGGAGTATTTGAAGTCCATTAGGTCACCAGAGCTCCCTTAGCCGGGACTGAGGGGTGAGAGCTGTGTGGAAAGCTACATAGACCTGACTCAGCAGTGAATGTGGCTGTTGAACACATAATGGTGCCCCTCCTATGGGTTTGTTGTGCCCAGTGTCCTGTTAGATGTGGTCAGTGCAGCCACTACTAGAGAGCAAATCTCAGAAACACAGAGAAACTCAGTGCAACCTTTATTAAGAGCCTACTGAGTGTTAAACACTGTGCTGGTTGAATCACATCCTCTGGACTGATTCTCCTAACCTCTGCTAGCAATGGAAGATTGGATCTCCACTGACTAAAATATGGTGCCATGAACTGAGCATGATATTCCAGATGGGGTTCTGACTAGGGCAGAGTGCAGTTAGACTACCACCCACTTATTCCTGGAAGCTATATCTCTCAGTACTTTTTTTTGGCTGCTATGTGATACTGCTGACTCATGTCGAGTTTTTAGTCTTCTAAGTCAGCATCTGGGGCCTTCTCACCCTGGAAAATCCATCCACCACCCCAGTCCCCTTCTCCCACTGGTGAGTGCCTCCTGGAACCTCTGTTTTGGAGAGAGGCCCAGATTGGCCAACCTTCATTCCCCTCCCAGCTGTGCTTCTGACTTTCTGGATTTCAACACTATGCCTCTAATGGAGAATCACCCAGTAACTCCCCCTTTGACTTCAGTTTCCTCACTTTGGCACATCTGTCTGCCATGCCAGGCTCCTTCTCCATTGGTGAGTTCATTCTGGTGCCTCCATTTTGTAGAGGGGCCTGGGCTAGTCAACTTTTATTCCCCCACTGGCTGCTCCTGATTATAACACCATGTCTCTGAGAGGGTCTGTTCTGTGTCTGTTGCTCATTCTCCATTCTTGAAGAGGACTGATGACATCGCCAACATGATGTCTGGACTTGTGTGTGAGTTGAATTTAAGTGAGGTAGAGCTGCACAATGTTGTCAGCCTCACTCTCTCCTCCAGAGTCACAGGAGTCCAGTGGCAAGATAAAGGTCAAGGGGTACCTTTATCCCCAACTCCTTTTCAGCTCCCTTTTGTATATTGCCTTCTCTCATTAGAAAGTAAACTCCCTGAGGGCAAAGGCCAGCTTTCTTTTTTACTTTATTTGTATCTCCAGCACTTAGGACAATATCTGCTGTATCCCAGAGAGATCATAAAAAAGGGAAGAAGGATCCACATGTACAAAAATATTTATAGCAGCTCTTTTGTAGTGGCAAAGAATTGGAAAGTGAGGGGATGCCCATTAATTGGGGAATGGCCGAAGGAGCTGTGGCATATGATTCTATTGGAAAACTACTGTGCTATAAGAAATGACAAACAGGATGATTTCAGAAAAGCCCATAAAGACTTACATGGACTGATGCAAAGTGAAGTGAGCAGAACCAAGAGAACACTGTACACAGTAACAGCAACATTGTGCAACGATTAACTGGGAATGAGTTAGCTCTTCTCAGTAATACAAGGATCCATGACAATTCCAAAAGATTCATGATGGGAAATGCTATTCATATTCAGAGAAAGAAATGATGGAATTTAAATGCAGATCAAAGCACACTATTCTCACTTCCTTTATTTTTTGTTTGTTTTTTCCTTTTGTAAACTGTAATTTTTTTTTTTCAAATTGTTTCTCCTTTCACAACATGACTAATGTGGAAATAGGCTTTACATGATTGCACATATATCAATTGCTAAAGTTGCTGTATGGTAATGTAGCTAAATTTGCCATATCAAATTGCTTAAAGTCTTAGGGAGGAAGGATTGAAAGGTAGGGAGGGAGGGAGAAAATTTGGAACTCAAAATTTTATAAAAAATGTTAAATATTTTCTGTGTGTAACTGGCAAAAATAAAATACTATTTTAAAAAGAACAATATCTGGCACATAGTAAGTATTTAACAAATGCTTATTTCCTGCTTGCCTGCCTAAGACCCCAAGATCTTTTTCAGATAAATTATAGTCTAACCACACCTCCTCCATCTTTTAGTTGTGAAACCAATTTTTTGGACCCAAATGTAAGGTTTTATATTAATCCTATTAAATTCCATTTTATTTTATTTCTTTCAACTCAATATTCTCAATAGTCAAGATCTTTTTGAACTGTAATTTTTTATCTTTTGTGTTAGCTATCCTTCCAGCTTGGTTAAATGATGAAGAGCTCTATGCCATACGAGGACAAGTTGAAAGAACTAGAAATGTTTAACTTGGAGAAGAGAAAACTTACAGGGAACCTGGTAACTGTCCTGAAGTATTGAAGGATTGTCATGTAGAAGAGGATTTAGACATTCTCTTTGGCTCTCAAGAGAGAACTAAGAAAAATGGGTAGAAGTTGCAAAGAGGCATCAAATATAGGCCTGGTGCCAGGAAAAAATGTAAACCACAAATAGAAGTCTCAGGGATGTAGCGGATTCCTTCTTATGACATTTCTGCTCCCTACTCCTGCTACATTAGTTTTAGTCCTAGGTAGAAAAATTCTTAGTTTTCTGAGGATCTACCTAAGATTTTATCTATCTATCTATCTATCTATCTATCTATCTATCTATATCTATCTGTCTGTCTATATATATGTATATGTACACACTGATGATCAGCTGTATGGGATTTTCATTCAACTATTTATCATACTTTGGACAATAAGCATTTTTCTTCCTTTTTTTGTCCCTGTGTGGTTAATTTTGAAATATTGTGGGTTTTATTTAGGAGCCTCTGCAATGTTCCTAGAGGGAGAGAGGTAATACAGTGAATGAACACTGGATGTGGAGTCTGGAAGACCTAACTCAAATGTAGCCTCAGACGCTTACTAGCTGTGTGGCCCTGATCAAGTCACAAATTCTTAGGCTTAGTTTTTTCAGCAGTAAAATGAGGATAACAGTATTACCTCCTTCTCAGGGTTGTTGTAAGGATAAAATGGAAATAATATTTATAAAGTGCTTTGCAAACATTAAAGCACTACATAAATGCCAGCTATTATTATTAATCTGAGATTGATGATATCATCACAATGGCATTTGAAATAATATATTTGTAGGACCTCACCATCTATAGGGAATCCCTCTTCTTTTTGAACCCTGAGTTGGACATTCTCCGTGACAGTGGCAAATACATTTGGTAAAGTTATGTCTCCCTTTGTTATGTCTTTATTAATAATAATAACCAGAGAATTATTGAACAAAATTATCTCTGTCCCATCTTTCAAGGAATTTTGTATGATTTTGTATGGTATATTTTGTGTGATTTTGTATGACATACACATTCATGGAAAATGCTTTGTTAGAGGAGAATCTTTAAGGTGGCATTTTGTTCTACCCAATAACTGCTTTCTCACAATCATCAAACAGTGGGATCTTGTATTTTCTATATTTCTCAGTTGACTTTGTGACTAGAAAGGGGTCTACTGTGGAATATAATTTGTGAAAACCTTCTTGTTCCTTTCTCATGTCTTTACCAAGGATATCTGTGATACATGTGTATATTATTATTATAAAGATTTTTATAGAGTTGGGATCCATAGATATTGGGTATATCTATCTTTTTTTTCAATTTCTTTATTTATTTTTAGTTTACCACACACGGTTCTACATAGTTTTGAGTTCCAGATTTTCTTCCCTCCCTCCCCCCTCCCTCCCCAAGACGGCATGCAATCTCATATAACTGTCATGTATAACTTCTCATTGAATTAATTTATGCACTAGTCAAGTTGTGGAGAAGAATTTTGACCAATGGAATGAATCATGAGAAAGAAGAAACAGAACCAAAAAAAAAAAAAACAACCCAAAAACAAAAGAGAAGCAAAAAAGGCAAGCATGTTGTGCGCCTCGATCTGTATTCAAACTTCACAGTTCTTTCTCTGGATGAAGATAGCATTCTTCATCTTGAGTCCCCTGGAGTTGTCCTTGCCCCTTAGGTTGCTGAGAAGAGCGCAGTATGTCAGGGTTGGTCCTCATGGGATCCATATATCTGTGGCTGTGCACAACGTTCTCCTGGCTCTGCTCCGCTCACTCAGCATTATGTTGTGTAGGTTTTTCCAGGTTGTTATGAAGTCTGCATCATCTCCATTTCTTATGGCACAATAGTATTCCATTACCTTCATATACCACAGCTTGTTCAGCCATTCCCCAATTGATGGGCATCCCTTTGATTTCCAATTCTTAGCTACCACAAAAAGAGCTGCTATAAATATCCTTGTACATATGGGTCCTTTTCCCGCTTGTGTGATTTCTTTGGGATACAACCCTAGAAGTGGTATTGCTGGGTCAAAGGGTATGAACATATCTATAGCCCTTTGGGCATAGTTCCAAACTGCCCTCCAAAATGGCTGGATCAGCTCACAACTCCACCAGCAATGCAACAATGTTCCAATTTCCCCACATCCTTTCCAGCATTTATCATTTTCCTGTTTTGTTATTTTAGCCAATCTGACAGGAGAGATGTGGTATCTAAGAGTTATTTTGATTTGCATTTCTCTAATCAGTAGTGATCCAGAGCATTTTTTCATATGCCTATAGATAGCTTTAATTTCTTCCTCTGAAAACTGCCTGTTCATATCCTTTGACCATTTCTCAATTGGGGAATGGCTTGTATTCCTATATATTTGGCCCAGTTCCCTGTATATTTTAGAAATGAGGCCTTTATCAGAGATACTAGTTGCAAAGATTTTCTCCCAATTTTCTGCTTCCCTCCTAATTCTTGTTGCATTGGCTTTTTTTGTACAAAAACATTTCAATTTGACATAAGCAAAATTATCCATTTTGCATTTTGTAATGCTCTCTATCTCTTGTTGGGTCATGAATTCTTTACTTTTCCATAAATCTGATAAGTAAACTATTCCTTGCTTTCCCAAATTACTTATAGTGCCAGCTTTTACTCCTAAATCATGAACCCATTTTGACTTTATTTTGGTATATGGCGTAAGATATTGGTCTGTGCCCAGTTTTTGCCCTACCATTTTCCAATTTTCCCAACAGTTTTTGTGAAATAGTGAATTATTAGCCCAGAAGCTGGTCTCTTTGGGTTTATCAAAGAGTAGATTGCTAAACTTGTTGATTTCTCCTACTTGTGTACCTATCCTATTCCACTGATCCACACCCCTGTTTCTTAACCAGTACCAGGCAGTTTTGATGACTGCTGCTGTGTAGTACAGTTTAATATCTGGTGTGGCTAAGCCACCTTCTCTAGCATGTCTTTTCATTAATATCCTAGATACTCTAGACCTCTTGTTTTTCCAAATGAATTTTGTTATTATTTTGTCCAGCTCAGTAAAAAAAATTTTTGGTAGTTCGATTGGTATGGCACTAAATAGATAGATTAATTTGGGTAAAATTGTCATTTTTATTATATTAGCTTGGCCTAACCATGAGCAACTGATATTTTTCCATTTATTTAGATCTGATTTTATTCGCGTGAAAAGTGTTTCATAGTTATGTTCATATAGACCCTGGGTTTGTCTTGGCAAATAGACTCCCAAATATTTCATAGTGCCTTCAGCTGTTGGGCTTTGTCAGTAATGTATAGGAATGCTGAGGATTTATGTGGGTTTATTTTATATCCTGCAACTTTTCTAAAGTTGTTTATTATTTCAAGTAGTTTTTTACTTGATTCTCTAGGATTCTCTAGATAAATCATCATATCATCTGCAAAAAGTGATAATTTAGTTTCTTCTTTTCCTATTCTAATTCCTTCAATTTCTTTTTCTTCTCTTATTGCTACAGCTAATGTTTCTAGTACCAAATTGAATAATAGGGGTGATAATGGACATCCTTGTTTCACCCGTGATCTTATTGGGAATGCATCTAGTTTATCCCCATTGCAAATAATGCTTGTTGATGGTTTTAGGTAGGATGCTATTTATAATTTTGAGGAAGGCTCCACTTATTCCTATGCTTTCTAGTGTTTTTAATAGGAATGGGTGTTGTACTTTGTCAAAGGCTTTTTCTGCGTCTATTGAGATGATCATATGGTTTCTGCTAGTTTTGTTGTTGATATGGTCAATTATGCTAATAGTTTTCCTAATATTGAACCAGCCTTGCATTCCTGGAATAAATCCTACCTGGTCATAGTGTATTATTCTCGTAATGAGTTGCTGCAATCTTTTTGCTAATATTTTATTTAAAATTTTTGCATCAATATTCATTAGAGAAATTGGTCTATAATTTTCTTTCTCTGTTTTAACTCTACCTGGTTTGGGTATTAGTACCATATCTGTGTCATAAAAAGAATTTGGTAGGACTCCTTCTTCACCTATTTTCCCAAATAGTCTACAAAGTATTGGAATTAGTTGTTCTTTAAATGTTTGATAGAATTCACATGTAAAACCATCTGGCCCTGGAGATTTTTTCCTAGGGAGTTCGTTGATGGCCTGCTCAATTTCTTTTTCTGATATGGGGTCATTAAGAAATTTCACTTCCTTCTCTGTTAGTCTGGGCAGTTTATGTTTTTGTAGATATTCATCCATATCTCTAAGGTTGTCAAATTTATGGGCATACAGTTGGGCAAAATAATTCCTAATTATTGTTTTGATTTCCTCTTCATTAGAGGTGACCTCACCCTTTTCATTTTTGATACTGGTAATTTGATTTTCTTCTTTCTTTTTTTTAATCAAATTGGCCAAAGGTTTATCAATTTTATTGGTTTTTTCATAAAACCAGCTCTTTGTTTTATTTATTAATTCAATAGTTTTCTTGGTTTCAATTTTATTCATCTCTCCTTTGATTTTCATTATTTCTAATTTGGTATTTAATGGGGGGTTTTCAATTTGTTCTTTTTCTAGCTTTTTCAGCTGTATGCCCAGATCATTGATCTCCTCTTTCCCTATTTTATTCATGTAGGCCTTTAGAGATATAAAACTTCCCCTAAGAACTGCTTTTGCTGCATCCCATAAGTTTTGGTATGTTGTTTCATTATTGTCATTCTCTTGAATGAAATTATTAATTGTTTCTCTGATTTGTTCTTTGGCCCACTCATTCTTTAGAATTAAATTATTTAGTTTCCAATTAGTTTTTAGCTTATTTTTCCATGGTACTTTATTGAAAATGATTCTTATTGCATCATGATCTGAAAAGGATGCATTGACTACTTTTGCTTTTCTGCACTGGATTGTGAGGTTTTTATGCCCTAGTACATGGTCAGTTTTTGAGTATGTGCCATGTACTTTTGAGAAGAAAGTATATTCCTTTTTATCCCCATTCAGCTTTCTCCAGAGGTCTATCATATCTGCCTTTTCTAAAATTCTGTTTCCCTCCTTAACTTCTTTCTTATTTATTTTGAAGTTAGATCCAGGAGAGACAATTTGAGTTATTGGTCTACCAGAAATCCATGATGAAAAAAAGAGTCTTGACAGTATTTTTGAAGAAATTATCAAAGACAACTTCCCAGAGGTCCTAGAACCAGAGGGCAAAATAGTCATTGAAAGAATTCACCAAGATCCCAAGAGATCCCAAACTGAAAACACCAAGAAATATTATAGCCAAATTTCGGAACTACAAAGTGAAGGAGAAAATACTGCAAGCAGCCAAAAAGAAACAATTTAAATATCGTGGAACTACAGTCAGGATCACACAGGATCTCTCAGCTTCCACATTAAAAGACAGGAGAAATTGGAATATGATATTCCAAAGGGCAAAGGAACTGGGACTACAACCAAGGATCAACTACCCAGCAAAACTAAGCATAATTTTTCAGGCAAGGAGTTGGACATTCAATGAAATAAGGGAATTCCAGACCTTCCTGATGAAAAGGCCAGAACTCAATGGAAAATTTGATCTCCAAATACAAAACTCAAGAGAGACATAAAAAGGTAACCAGGGGAAAAACCCCACAAACCTTATTAACCAATAAGGGCAGGATGTTTACATCTTTATGTGGGATTATATCATCTTATGTATGTTTTATATATATATATATATGTATATATATATATATATATATATACATAGATATATAAGTCATTCTTGTGAATGGTACAGCTATTATGACAAATGAAAGGGATATACATAGGTTGTGAATGCCTGTATAAATTAACTGATGTAAAGATATAAAATATAAGTAAGAGATATAAAGGGAGGGCTATGAGGGAAGCGGTAAGGAAAAAGGGTAAATTACACCAAATGAAGTGGCACAAAAACATATTATAGTAGAGGGAAAGAAGGGAGGGAGAAGAGCAGTATTTGAGCCTTACTGTCATCTGATCTAGTTCAAGAAGGGAATAACATACTCTGATAAGTTTAGAAATCTAACTCGTCCTACGGGAAATGGGAGGGTAAGGGGGGAAAAAGGGAGGGGGGGTGGTCAGAAGGGAGAGGAGAAGTAGCAAGTGGGTAACAGTAAGATAAGGGAGGGGAATAAAGAGGGAGGGTTAACTGAGGAAAGCGGCGGTCAAAAGCAAAACTTTGTTGAGGGGGAGAAGGGGAAAGGGAGAAATAAAAGCATAAACAGGGGGAATTAGGATGGAGAAAAAGACACAGATAGAAATCATAACCCTGAACGTGCAGGGGATGAACATTCTCACAAAACAGAAGCAGATAGCAGAATGGATTAAAAACCATAATCCTACAGTATGCTGTTTACAAGAAACACATTTGAAACAGGGGGATACACATAGGGTAAAGGTAAAAGGCTGGAGTAAAATATATTGTGCCTCAGCTAAAGTAAAAAAAGCAGGTGTAGCAATCCTAATCTCAGACAAAGCAAAAGTAAAGATAGATTTAATTAAAAGAGATAAGGAAGGACATTATATCCTGCTAAAAGGCACCTTAAACAATGAAGAAATTTCATTGCTTAACATATATGCACCAAGTGGTAAGGCACACAAATTCTTAGAGGAGAGGTTAAGGGAGTTACAGGAAGAAATAGACAGCAAAACTATAATATTGGGAGACCTCAACCTCCCCCTTTCTGAACTTGGTAAATCTAACCTCAAAATAAATAAGAAAAAAGTTAAGGAGGTAAACAGAATTTTAGAAAGGGTATGTCCATCTTGATATTTTCTTGGTTGTCTTTTTTTTGGATAAAAATGTCTAATTTTCCTCCCAAGCTTTTGGTCTCCTCTTTCAGATATCAGATCTTGAGAGCTAGTCTTTCAATGTCTTCTAAATTACAACACCTCTAGCACAGACCTTCTCTGTGGCTATGTGGGCTAGTCCAATGGCTTTTCTCATCTTTGTTTTCCTGAGTGCTGTTGCTATGTCTTCAAGCAACATGTTGAGGACTGTAATATTATCATCCATATGTAGTGTTTTAATTTTCATTGATGGAAAAAAGAATTTGTTACAGATATCTTGACAAATCTTTTCCATTTTCAGCCTGTTCTTTTTCACATTTTTCTCAGAATCCCATAATTAGAATTTGAGACTTAAAGAACCTCATTGGCCTTCTATTCCAATACAGACATGAAAGGAATCCACACCTTAACATACCTGACAAGTGGGTATCCAGACTCTGCCTGAGGAGCCCAAGGAGGAGGAATTCAACGTCTCTTGAGGCAGCCCCATTCTACTTTTGGGCAATTCATTAACAGGAAGGTTTTCCTGGTACCAAACCCAAATTTGCCTTTTTTTTCAACTTCAACCCATTGCTCCTGGTTCTATCCTTTGGGGCCAAACAGCACAAATCTAGTGCCTACTTTTATCCTTAAATATCCTTGGAATGATCTGGTTTAACCTGGCTATTTGCCAAACTTTCTGTAACTTGTTTTTTCTCCATTGCTTCTCATTATTTTATGAGGCAATACTGCTTAAATCTTCTGTCCTCCTCCTCTGTAATATTTTATGAAAGGGTTTAAATTATAAACCTTTGTTGTCTTTGGCTGTCATATCTTTCTACTTGTCACAGAAATGAGTATCTGTTGGCTGGGGTAGTTTGTCTTTTTTTTTTTTTGGTCTTCTTGTTATGGCAATTGGTTTGCATAGGTTAAACTTCTATAGGAAATGCTAATTTCTATTTTTAAAAATCCATTTCCCAATTCTTAACATAAATAACTCCCACTGTATTGGGGTATTCATTCTCATTGTTATTTTTAAATTGGGCATTCATTTTAATCTTTGTTCTCAAAAGTCAGTAGTCTGATTGGATGTAAGCCTATGATTTGGCAATGACACCCACCAGTAACCAATTGTTTCCTATTTGCTAAAGTATAATACATTTAGTTTGTTGTGATACATACATTCCCAGCACTTCTGAACATTCTCCTTGAGGAAAATATACAAGCCGCATTGGTCCAAAAGTTCCGTATGGTCTACAAACCTTTGACTTCTTCTTTGGCAGCAAGATATCCTGGTGGATAGAGCATCAGACTTGTACTAAGAAGACCTGAGTTCAAATCTTGCCTCAGAGATTGACTTGGTTGTATGATCCTAGGTAAGTCATTGAATTTCTTTCAGCTTCAGTTTCCTCATCTGGAAGATGGGGATAATAAAAGCACCTAACTAACAGTGAGATCTAATGAGATAACATGTAAAATGCTTTGCACACCTTAAGGAGCTATATAAATGCTAGCTGTTGTTGTTGCTGTTCTTAGGTGAGGCTGGTCCCCAGAAGCAGAGTTTGTTGCTGGGACCATATTTGAAGCTGTCCCAGTTCAGTAGAACCTGTAGGATGTTATACTCCAGTGACAAAGCCTTTGAGAATTCAAGGACACTTGCAGATTAAAGCATTGGAATGAGACTTTGTGGAAGAAGCTTCATGCCCCCCTTCCTCTGCTTAAATTTTGTATATAATTATTTATGTTCTTGTCTTTCCTGATAGAATGTAAACTCCTTGAGAGAAGAGTATGTTTCATTTTTGTCTTTGCATCTCCAGAGGCTAGACTGGTGCCTGTCATGTGGCATGTACTGAATTAAATGCTTGTCACAGAGCTGGTTGGAATTGAGAAATGGGTATTATTCCCTACTTTATAGGGAAAGCTTTAAGAAAGTGGTGTTTGGATTTGTCCAAGGGTTCACAGGTCATTAGTGGGGGAGCTACAGCTAGAACACAGACCTATGGACTCCTGCACACTCTCTCCACCACACTTTGCAGCTTCACCATGTTAAAGTCCTGAGCCCCGGGCTTGGGGCTATTGAGACCCGCTGTCTGGGAGCAAAAATGGCCATCAAGAGAAATGCCCCTGGAGACGGGCAAATGGATTTTCAAAAGTGGGAAGGAGGTGAATACATCAGTCTGTCACAAATTTGTTACTCTTAATCTTCTACTTCTTGTGCTGTCTGTCTCTGTCTTTCCTTTCCTCTCCTTTCATTTTCTCTCCTCTCCTCTCTTTTTCTCTTCTCCTCATGCTCTCTCTCCCATTCACAAACTCCTTCCACTTACAAGCTTCTAAGTACCCACTAAAAATGCTATAGTAACCACTTAAATTCTTTAGGGTTACTTCACTACCCTCTGTCCACATTCCTTCCTTCACCATACTCAGACCAATTTCTAACCTTTACAACCAGCCTGGAGGCTACTTTATCCTTTTATAGGTCCAGAAAATCAGTAGTTGTTGTGTATCCCACATCTCACATAAATTGTAAGCTTATGAGCTTGACTTTAATTTCTTTTTTTTAAATTTCTTTTTTATTTTTAGTTTACAACACTCAGTTTCACAAGTTTTTGAGTTCCAAATTTTCTCTCCCTCCCTCTCTCACTCCTGGCCAAGACGGCATGCAATCCAATATAGGTTCTACGTATACTTTCGCATTAAACTTATTTACATAATAGGCTTGACTTTAATTTTTGAAAAAAAATTCTGTAGTGGATTATTAAAGGAATAGCTTCTGAGCATTTAGAAAGGGCAAAGATTATCACTAAGCTAGAATTGGTTCATTCAGAGCAAATAATATCATTTGTTCCCATTTCCTTTTTTAAAAACAGGATTACTAGACTAGAAGATCAGAGGAATGTTTTGGACCAAACATATCTAGATTTCAGCAAAGGCACGTGATAAAGTCTCCTATGACATCCTTATGGAAAGGAGGTAGAGATAGAGGGTGGATAATAATCCCAGAGTTGGAAACTTTTAGAGCTAGTAACTACGTCGGTTGACAGTTAGTCAAACCCACAGCCTCTTTTTTTAACCTAATTCCTTCCTTTTGAAAGGGGTATGTTTATCTTTAGGACAGCTAGGTAGTACAGTGGACAGAATGTAGGGATTACAGTCAGGAAGACTCATCTTTCTGAGTTCAAATCTATCCTCAGATGCTTATTAGCTGTGTGACCCTTGGCAAGTCACTTAATATTGTTTGCCTCAGTTTTTCATTCATGAAATGATCTGGAGAAGGAAATGACAAATCACTTTAATATCTTTGCCAAGAAAATCCCAAATGGGGTCACAAAGAGTTGGATACAACTGAAATGACTGAACAATAAAATGTCTATCCTTAGGCATATTCTAGTCATGGGCTTTATCCCACCAAGTCTACAGATTACAGTTGCCTCTTTGTATTACGATTTCTAGTTCCCTCTTGCTTGCTGCCTAAATTTTATGCATTTGTGAATGGACATTTCTTGGATTTTTGTCTCCTATTAACTTCCTAACTGCTCTTATTTCTTCATTGTAGTTACTCTCCAGTATCTAGAGAGTATCTAATATCTAGTATCTGGTATTTAACTTGGTGGATATACATGGGCAGTTTTCTCCTTCCCCCATCCTTTTTCAGTTTAAATATATTCTTACTCGCCTTTATTAGGTGCACTTTGTCCCTGGCCAGGAGCCTGTCATTCCTATGTTTTAAGCTGTGGTCCAGAAATCCAAATTCCATTCTCAGACACCATCTTCTTAGCCAGCTGTTCGCTTCCCTGATCAGTTTTTCTCTTCTGCATTCCTTGCCTTCAATGGGCAGCAGTGATGAAAACAACACCTGGGCCTCTATGGTCTTCAGTTTCTTTCCCAAGGCTTTGTAATCTTTGGCAGTCCTTTCTAGGTTCCTTCTGGCAAGATCGTTTATTGTTAATATAGCTATGTGGGTTCATAACTGGTCGACTGACTAAATGCAAAAAATGTTAGTTAATGGACTGATGTAAAATCTTGGGAGAGATCTCTCTAGTAGAGAGAGCACTAGAATATTCTCTCCTTGGCCCTGTTCTAGTCAATATTTGAATTAATGGCTTATATGAAAGCATAGGTGTCATACGTATCGGTTTGAATAGGACACAAACCTAGGAATAGTTGCTAATATGTTGTATGACACGTTTGGGATCCCTAAAGATTTTTGCCCCTTGGCAACAAAATGAGACAACTCAAATAAATGTAAAGTATTATACTTGTATTTAAAGAAATAAATATATGTCTAACATAAGGGAGGTATGGGCAGAAAGTAATTCAATTGAAGAAGACTTGTGGGTACTAGTAGATTTCAAGTCAAACATGAATCCACATTGCCATGCAGCAGCCAAAAGAACCAATGTGATGTTAGACTGCGTTAATAGATATATGGTAACCAGAACTAGGTCTGCCCTGGTCAGATCCCATCTGGACCATTGTGTCCAGCTCTGGGCATTTTAAGAAAGACATTGACAAATGTGGCGTGTGTCCAGAGGAGAGGAGAGGGGATCTTAAGCTCTGTGATAAGAGAAACTTTAAAAAGAAATAGGAATGTTTAAACTGGAGAAGAGATGACAGGGGTGGGGGGGGAAGGGGCAGTATATGATAATTGTCTTCAAGTGTTTGAAGGATTGTCATGTGGAAAAAGTGCTAAAACTTGGCAGTAGGGGATACAACCTAATGCAAATGGATAGAAGTTGCAAGAAGTCCAATTTCCTCTTAATGTAAGAAAAGTTTTCCTTAAAACTAGAGCTTTCCAAAAATGGAATTTGCTGCCTCAATGAGGTAGAAGGTTTTTAAGGGTTGTCTGGATGCCCACTTGTTGGGGATGTTGTAGACCTGGGCTTGGCAAATTGGCCTTGCCTCCTTGCCTGTTTTTGTATGGCCAGTGAGCTAAGTAGGGTTTGGTCATCTACCACACAAAAACAAACCGTGGGCCATTTTTGCTCTGTGGGCTGTAGTTTGGAACAACCTCTGTTGAAGACAACAATAACATATAATAATAGGTGGCATTTATATAACTCTTTAAGGTTTGCAAAGGGCTTTTACATAGGTTATGTTTTTTGGTTTGTAAAACATGTAAAGCTTCTTCCAATCAAGTACATATCTATAAGAGGTGGTATGTCATAATGGATAGAGTGTGGGACCTAGAGTCTGGAGGAAATGGATTCAGATTCTGTTCCTGATACTAATATGTGTGATCCTGGGTGGGTCACTTTTCTATGTTTCGGTTTCTTCATTGGTAAAAATAGGAGATAATAATTCCTTAAGTATCTGTCACATAGGGTTGTTAGGAGGCTAAAGCAAGAAGGTGCATGCAAAGTCCTAGAGAAATGTCAGTTATTTTTATTATTGGTGCTTAATAAATTTTTGTTGTATTGAACTGACTCTCTATTTTACGGATAAGAACATGGCAGCTCAGACAGATAGAGTAAATTTTCTAACCTTACACAGCAGGTAAGTGAAAGAACGGTTGTATTTCTGGAGTGCTTTTGTACACATCGAAGTGTTTTTAGATTCTGATCTTAATCAAGATCCTTAATAATAATTAAGAAAATACCCATTATCTCCATTTTACATACGTGGATTTTGAGTGGCAGTATGGCAATGGTTTGAATTAGATTTGGAGTTAGGAGGACTTCTCAGCTTCCGCTGATACACGGACCCCTCAATTCACCTCTTGGTGATCATTGGATCGTAGGTTTAGATCCTAATGGGGACTTCGAGGCTACCTGGAACAACTGTCCTAATTTTGCCAATGAGGGAACTGAGGCCCAGGGAGGTTGGGTGATTTAGCAATGTTATGTTCTCATCTGTAACATAGTAATGATACCTATAGCACCTGACTCACAGCAGCATTTTGAGGTTCAATTGAGAATGTAGGTAAAGTGCTTTCCAAATGTCTAAGCTTGATATACATCAAGTATTAAATTATAAGTGAAATTAAGAGAAATAATATAATTTACCTTACACAACATGACTTATTATTGGTGGAAGTAGGACTGAAATCCCAGTCTTCTGACAGCTATATTCTCTTTTCAAAAGATCACATCAACTCTCCTGGGGCACGTGGCTTTTGAATTGTATTTATAGATTCACCCCCATTTTTTTGCTCAAAGTGTTTTAAAATCTTCCAGGCATGTAAAGGACTTAGTTCAAGTATTGAGGTTAAAGTAGGGCTAGAGGTTTGGGCAGATAGTATATGTGTGTGTGTGTGTGTGTGTGTGTGTGTGTGTGTGTGTAAGATGGTCTTAATATAGGTGAAGAAGAATAAGGCTTGGTACTTTTATGTCTGACGTTTCTCACCTATATGCAAGGTCATTTGTGGTAATAGTCTTCAGGTGTGTAGTACGTTAGGTCTCTTGTTTAGACATTTGTAACAACAATGTGGCTCACTGCTACTGTGGCTGTGTAAGACCAATAGCACCAGCACACAGAAGTGCTGTCAACACAGGTTCTTTGTTCTGTTTTTCTAAGCAAAGCAACTTTAAGGGGTTAACAATCTCGCTTTAATCAAACATACATACATCACTTAGTTCAGGGGAAAAAGTCAACATCCTGAAGTTCAGAGCAAATACAAATAGAAATTACAAACAGAAAATATCAACAGATCAAATAACACAATTCAACAAGCAGGCTTTATCTGATCAAGACATCACATACATAGTCACCAAAAAGATAAGCACCAACATCTGGGTTTTCTTCAAAGCTGGGGGAGCTCCAGCAGCTACCCAGAGTCTCCACACCAACACTCTTCCAGTGAGTGAGAGCCCCAAACAAAATGCTAAGCTTTGAGTTTATATACCCTTTTTAGGTCCCCAATGTTTCACATCTAATCAGCAAAAGGGTGTGGGCCTGGGGCTTAGCACCTAGTAAGACTTAATCAAAGGTACTTGATTACTTTAGCATTCTCAAAGAGAAAACAGTAAAAAAAATCTCACCTTAATTAATATTACAACATTTTAATTACATGTAGGGGAATTGTATAGATACCTGGGTCCTCAATGCCACCCATTTATAGTTAAAAAAATGTATAGATTGTATTGACTGTGATGGGACTTAATTTTGTTTCATTTGGAAGGCTGCTATAGAGACAGGCAGGAGGAGAAAGAAGAAACAAGGATTATAAAATTACAAACCTGGGAGACTTGGAAAAGAGTTTTTTTGCCCTCAACAAAAACCAGAAATTCTTCTCTCCAGTCAGACCAATTTGCCTTGCTACTTTGCCTTTAGGTCATCACTCATGATCATACTTTCCTACCGTGGGGATACCTTCAACCAACAAATCAGCCAATTAATAAGAATTTATTAAATATCAACTGTTCTAGAGCACTACACTAGGCTTTGGGGAAGATCCAGATGTGGATGAGAGGTGGTTCTTGCCCTTGTAGAGGTTATGATCTATTTGGAAGATGTCAATCAATCTGTAAAGATTGCTGGGGAATCAATGGAGAAGTAAAGATGATTCCTGCCCTCAAGGAGCTTACATTCTAATGAGGAGGACAACGCCTACAGGAGATATGTGGTGTGTGTGTGTGTATATATATATATACACACACACACATATATATGTATATCTATATATCTATATATATGGAGAGAGAGAGAGAGAGAGACAGAGAGAGAGAGAGAGAGAGAGAGAGAGAGAGAGAGAGAGAGAGAGAGAGAAGACAGAAATTAACCTTAGAGGGAAAGGCTCTAACAGCTCGTGGGGGATCTGGGAAATCTTCCCAAGAAAGGGAGCTGAGTCCTGAAAGAAGCCAGAGATTTTGAGAAGCAGACATGAGGATAGAGAATGTTCCAGGCATGGAGGACAAACTAAAGGCCAAGAGAAAGCAGGCAGGTGGTGCAGTGGATAGAATGATAGGCTTGGAGTCAGGAAGACTCATCATCCTGAGTTCAAATCTGACCTCAGACACTTACTAGCTGTGTGACCCTGGGTGAGTCACTTTATCCTGTTTGCCTCAATTTCTTATCTGTGAAATGAGCTGGAGAAGGAAATGGCAAACCGCTCTAGTATCTTTGCCAAGAAAACCCCAAATGGGGTCACAAAGACTTGGACATGACTGAAATGACTGAACAAAGACCCCAAGAAGACTCAGAGATGGGAGGTGGCACATCATGTGTGAGGCATTTAGAGAAGGCCAATCTAACTGGATCATACAGGGCTATTGTACTTTTCAAAATGCTTACAGATAGTTGCCAGTAAAATAATTTTTAAAAGCATTATTATCTCTAACATGTGAGCGTTTAAAGAGAGGCAGTGTAGGGTAGAGCATCAAGTACTCAACTAGAAAGATAGGTTGGGCCTAGGTTGTGGAGAGCTTTAAATTCCAGGGAGAGTAATAGTTGATATTTGATATTTGAGGATTCATATTTGATCCTGCTTCCTCCCCGCTTGATTCTGCCTGTTAAAATCTTAACCATTCTTCAAGGCCCACGGTTAGAGCTCACCTCCTTCAGGAGTTTTCTTTGTCTGTCCTAGCCCTGGGTGATCTTGACTTCTGATAGCATTTAATTCTTGGTATTAGTCTTTTGGTGCTTGTCTATTTCTCCAAACATGAACATACATCAAATATATTTAAAATCTAACCCAGAATCATCCTACTCACTGGTCACAGATCCTTCAAGTCTCAGCTAGAGTCCTTCTTTCTTTAAAGAAGAAGCTTTCTGAAATTCTCAGTTTTAGGGCTTTCACTTAGAGACTATCTCCAATTCATCCTGAATATATATGTATATATACGTGTATATATATATGTGTATATATATATATATGTGTATATATATATATATATATATATATTGTTTGTGCATAGCTCTTTTTCATGCTGTTTTCCTCATTAGATTGGGAGTTCCTTTGAAAGTAAGTTGGGAAGGGTTTTTTTTTTAAATTAAATTTTGTTTTTTGCTTTTCTTTGTATCCTCAGCACTTACCATAGTGCCTGGCATATAGTAGGTGCTCAATAAAGGCTAGTTGACCAGTTAACTGACGTGAAGAGATTTTGGAATAGGGGAAAGTTGGGAAGGGTGTCTTGACAGCTAATAGAATTTAACTGTCCTCCCCACAGCTTTAAATTCCTACCCTCTTCAGTTGCAATCATTAGTCTACATACTTGGGTTTTACCAGTCTCTCTTCAACCCTTCTTTCCCCAAACTCCCCAACAAACCAAAACAAAACAAAACTTACATCATACCAACTAGAGCTAGACCAGGGAAGGTAAAAGAAGTCACTTAGTCACTTAGAGTGTCCATTTTGTCACTCCAATTAGACTGGAATCTCTTTAAAGGCAAACACTTCTCTGCATCCTCTGCAGCATCTAGTTCTGTGCAGGACATTGAGTCGGTTCTTAGTCAATATTTGCTGTTTATTGTTGATTGATCAGCCATGTAGTCTAGTTAGACAGATACTTTGTTTGAATTATGTGCTTTAAATGACCTTCACTGTCTGAGGAGGTAATTCTTTGATGTTCTTCCTAAGGGAGCTGAATTGGGGTGGGAGCGGGGCAGAGGAGGTCCTGAATTCTATTGTCATCTCTACTACTTCTTTATTGTCTAACTCTAGGCCAGCTACTTCATTCGGTTAGCCTCCTCTTTCTTTAAATTGGTATCAAGCCTGTCAGAGAGGAGCTTTGCATGGGTTAAATGTTTTGACCCTGTTAGTAGCCCTGGGGCCTGAGCTCGTCATACTCCTTACCTGCTCATCTGTCTATAACCTCAGGCAGCAGATCTTCTTCAGCCCTCTGCGATATGGTGTCAGAAAAGGCCCTGAACCCTCTCCTTTAGAAAGCTATGCCCCTGAGTGCTTGTCAAAGGAGCATTTTCCTCTAATAAGCTTGCTGGGTTTGAAACTCTGGAGGCCTGGTTTCAAAAACAAACATCAAACATTTGTCTTGGACCTTGACCAGCTCTACCAATCTGACACTCTCTTTAAAGTGCAGTTGTAACTCCGAAGTATGTGGTCAAAAAAAATTCCTTTTATACTTAACATGTCCTTCCCTGGCTGGGCTGACAGCTCATTTTGGTTGCTTTTGGCTGGGCTGTGCTATTCTGGCTTTGGGGCAGAAGCACCACTGAGGCTGAGGAAAGGGGAGAAGGAGAGGGGTGGTTTCTTCTTCTGCTTATGTCATAGGACTATAGGTACGGAGCTGAAAGGGACCTTAGAGGTCATCTGGCTCAATTGCCTCATTTTTACTGCTGTGAATGCTGAGGTCCTTAAAAATGAACTAAGTTCATGTAGTTAGGGAGAAAAAGAGCCAAGATTTGGCCTCTAATCCTTTGATCCCAAGGCCACTACTTGTCCTACTACACAGTACAGTTTCTAACCACGGATGCAGTGACCTATCAGAGAGAAAGATTTTAGATCCAGTGATAAATTTAGAGGCAGAGTTTGTTTCACTGAATTGAACAGGGGATAGAGGGAGGATTTCAATCAAAGGAATTCACCTTTAGGTTTACAGACTGAGTTTTTCTATTCAACAACAAGGTCCTTGTCCTACTTGTACAAAAATATCTTTAGCAATTTGTTTTGTGATGGACAAAAATTGGAAATTGAGGGGGTGCCCATCACTTGGGGAATGATTGCACAAGTAGTGGTATGTGAATCTAATTGAATACTATTGTGCTCTAAGAAATGATGAGCAGGCAAATTTCAGAAAAACCCATAAAGACTTACATGAACTGATGCAAAGTGAAGTGAGCAGAACCAGGAGAACATTGTAGACAGTTACAGCAACATTGTGCAATGATCAACTATGAATGGCTTAGCTCTTCTCCGCAATACAATGATCCGAGACAATTCCAAAGGACTGATGAGGAAAAATGCTATTCACATCCAGAGAAAGAACTGGTGGAGTCTGAATGCATATGGAAGCATACTGTTTTCACTTTATTTTTTGTGGTTTTGTTCTTTTGGTCTGTTTCTTCTTTCACAACATGACTAATATGTTTTACATTACTGTATATATTTAATTTATATCAAATTGCTTACTGTCTTAGGGAAGGAAGGAGGAAGAAAATTTGGAACTCAAAATTTTTAAATGAATGTTAAAATTTGTCTTTAGATGTAATTGGAAAAAAATACTATTAAAAACAATTAAGATCTTTAAGAAAAGGATCTTTGTCATATTTATTTTTTTTGTATCCCAAGCACCTAGAATGTAATGGGAATTTAATAAATGCTTGTTGAGTTGGACTGGAGCTCTTAGACCACCACACTGGTTTCAGGGTAGGGTTCTTGGATTCTTCTGTGCCCTTCAGCATGCTTCCAGATTGAGTTAAGCCTCTTAATTGGTCTCCTTGCCTCCAGTCTCTCCCTTCTCCAATCGACCCTCCACATAGCTGCCATAGATGTATCCCTAAAATACAGACAGAAACTTCTTATTCTCTTGCTCGATAAGCTCTAGTGACTCCATTTTGCCCTTAGGAAGAAATACAAATTCTTCTGTATGGCATATAAAGACATTTCACAAGGAAGTTCCAATCTACCTTTCTGGGCTTATACATTGACCACCTTCATGTCCAGCCAAAATGGCTTTGTTATTCCTCAAGCATTTCATCGTCTGTCTGCATGTCTGCGCAGGCTGTCTTGCTCACTTGCTCTGTCTTACACTCCTCAGCTTTCTTCCAAGGGCAGCTCAAGCACCCCTTGTGATCCATTTAACTGCCTGTGCCTTTGCCTAAAATTGCCTTATACATTGTATCCCAAAAGTCTCTGTGCAGTTTTAAGCTTTAACAACTTAAAGCTGCATCAAGATTTTTGGGACACCCTGTATCTATTTCTATTTGTTTTTGCATGCTCTTATATGTGCATGTGTTGTAGAACCCGACAGAACGTCTCTTGAAGGCAGGGGTTGTTTGATTGTTGTTTCTGTAGGACTAACGTCTAGCTACAGAGGATCATATAGGCCAGGGGTAGAGAACCTGTGGCCTTGGGGCCACGTGTGATCCTCTAGATCCTCAAGCGCAGCCCTTTGACTGAATCCAAACTTCACAGAACAAATCCCCTCCCCTCTCCTCCCTTTCCTTCCCCTCTCCTCTCCCCTCCCCTCCCCTCTCCTACCCTTCCTTTTCTTCCCCTCTCCTCTCCTCTCTCCTCCCATCTCCTCTCCTCTCCCCTATCCTCTCCACTCCCCCCCCCCTTACAGAGAGGCTAAACATCCCCAGTTGCTTTAACCCATCCTCATATGGCATAGACTCAGGGCCATTCACTATGCCAGTTGTCCTTTTTTGGGTGCTCTCTACATTTTTGGTCTCTTTCTTCAGATAAGACACCCAGAGCTGAACATAGGAGTTTTGGCTTGGGTAGCAGGGAGGGAAAGCTGCCTACGGCTCACCACTGGCATTTCCCAGCTGCATTGGTGCCAAAGGGAATGGCAAGAGGGGTACAGATGGCAAGGCAAGGATGTGCTGGAGTCATTTCAGACTGGAGGGAGGTAGAGCTCAATTGTTAAATTTTCGGTGTGAGTATTTACACTTTGGAAATTGACAAATGCTCCAAATTAGAGTTTCATTTGTTGATCATCTAAACTTAAAAAAGTGATGGAGAAAATGTTAATAAGGAGATTAAATTTAAAAGTGTGTCCTGCCTTATATTCTACCCTCTTCCCCCTCCCCCCCAAGAGCTGGTTGTTAAACATTTACCAGTACATCCTCTGTCTGCTCTGGGGATTGAATGATAAGGAAAACTACTATCTGGGAAAGACAACAAACCAATGAGAGTTGGGAAGTCTAGGAGAATCTTGATTCAGATTGGCACTTTCCTTAGTTTCCCTGACTGTCACTTTCTAGGCTCCATGTCTCTTCCAAACTCCTCCTGCCCAGGCCTTCAATTCGGTGATGTTTTCCTAGGAATGGAGTCAGGAGTTAGAGGAAGATGGCATAGAGAGAAGGCAGAAACTATGATGATCATTGTGAGCTGTTGCACTAATCAGGTCTGTTGTATTTTGTAAGACTCAATCATCTCAGCAGCTGAATCCGGCCACATCTGGTTCCCTTTGCTTTTAGCTCATTATGGTATTTGTGGGGCCAGGCCCTCTTCAGCCTGAGCTCAGAGCTGGCACAGGGAGAAGTCCTGTCAGTCCTTGCCGTGGCCTGGGGCAATGCCCTGCGTGCTGGCCCAGGGGAGCACACACCTTGTTCTCAGGCCGGAGCCCAAGCCAAGTGGCCTCATATCCCCTGCAGCCTCTTTGTGGCTCCAGCTGAGGATTTACAGCCACCAATTAGTCCTATTAAAATATCTCTGTTCTTGGGAACCAACATGTGCTCTGCGGTAGATCGAGCTGCGATGCTTCCAGTGACGTGTGGTCAGGCTCTTCCGGGGACAGGTTAGGCCCTGGGTGATTTCCCTACAGCTGAGGGAAATAAACAGTCCCTGCCAACTCCACGAGACAGCAAATGCATTTCCTTCTCTTACTAGCCTTCAGCTGAGGCCTCACAATGAGGCCAATGCCTGGAGAACTCTCTTTGGTCTGCTGTTCCCAGTGACTTGTCTGGTTCTGCCCCAGACCTGTTGCTGAGGGGTAAGGATGGGGAGCTGAGTAGAGATGTAGGCATCAATTCCATGGAAATCTGGGAGATGAGACATTTTCATCTGCTTTAGGGCAGACAGGTCTGTGGCAGGGCCAGGTTGGGCAAATCTAATGAACTAATACCAGGCTTTGAGGCATCTTTCAGGAGCTAAGCATCTGTTGTTGTTCCCTTCCTTTCTTATAATGTACAAAAGTACTGGTTCCTGGAGAGGCAGTCATTGAACACGGCACAGTGGAATCCACCTCTGACGCTTACTAACTGTGAAATTTTGGGCAAATCCAAACCTCCCTTGGCCCAACTGTAAAATGAGGGAGTTTAGTCAGATGGCCTTTGGTCTCCCTTCTGTGGGATACTAATTTCCTTCCCTATGTAGCTCTATGATTCTCTAAGATGTCAGCCTGTTCTTTAGGATAGACTACCCTGACCCAGAGTAGGCTTGGGTTAACCAGAATCATTTCCAGATCTGCCCCATTCCAAACTCATAACCAAGATGGTGAAATCCTGGGTGGGGAGTCTACTGCAGTGCTTAGCAGGGCGAGAAGATCCGCTGTCCTGCTATTACTAGAGAGTATCCATTGCATAAAAGTGACTTTTACCAAGTGGCCTTGGTGGGAGGGAGGAGTTAGATAGAGAAATGAATGTTGGAGCTGTTACCAGACATTTTTACACCTGCAGCAAGTACCACCAATTATTCCCAGGTCAAGGATAAGAAAGAGAAGGAGGAAGTTGTGGAGGAGAGGAGCTAACCTAACTAATTATTCTCATGAATTAGGTGTAAAATTCTGTGCTGCTAGAAGATTCGAGTTCTTTCAATGCTTTATAAAATTGTCACCTTCCAAATTCAGCTCCCTGGGGGTGAAGTCTCGGATGCCTTGCCTTGGTTATAGCTCTGGCACTTATTGGGCAGAGAGAGTCTGATCATCTGATTTTGCTCTCTGAGCGAGCAAGGGCTTTCCTCGTTTCTTAGAGTGCTCTTCATCCTTCTGTATGTGCATCCTGTATGCCCCACCCCCCAAACACCAACCCTTCCCTCAAATCTGTACCCATCCATGTCTCTTTTTCTATCATACTTGGTTTGTTTTTTCTCATAAGCTCCTAAAGGGCAGCCAGCATAACTCAGAGTGCATCTAGGGTTGAGACTTTTACAAAACGTTGCTGTGATGTGAGGCATTTGTACTTTTGCAGAGACAAGAAGATGCAATCACTTCATAGTCGAGGGGTTCTCAGTTTTCATCAGGTGTGTGTGTGTTTGTGTGTGTGTGAGTGTATGTGTGTGTGTGTGTGTATGTCATGTGGGGAGGGGGATAGCCATGGACAATGAGTCAGCTCACCCAAATCATAACAATCAGCTAGTTGGCCCTGTTCTAGATGGACATCTTGAAAAATGACTCACTGCTTAGAAATCTATCCCTTGAAAGCTTCCTAGACTGGTACCAGGGCAAAGGGAGGCCCAGAGGGAAGGCTAAGTGAGGACACATCCCTCTTCTCTCCCTCCTCTTTGAGCTCCATTCCTTTGGTTCTTTTTCATACTTTCTCTACATTTTCCCTGGCTATTGATCTGCCTTTTCCCAGCCTCTACCTCCAGGGTGGGCAGAGTGTTTATCTGGGATGTGGAATGTGTGTGGGGGAGTGGGAAGCTCCTGGTGAACTCTCTTGGAAGGGGAAGGGAATGTAGGATGGAAGGGAATTAGTGTGTCCTATTAACTACTTAGGGATATAACTTTAGGAAATAATCATAAGTTCATAGATCTAGAACTTAAAATGACTTCAGAAATTATTTAGTCCAATCCCTTCATTTCAAAGATGAGGAAATTGAGGTACAAAGACATCCATCAATTCGCCTGCATTCGCACAAGTAGTAAGCCTCAGATTTGAGATTTGAACTCAAGTGTTCCTGACTCTAGGGCAGCTATCTATCTACTATAATATGCTGTCTTTTTAACAAACATTTACCAAGTACCTACTATGCTCAAGGCACAATCAGTACTCGCCTTCATTATTTACTCTATCTGCAAGGTAGGCAAGGCTACGGCTATCAACTCCATTTTGCAGATAGGGAAAATGAGGCTGAAAGAGATTAAGCCCGGAACCACACAGAAGACGGTGGAGATTCAGTAGCGTGCTGTTCCAGACTAAGAAGGCATCTGAATAATCTTGCCTTTCTTTAATGTGACTACTCTTATCTACTTCTTTTCAATCCCCTCTGACCACCAGCATCTCTGAGGATGCTCAATGCTTCTCTTATGACACATTTCTCTCATTAGTCTCTCAAGTGACAGGCTCTCTTCCCCGCTGCCCAAGTGCTTGGCAGACATCACCCAGCCCCTACTTTTCCAAAGAGACAAAGTTATCTCTTTGGAAGAAAATCTATCTAGCTATGTGGGACTGAATGGGCAACTCAGCCGGAATGAGGACTTGTGACTGTTTTGAGTAGGATGCCTAACCAAGTACTTTCCATCAAGGCATTCCTGAAGACTCTATTGAGGCCCATCATTCACTTTTTATCCAGCATGCTCCAAACGTCTTGGTGTGATTTTACACTATTAAAGCTTAATAAAGCTTTAACTGGCTTGCCTCAAAACTTCCCAATTGGGTCTGAATCAGATTAAAATCTAATTTGGAATTGTTTAACAAAATGAATAAAAATATAATCCAACATATATAACATTAATTTGTGGTTTTCTAAGTCCATATGCATCCTGGCCCACCATTTCTAGATGGTCTCCAAAGTAGGGGCTACAAATCCCCACAGACCCCTGGGATAACTGATCAACCAGAGATATCACCATCAATTGGATGTCAGAAAGGATAATTTGTAAGAATAATTGATTGATATCAAGGAAGATGCAAATTCACTGAGCAAGTGTCATCAAGACCCTTTGTATAGTTGGGGAATTGGACTGAAAAATGAATATCATGATTCACAAAGGATACCCAACAATATATCTTCTATTTGAATCTGTATATTTAGTTATCTTTTTCAGCTGATTAAAACCAAGTATCAAAGTAAAATGAGTTTAAAACCATATACATAATTTATAAATAAAGAAATATGCACATATTGGGTGTACATGTTAGAGATTTTTTTTGAGGGGGGAGGCAGGGCAATTGGGGTTAAGTGACTTGCCCAAGGTCACACAGCTAGTAAGCGTGTCAAGAGTCTGAGGCCAGATTTGAACTCAGGTCCTCCTCACTCCTGGGCTTGTGCTCTATTCACTGTGCCTCCTAGCTGCCCCAGAGATTTCTTTTTTAACTGATGGGTTGAACTATCAAAAAAGTTTGGAGAATGCTGAACTGATTATTCAACGAACAGCAGATTTGGAGCTAAACAGGACCTCGGAAGTCATCTAGCCTGACATCCCATTTTACAGATGAGAAACTGAAGCTTCTGATGGTTAAGAGACCTTCCCAGGTTTACATAGGTATTAAGAAGCCGAAGCAGGATTTAAACTCAGAACCCTAAATCTAGAGGAATCTTCATTGCACCACAAAGATTCCATAAGGTTTACTTAGCTATTTCCAAGGACTTTGCCTTGTTCCCTTTAGCCCCCTACCCAGATTATTTTGCTTGGGGATAGCGAAGAGGATGAGAGAGCCTCTTGGAGCTCTTTCCCCCAAAATGATGCTCAAGACTCTGGTTTTCAGCTCCATCAGGCACTCGGGATGTGCCATAATACCAATAATAGTGATGATGGTGGTGGTGGTGATCCCATTTCAATGGGCTTTAATATTTATAAAATGTTTCCCTCATGGCAACTATGAAGTAGGGTGTGTGAGGGTTATTACCCCAGATGAGAAGACTAAGGCTCCTCTGAGCCAAAGTAAAGTGACTTGCTTGTAAATGGACCCAAGTCTCTTGATACCAAGTCTAGGGGACTGTCACTATAACATGTTGCCTCTGCGAACGTCACTGGCCTGAGACACTGGGTCATAGAATGGGAACAGGTCCATCCTTTCTCCTTTACTGCCCTCGGGATCTCCAGAGAGGGACACTTGCCTTTCCTTGCCCCTTTTCCCCCAAGCTTCCCCTATCCCTTTTCCCCAGTTTTGATAGTGATTGAATCTTTGGATTTACGATGACGGGAGCTCGGGCCAAGCCCCACATGGTGCTGGTGCTGCCAGCAACCTCAGCTTTTCCAAAGGCTTATAAACTGTTTCCTGCCTAAGGTCTGTAGTGGCTGCACTTGCTACCCTCTGGCCCTTCTCAGAGTATACCCCAGTAGTGGGGCCGGGGCGGGGAAAGAACAGGGGAGAAATGGTGCAGACGTCCAGGGAGCAGGGCCTGGGGAAGGGGAGCTGTCAATATATTTTTCTATATATGCAACACCCTATTCTCACCCTTCTCCCCCAGCCACCCCCGGCCTGGATACTTTGGCAGGGGCCTTCTGAAGTATCTCAGTGTTGGCCCCGTTCTCCTCTGGTGGGGAATGAGCTAATTATTCAAGAGTCTGTTCTCCCCCAAGACAATGGTGTTGTTCCTGGCAACCCTGGCTCCCAGGCCTGTGCAAAAAACCCATTCCTACTTGAAGCTGCTTGCTCAGGTTTCATCTCTAGGGCTGAGATGAGGGAGTCCCCCTTTTTTGGGGAGGGGGGGGATGGATAAAGGCCAAGGAGCTGACAGATAGGTGGAGAAGCAAAGACACAGGTAAAATTTTATGGTTATTTGGGAGAAGAGAACCTGACAATGCAGGAGGCAGCAGGGTGGCACAAGGAAAACTACCATGGTCTGGAAGGTGTGGTTTCTAGTCCCAGCTTTGATTCTAAGCTTTGTGAACCTGGCCTAGTCATTTAACTCCTCCGAAGATCTGTTCTCTGATCTGTAAAGTCACAGGGTTGTACTATATGATCTTCAAAGTCTCTTCCAAGTCTGATGAAACCCTTTGAAACTCCACATAGCTTTCATGCTCCCCAGGCTTCCTCCCTGTCCACCTTGGACTGATTCACCAAAGTCTGAAAAGCATTTTTTTTTCACAGCCATCACTACACAGTATTCCCGCTCACCCTACTCATCTTTCAAGCCTCACCTCCTAGGATCGGAGATCTAGCACTGGAAGGGACCTCAGAGGTCATTTATTATTTTTACTTTTTTCTTTATGTCTCCAGTGTTTAGCAAAATGCCTGATAAACAGTTATTGCTTAAAATTTTTGTTTGATTGATTGATTTAGTCAAACCCCTCTCCTTTCACGTACAAAGTGAGGCCTATAGAGGTTAAGTGACCCTACCAAGGTCACACAGGTTAGAAGCAGCCGACCTAGAATTCAAATTCAGGGACCGTAACTCCAAGTACATCACTTTTTTTAGGGAGTTGGGATATAGAATAGTCTTTATTTCATCCCAGAGAGAATGTAGGTGATACAAAGGACTAATATCCCATAAATAGCTATAGAAAACATGAGACCCTCAAAGTTCTTACAGGGACCCATTCCCCCAACCCTCAAATAGCCCATAAGCTCACCCCCATAAGATGATCATATTTTGGGGCTGATCAACAAGCAGTACTCCTTCCCACTGAACTTACAGTATCTGTAATCACTCTAATAGGCAAAGGCCAAGTCTCTTGTTTTCCCAAGTCATGGCACCCCTTCTCTGGTCCTTCAGGTGTGGGAAGCCAAGAAGCAATACTACTCAAGGAAATCCCTTTCTCTTTCTCTCTCCTACCACCGAGTTTTCTAACTTGGGACCTTTCAAATTTGGCATCATCTGCCAGACCACCTCCAGAACTGGTGATGCCTGAGTTCTCTCCTTATTCTGCCAAATATATCACTTTCCATTGCACTGTGCTAGGATGCTTGCAGCCTTCCCTGATTGATTCATTGTAAAATAATCCTTCTCTCTGAATTCCTGTAGCACTTTCTATACCCAATTCGATTCAAGTGACACCATCTTCTTCCCTGTATTATTATTATTTTTTTTAAAAAATTATTTTATTTTCAATTTATGAAACAAAACAAGCATTTCCATAACTTTTCATGCTTGTATGTATAATACTACATCTGGGATACTCTCCTAACCTGCATATGAACTTGTGTTTGGGTCGCTGGTGGGCAGCTGCTACCTTGGATTCTAGGGGCGTAATCTTGTGGGGTTGCATTCCTAATACTCTGGTTTACAAGACTCCACTGGTGTACTTCTTATTAATAACCACTCAGTAGACACAGTTCTTAGAAAAGACATTTACTGTTATGTTATGGTAATAACAGTAATTAAGAAATATTCTCCCTCTAAACCTAGAGTACATTCTCTCAAATGTACACAGAGTCCACGGGAAGAGTGGGCTCAGACTTATAATGCAATGGTAGCACATATGGTGAAGGAAGCTCACATTTCTGGTATTACAAGGCCTGGGAGTCCTTTTTCTCTCTTTGTAGAATCCCTTGGCACCTCTGTTTGGGCATAGTGTCTCTTCTGGGCCGGCTGCTCAGCTGGCTTCCCAGTATCTATCCCTCTTGATTCTTCCTTTGGATAACTCTCTTTATATCCTTGTCTGTTTGGAGCGTGTCTTTGCTTCCTGATAAATGCAGGGTCTCCTACTGGTTCAGTAGCTCCCATTCAATGAGCCTGGCTAATGTGGCAGAGGCAGGAGTCCGGGGAAGGGAGGAAGAGAAGAGGGACATTCCCTCCTCTCCCCACCTAGGTGAGTCTCTCCCACAGGCAGCTTCTTGCTTGGTTATTTAAAGCTCAGGGAGGAATGGCTAGGCTTACTGGCTCATCCAATCTTGTTTTCTTCTTGACTCAATCAGAGAGGTCTTTGCACCTCATGAAGGGATATGGGTGTTATACACGATTTACTCACCAAAACTTCATTGCTTCGCTCTTCACTCTCTTACATATGCATCAAGTCTTATCTCTCTATGCAGTTTAATTTAATTTAATTGTTTAGTCCTCTTTGGATACCTCCAATAGTGCCTAGGATAGGGCTCTGCTTACAGAAGATGTCTAAAGGATTGAACAAACGAACGAACGCTTCTCAGTATGTTCATGAAATTTGTGAAACATTAATGGGCCAAGAAGGCATTGCTGCAAACTCACACAGAGTAAAATGCTTATTCCCCACTCTTCTTCTTCCCAGCAGTGTTCTCAGGATTGTATTTGTCCTGGCTCTGGTTGACCCCACCCTCACTCTTTTGCTCAACCCTCAATTCTGGAGTTGCATGAACCAAAGGCTGGAGTAAAACTGGGTCTGAGCAGACAGGAATGTGGAACTCTGAATTCCAGTTAGTTCAGGAGTGTGATCCTGGAAGCTCCAATGTATAAACATCCTTCCCAAGCAAATAAACTGTCCCATGGCCATGCTGAGCTTTGCAACCTGACTCCGAAAAGGACTGTTTGTGTACAGCCTCTCCTGGCCTCACATTCAGCAGGAATAAGTTGGAGTTGGGAATGGGGGTGTAGGGAAGGGGGGCTGATGTTGGTTTCCACACTGAGCCCCGTGGAACCTTTGTGTGGGGAGAGAGGAGCTGTCCCAAACTCTTCCCATGGAGTCAAATGGCTAAGAGGTGAGAACTGTCTCCACTGTCTCAATTCTCTTTGGCAAAGGGAAATAGTGGAAGAGATGGGCCAAGTGAAGTTTATGCTGACTGGAGAAACAACAGCAGTCAAGTCCACAGCTTGTTTATTCCTGTTGTGTACATGGAGGGGGGGTGTGGGTACAACAGACAATCCCTTAGAGGGGTATTCTTGCATGCATCACTGAGTGCATGAGGTGTAGTTGGGTGGGTGTTTGTGTGAGGCCCAGGGTGGGGATGGATGCCTTTGTGTCCGGGTGTGCGTTTGTGTCTGTGTGTGGTCCTTTTAGGATTTCAGACTGCAGAAGCCTCTGGTTTTGAATGTCATTCTCAGTCTTGGACATGATGGGATATTTTCAGAGAGGCCTGGTTGGTGCTGATGGGCCACTGGCGGTGGCCATGAGAACAAATAGTGGGATTCTAGGCCTCCAGGGTAGCTGGTTTCTTTTACATCCCTGGGAGGGAGTGGTGTCTGCAGTAGTGTGGGAAGGAGTAAGCAGCTGGGGGTGGGGGGATAGAGGGGATGAAGAGGACACAGCGGGGAGTAGCCCAGAAGGGCTCAAGGAGGGAAGCAAAAGGAGACATTGTGGGGAGAGGATTCTGGAGAGAAAGGCTTGAGGCAGCAGAAGTAGGAGCTGGGACAGGACATGGCTCCAGTCCTTGGCTTTCTTTATCACATAAAATGAAAACCAGGCCCCTATCAGAACACCAGGCCTGGGATTCTTCTGGGAAATTAAAACAACGGGGAGGGGCGTGTGGAGGGGGTAAGAGCTGAACTTTAGAACCACAGCTAGTGTTGGACTGAGTACTCCAGGCCTCTGATTCTGGGCATCTCTTCACAGAGATACAACACTCCAGGCCTCTGATTCAGGGCATCTCTTCATAGAGATACAACACTTCATCTAGCACATTCAAGGAGGGTCTGGGAAGGAAGAAGAAGAAGGGGATAAGAGGAAAATTTGACATATGGGCGCTTTGCTGACTGGGATGTTTATTCCAGCTCTCAAACTCTTCTCAGAAAAGTCATGGTGGGGAAGGTGTAGCATCCACCCTGTTGTTTACGGACTGCTTAGCCTTCCATCATGTAGGGTCTAGCCTTCTGGTCAAACTATTACCGGTATCTACTTTACCTCCCCTATACCCACGAGCTCTGCTCTAGCAGCCCATCCTTAGAGCCAAAGGGGAGGCTCTGCAGGGTGATGTACTCTGGTCCCCTAGCTATTGCTGTGTTTCCCTAAACCAAGCAGATACTTAGAAGAATAAACAGTCAATAAAACTCTTAATGAGGCTAAGAGCTGGTGATATGCTTGAAGCTGAGCAATAAGCTTGGGACATGTGTGAATCTGGCTAAATAGACAGACACACTGGGACCTTTAGGCATCCAGAGGACAGAGCCTCTGGGGCTCTAAGGATTGGAATGTCTTTGGGGATAACGACAGCAACAACAAATTACAATTTTTATTACTTGCTAATTACTTGCCCCCTCCCTCCCTTCTTCCCTCCCTCTTTTCCTCCCTCCCTCCCTTCCTTCCTTCGCTCTCTCCCTTCTCTTCCTCCCTCCCTCCCTTCCTCCCTTCCCTCCTTCCTTCCTTCCTCTTCCTTCCTTCCCTCTTTCCTTCCTTCCCTCCCTCCCTCCCTCCTTCCCTCCTTCCCTCCTTCCTTGCTTCCTTCCTTCCTTCCCTCCTTCCTTCCCTCCTTCCTTCCCATGTGCTTACATGTTGCCAAAAAGGTGACATTGTGAGAGCAGACTTTCTTAGTTTGGGGTGTAACTTCACGGGAGATCCTAAATTAGAGCATTTCTGAGAATCATGGATCTAGAGCTGGAAGTGACCTCAGAGGCCATCTAGATCTTCCCCATCCTCTCTCATCTTACAGTTGAGAAAACTGCGGCCTAGGGAAGTTAAGTAACTTGCCCAATAGCGCCACATATCGGAGGGAGGATCTGAACTCAGGTCTTGACTCCAGAGTCAGTTCTCTTTCCACTGCCTCTTGAGTTCTAGTGTCTGGACACTGGACCTCCTAGACCAAAGTCTTTTAACCTGGGGACTATAAACTTAAAAAAATAACATTTTGATTATTATTTCACTCTAGTTGATTTTCCTTGTAATCCTATGAATTTTATTTCATGTATTTCAATAAACATGCATGTGCTGAGCTCTATGGATACAAAAAGAAACGAAATGTTGTTCTGAGAAAGGGTTCCTATGCTTCACCAGACTGACAAATGGGGTCTGCAAGAGCTCTCTCCCGGAGGGAGGCTTCTTCAGCTAGATGCTCTTGGGAAGAGCGCTGGGATGGGGTCGAGTCATGGCCAGGCAGGAGGGGGGTGCTTTGCTATCCTGCCATGTTTTTTCTGTGAATTATTCAGCTTGTGTGGGTTGAGATGAATAGGGAGTCCTTGTTCAGCAGCCTCCCAGAGATCTTTACCTTCCAGGCACTCTAAAGGACTCTTTGAATGCTTTATGTTTCCATTTCAGCAGTCAGAGGGTGCAGAGGTTAGAGTGCTAGGCCTGGAGTCAAAAAGACTTGACTTTAAATCCAGCCTCAGATGCTTTACTAGCTGCATGACCCTAGGCAAGTCACTTAACCTCAGTTTCTTCAACTGTAAAGTTGTAATAGTAAAATTACTTCACGCATTTATTGTGAGGATCAATTGAGATAATATTTACAAAGTCCTTAGCACAATGCCTGGCACACAGTAGGCGCTTAACAAATGCTTGTTCTTTCCCCCTCTCCCCCATTTGCTCGTGGGTTCTGTGAGTCCTTTGTTTCTTATGCATTTTCTGTAACAAATGAAATAAAAGCTTCCTCATACCTGATGTGCATATTATTCACCGAATTGGAGTTGGGGGGTCCTGTTGCTCACATCCAGAAGAAAGTTGTACTTGAACTTTATTTAGGAGATTTCTCTGAAGTAGAACTCAAATGTTTGGGGTAATAAGCCAAGGAGAGAAAATGACCCCCTTTGGGTTTGAGCCTAAGCGACGGCGTTGGTATTTTCCCAAACTTCTTCATGTTAGAGAAAAATGGAAAGAGGGAAACAGGAAACCAAGGAAACCAAAACTAGACAGCGTCCCAATGAAAACAGGGTCATGCCCAGGTGGAACATAGTCCCTGGAAAGCAAAGTTTGAGTTGAATATTCTGGGCAAGTTCTCTTCTATTATGCATTACCGTCACATGGACAATCCACTTATCCTTTCTCCAGAGGTGTCATGGAATCAAAGATATAGCTGAATACAAACCTCAAGGAACAGAGGGTTTGTCCTATGCAGGAAGATGAAGATCCTCTTTAGAGTTCCTTTTGTCTCTGGCCCCACAGCCACTCCATCACCGTCCTTTGTCTCTTCTGAACCCCCAGAGACAGAGAAGACTTCATTTGGAAACAAACTCTTGGAAACAAACAGTCTATCTCTTCTCCATATCAACCCCTTTCCAACATCTCTGGTTCTTTCCTCCTTTGTTAGATCTCCTTTGAAAGTCTTGGTAATTGTGGTAGCTCTCTGATACCATTCTCACTTTGAGTGAAAAGAACCTGGGAAAGAGAGGTTCGATCATCTACTTACAGATCTACTTCTCACTCAAGGGGCCAGTTCCTATTTTGTCCTTTGATATTCTGTGATTCCCTCTCTTACTTTTCCCCCTACTAAGGGAGTGAACTTTTTCTCTTTCTTTGACTCTGATTCTGTCGCTCTGTCTCTCTCTGCCTCTCTGTCTTTTTCTGTTTCTCTGTCTCTCTCTTTCTCTTTCTCTGGTTAGGGAACAAGACCGAAATTCTGGGCCCATATTGATGCTTGAGATCTAAGCCAGCCTGTACAACCTGTGGCCCATGTGCCATAAGTGGCCCATGGGCACACCAAAGGAGTTTGGGTGGCCCATAAAAATGTATAGGATATTTTTGTGGGCCGCCCCAAATCCTTTGTTGTGCCACAGGTTGTGCAGGCCTGATCTAAGCACTCACCTGTCTTCTATCCTTCAGTGGACATAGTTCTGGTTGACTATGAACCCACCTATCTGTGGGTTTTGGCTGTTTCCATACTTCTTGTAACGATGTTACTAGCAGCTGCTATGGGATTTTAAGACCAACAATACCAGCACACAGGAGGACTGCTAGCACAGATTCTTTGGTCAGCTTTTCTAAGGAAAGCAACTTTAAGGGGTTAACAATCTCACTTTAATTAAACATGCACATACCATTCACTTAGTTCAGGGGGAAAAACCAACACCCTGAACTTCAGAGAAAATACAAACAGAAACTACAAACACACATTATATAAACGGAGCAAATAACACAAAGAGATCAACAGATGGGCCTCTATCTGTCTGACTAAAGAATTACATAGTTACCAGAGAGAGAGGCACCAACATCTCGGTTTCAAAGTCAGGGAGCTCCAGAGGCTACCCAGAGTCTCATCTAGTCAAATCACAGGATATTCTTCCAGTGAGTGAGAGCCCCCAAAGGCAAACTGCCAACCTCAGAGCTCTTATACCCTGTTCAGGGCCCTAAGGGTTCAGAGCTTACTTAACAAAAAGGTGTGGGGCCTGGGGCCTCACATCTAGTTAGTGAAAAGGTGTGGGCCTGCCTCTAATCAGGGCTCCCTTTGTTGGCCCCACCTGAGGCCTATTCAATGGGCAGGAAAGAGCTTTCACTTACAGATTGGCCTTATACCTTTAGGAGAGTCTGGGAGACAAGGTGAAACTCATTTAAGTTCCATCTGAGCAGCTTGGGCAATAATTTTGGTGGGAAGATTAAAACCTTTAAATTTTTTTTTAAAACTGAAGTTCTTGAATTGTCCATATGATAGAGAGTTTCTGTACCTTTGTGGGGACAGGGATAGAGATTTCATTGATATAGGGAACTCACAGGTGAGGAATCTCCCTCTACAAATCCAGGTCCATATCTTCTCTGCAACACACAGTCTTCAAGAGTCTTCAATGTCTTCAATGAGAGGTTAAATGATTTTCCCAGGGTCATAGAGTCAGTACATGTCAAAGGCAGGACTTGAACTCAGGTCTTGCTGGTTTCAAGGTCATCACCTCTATCCACTATGCCACATTGATTCATAGACATTAACATATTGATGTTTCTGCTCTCCTCTTCACTCCTTTTGCCTTTCTCCATTTCACATTTCCTTCCCCCTAAAACCTGGTCACCTTGTGAGAGATTGAATGACTGTGTGGGCTTCAGCAGATCCCTTTGGACATGAGTTAAAACCAGCTGGGATTCAGTTATCTTGATAGACCTACACCTTATACCCGTGAAGAATACCTGAGGCCTCTTGGGGCCTTTCTGGAACCACATCGACTTCCATATGGAGAGCAGAGGTGATCACCCCTTCTCAAATTCTCCTTTACCTGGACAGTTTTATTATAGTATTTCATCCACTAGAGTGTTTTAGCTCTTGGAAAGCTGGAAGATAGTTCTAGAGCTGAAAGGGACCTTAGAGGTCATCTTGTCCAACCCCCTCCTTTCACAGTTCAAGAAACTGAAGCCCAGAGAGGTGCCCAAGGTCCCCCAAGGTAGTAAGTGGCAGGCTGGGGATTCAACCTCAGAACAGGTGACTCCAAGGTCAGAACTTCAAGTTCATCATGCTTTCCCTTCCCCTCAGCTGCCTTTCAGGCAGAGAGATTGTAGAATGAGACCCAAGAGCCAGAGCTCAACTTCATCTTCTTCAGACTAAGCCTCACTGAGTGTCTGACCATCATTGGCTGGGCAGCATGGTCTGGTTCCTCCATATGAATGGACTTAAATCAGCTATGGACTCCATTGTAATTTTTAGTTTAAACATCATAAGCATACTTATTACTAAGTAGTGGTGCTTCTTGGCCTTGCATTCCGGTTTCTTTCTTCCTCTATGTTCTATCTATCCCCCATGGAGGACAGTGAGCAAGAGTCACATTCCTTTATTATCACATTTCCTTCTTCCAACTGAACAGGAGGATGCTGGCCCCTTGGGCTGTGTGAAAGCTCCCCAAAGCTGGTGGGAACTCAGCTTCCAGAAAGAATCCGACTGGTTCCAGAAGCTTATCTCCTGGCACCTGGTCTTCTAAAGAGGGAGAGGCCAGGCTGGAGGGGAGAGGGGCCTCACATATATGGAACAGGGCCAAACTGATATAGAGAATTACAGCCCTTCTCAGAGACTACGTGTGGGAAAGAAATACAGTAGAGATTCTGCCCTGTCACCTGACATTTGGATCAAGAGATCTCTTTCCTTTTGCTTTAGTAAATGAAAAATCTTTGGGATGAAGAAGTGCTCTGGCACCTTGGGTCTAGAATAGAAAATTATAGATATGTAAAAACCATTCTGTAAAGACACAGAGGCATTTTCTATATAGATTTGGGTCTCTTCAGTTTTTGATATGTCATGTGGAAGATACAGAGCCATTTCATTTAGCTTTAATGGATCACCATTGATAGGGGAGGATCACAACTGGCCTGAGAGAAGGTCTAGGTACTAGCTTTGGGTTTTGCCGTAACAGCACATCAGATAGCTTTTTATTGGCCTCCATCGTTACTTGCGGATTTTCCAATGTTGAAGAGGACTCAGGGGGAAGAGGAAAAAAAAGTATTTTAGTAAGAGGAGGAAGAAGTTATGAGAGCATTTCTATCCATATCCAATCCAATAAATATTTTGGCACTGTGGGTGATAACCTTGGTGAGAATAGTTTTAGTACTGTATTGAGGTTGAAAGCCAGATCTCTCTAACCCCTCAAAGAAAAAAGGGGGCGTTTTAGAACAGTCATTGTGGGAACCGTGGTAAAAAATCATGGAGAGTATATGTAGGGGGAGTAAGAAGAGACCCTTCACAGATAAGCAAACTAAAGCCGATAGAGGTGGTCAGTATGGTGTTGGAGCTAACAGGACTTGGATTGTCAATTTTCATTGTGAGTGTTTACACTTCAAAACTAGACAATTTACAAGTTAGGGTATGATTCATTTTTTTGATTAAATAGACTTAAGAAAATGTTAATAATTCAGATTAAACTTAAAAATGTGTGACAGCATTCTGCCTCTTCCCTGCCCTTTCCCCATCTTGTTAAACATTTACCAGCACACTTCTGGGTGGTGTGATTTGCCTAGGTCATGTAGGCAGTAAATTGAGCTGGGATTTGAAGCTAGGTCCTCTGAAACCTAAATCTGGGATTCTAGTTTCAAACATTACCTGTCTCTGGGGGAAGGTGTAATCAGAATGCATGCCGTCTTGGGGTAGGTGATAGGGGAGAGATGGGGAGAAAATTTGGAATTCAAAATCTTGTGGAAATGAATGTTGAAAACTAAAACTAAATAAATAAATAAAAAAATTTACCCATGTTGCATCTTTCTTTGCCATTTTGACAATAGGTAACAGTGGCATACACAGTTGTGCCTTGGCTCTGGATTGCAGGGAGGTCCTGGTACATTTGCTGTGGGTAGATGCTTGTATTCTCCAAGGTTAGTAAAATGGGGAGCAGTAGGGGGACAGGGAGTGTCCTGGGGGGAGTGAGGCATTGGGAACTGTATTCTGTGGCAATACACATTTTATAATGGAATTAATTTTGAATCAAAAAAAAAACTTGGTTGCGTTAAAAGGTTGAGATTTAGTAGAAGATGCTTGGGACACCATTTGCCCCTTTTTTCTTGTGCTTTTTTTCCTCTTAAAAATTATTTAAAACTTAATATGAGTTCAACATGTAGGAAACATGTTTAGTTCTGTTGTAAACAGAGGGGTATAAGAGTAGAGAAGATTGATGGGAATGGCTTCTTCTTTGAAGTATCCTCCCCACTTCTTCACTCCTTCTTCAATCCATCAAATCATTTGGTGGAACCAAATCTCTGCCTGTTTACTTAGAAAAGCTATTCTTTACCTTTATTGGAAATTTTCCCACAGACTCTGAGCTGGAAGGGATTGAAAACCTCAAGTGAGGGAAGACCACTATCTCCCCAGATAACCCATCCCACTTTTGCATAGTCCCAATTATTGGGCAGTTTTTTCTCACATCAAAGCTGAAATTTACTTCTTTGTAACTTTCACCCCCTGCTGCTAGTTCTGCTCTCCTGAACAAGATGCCCCTTTTTAAAGGTAGCCAGGTGGTGTTGGGGATAGAATGCTGGGCCTAGAGTCAGGAGTCAAAAAGACCTGAATTCAAATCTGTCCTCAGAAATTTACTAACTGTGTGACCCTGAGCAAGTCACAATCTGTCTGCCTCAGTTTCCTCAGATGTAAAATGGAAATGAGAGGAGCACATACCTCCCAGGGTTGTGATGAGGACCAAGTGAGACAATAATTGTAAGGCACTTAGCACAGTGCCTGGTATGTATTATGTAAATGTTAGCTATGATTATTTCCTAGGCAATAGCCCAAATATTTAAGGATAGCTCTTACCCGAGGCTTCTCTTTTCCTGATGAAATGTTCTCAGCTCCTTCAACTTATCATGATATGGTATGGTTTTGGGCCTCCCTATCCTTCCACTTTGGATATTCTCCAGTTGATCAATGACCATTTCAGAATGTGACTCCCAGAACTGAACACAACATTCCATACGTGGTCTGACCAAGCCACGGTATAGCAGGACTGTTGCCTTCCTAATCCTGGATCCTAATGCTTCTCTTGATGCGGCCTAAGAATGAATGAGCTGTTTTGGCTGCCCTTTCACATTGTTAACTCATGGTCACAGAATCTGGGAGTTGGAAGGGACTTCAGAGACCATTTAGTCCTTTCTGCTCTTTTAACTGTGCCCAATCAAATTGTCATAGATTAAGCTCAGAAGGCCTGGTTGGAGCCATCACTGTTGTCCTGCCTGTTAAACCCTGGGATTTCATCTTTCTCTTCCTATCGCTGTGGGCCCAATTCACCCTCTCTCTATAGTTACAGCTGTCAGTGTTGCTTTTCTTCTCTTGTGTTTGTAAAAACATTGCCTCTGCTCATCCTTTTCTGGAATTATGAGGCATCTTTGGGTAATATGTCAAAAATAACAGTTTGACAATGGACACCAAGAGGTGGTAGTGTGGGGAATAACTAGATGGTGAAGTGAGTTTATTTGAGATTGCATGGTATGACATCAGTTGAAGTAGGGAAAGATCAGAGGTAGCAGTATAGTACAAAGGAAGAGAACATGGACTCTGAAATCAGAGGGTATGGGTTCAAATCTCATCTCTGATGGATGCTGCCGAGGTGACCTTGGGCAAGTGTCATCTTCCCTGGGATTCAGTTTCCTTATCTGCAAAATGAGGGTTCTAGATAGGGACTTTGGCTTGGTTTTAATTGTTTGAGTGGTTTTTGTTTGGTTATTGCTATACAAGTGTGATAGCAACATCTGCTATATAGGTCATGCTAGTTTTTCCTTAAAAGGCATTGGAACAATCCAATTAATTGGTTTTAGGGGGCTCAGGTTAAGAAATTTTTCTGGTAACCTAAGAACCAAAACTAGTCCATGAGGATGCAGGAGTGACTCTATCTCTCAGCCTTGCCCAACACACCAGCATGGCCAACACAGAAGCAGAGAAGCTGAGGAACCTTCTATTTCTATACCTAAGGTCCAATGTATTGGATACACTGTGTCACCTAGATGCCTCATCCTTCTAACTACCATTGTCTAACTCACGTGAAATTAAGGGAATAGCTTGGTAGAATCACAAACTTTTAAAGTTGAAAGACACTCTAAAGTCTAACTCCATCTTCCAGATAACTAAAGGTCAGAGGAGTGACATTATAATTAGACCCTTCAGTCAACACCTATAATCTGTCTTGCCATACTGTTGTAGGCTAGGCCTGATTTAGGCCTTTGTGGTGCTTCAGGTTTGGAATTAGAACAAAAGGAGACATTTTTAGGCCACATAACAGTTAACAAGGAGATTTATTTGTCAACAGCATGGAAAGGATGCTTAGTAAGGATACAGGATGGATTCAGCTTCTCTGCCTCTATGTTGGCCATGTTGGTGTGTTGGACAAGGCTGAGAGAGAGAGTTACTCCTGCATCCTCATGGGCTAGTTTTGGTTCTTAAGTTACCAGAAAAATTTCTTAACCTGAGCCCCCTAACCCAATTAATTGGATTGTTCCAATACCTTTTAAGGAAAAACTAGCATAACCTATATAGCAGATGTTGCTATCACACTTGTATAGCAAAAAACAAACAAAAACCACTCAAACAACTAAAATAAAAAACCAAGCCACCGTCCCAAGGCCTAATCCCTCCCCACCTTCCTTTTTTTTGGTGTGAGTATGTGTGACATTTAACAGTTCTGTGCTGGAAATCCTTCCATGATTCTTGGAAAATAGTCTTTGAAGCTTTTGTTATAGTGTTCTTTGTTGTGTTCTGGGGATTGTTGTCACTGCAAACAGTTACATTATGGAATATCTCATGTTTATGTATTTAAGAGCTTAGAGTCAGTGATACAGTGCCAGGAGATAAGGTGCTGGGGCTGAATAGCAGTAGCCTGGCTCTTAATTAAATTCCATTTTTGTTTGGTAGGCAGTTATTTTCCTTTGGATGGAGAAAGCATATGAATTTTGTCTGAGCTGTTGATAAAAGAGAAGATGAAGATCCTCCTGGCCATAGTTTTCCATCACCATCCCTCCTTCCCTGAAGATTCCCTGCTTGTGAGAGTCCTGCCTTGCTGATCAAAGATTTTCCCTCTGGGGGGAATATCTGTCCACAGTAAAAAGCAGAGAACTCACTTCAAGCTTTGATGCAAGCTGGGGTGGGAAATTTTGTTTAACACATTCTGAAGTCTGGTCCTAGCTTGGGACTCCCTTTCCTAGGCCTTGATTTGAACCAGCCCTTCTGAGCCTTTTGAAGCATAGAATCACAGGGCACAAAGTCCCTGTCAGAAGTCATTGCCCTCCCTCCAGGCAGAGCTGAGGTTAAGCCCATTCCAAACTCTTGGGAGTCTGAGCCTTAAAAGAAAAAAGGAGATGTCAATTCAGCGATGGTGATTTAACTGCTCTCGTTTGATGACTCAGCAGAGAACTTTACGGTTTCCTCATCAGAGTGTAAGCTTCTTGAGGGGAGGGACTATTTTTTATTTTTGTATCTGAGAGCCTAGCAGAGAGCCTGGAATATATTAATGGCTCAACAAATGCTTGTTTATTTATATAAAGTGTTTAGAAAGGACAATGAAGAAAATTTCCTATAATCATGCTGAGTACTACATGTCAAAGAGGTTCTTCTCAGAGTATATTCAGTTTAAAGAGCTTTCCAGAAATATTGTGAGTATATGAAAATGCTATAAATTTTAAAAATCAAACCTGCATTTGTAGAAGTCATCTCCCAACCCTGGAATTTACTCCTTCTTTCCCTTCTCCATTGTGGAAATCCTTCTCTGCCTTTGAGGCTCAGCTCAGATGCCCTGGCCAGTTGCCAGTGGTTCTGACCTATGTCTTGCCACTGGACCCCAAACGACTCTGGAGGAGTGAGCCTGATGACTCTGTACAGCTCTGCCTCACTTAAATCCAATGCACTTGCAAGTCAACACATAACCCTCCTGATGTCTTCCAGAACAGATGCCCCCTCTCCCGTGACAATGGTCTCTTCTTCCTCCTGAGAGCACATTGTTGTTGTTGTTCAGTCACTTAAGTTGTGTCTGATTCTTTGTGACCCCATTTGGGGTTTTCTTGGCAAAGACAATGGGGTGGTTTGCCCTTTCCTTCTCTAGCTCATTTTTCACAGATGAAGAACTGAGGCAAACAGGGTTAAGTGACTTGCTCAGGGTCACACAGCTAGAAAGTACTTGAGGCCAGATTTTAGTGTGGGACGATGAGTCTTCCTGACTTCAGTCCCAGCCTGCACCATCTAGCTGCCCTAAAGCACAGTGACTAGACTTTTTTTTCTTTTGCCCATATCATAGGACTATGGTATAGGGCTCAAGGGTACCTCGGAGGTCATGTAGTATAACCCAGTCATACAGATGAGAAGGGTTAAGGTTACATAGGTAGTATCATTAGCAGGTTTTGAACCCAGGTCCTCTGACTCCAGAGGCTCTTTCATGGTGTCAGGCTGCTTCTCATAATCTATCTCTAATTTATTTGTGTAATTATGTGTAATTATGACTCCATTTCCTACCCTCCTTTTCCACCCCCATTCTCCCCAATCCTGCCTATTTAACTCTAAGGTACTTGAGGGTAGAGACTGCATCATTTTTCATTTTTGTATGACTAGCATCCTAGCACATCTAGTGCCTTGTAGTAGGTACTTAATATTTGTTTAATTAAAGCAATTTATATATTGAAGGGTGGCTCTCTACTTATGGGAATCTTTACATAGCAGAGGGTTTTTTAGAGGCAAAGAATCCTTTTGTAAAGTAAACAACCATCCCCTAATTTATCTTAACCTAGCTATATAACCCAGTCTGCACATTTGAATTTGTGCAAAAAAGTGTTCTCAAAGTGGGGCTCGTTCAAGGAACTTCCTGAGATTAGGCATATATGGAGCTGGGGTAATAGCAGGTTACCCAAACAGCTTCTGTTTGGTGAGCTGAAACAGGCAACTTTAAGCAGGGAGTTCATATGAAACCCTTTAAAGAAAGAGTGAGACAAATTTTGGGAAGCAATAGTGGTAGACAGATTAGTCTGGTGTTCAGCAATCAAAGACAGAAACCAGGGGAGGAAATGTGGCTCATTACGAGTGAGGGGTCAGGACAAGAGGCCGAACTGAAAATAGCAGCAGGCATCACAAATATTGGCTACAGCTGCCATCTGAAAGGAGCATCATTTCACATCTCTACATGGGTGCTGTGTGAGAAGGCCTGCTAGGGTCCTAGCCGAGAGTATCAGAAGCACCATCTTCAAGCACAGAGGCTACAGATCTGCATGTTTTGCTTCCAATTTCAACCCTATTCCGTACGATTATTAAATGTGGTACATTCTGTAAGCAGGCCACAGAGCATTTCAGCTCAATGCACTCCAGGAGCCATCCCAGTCAGCTGGCCTCCATTTGCAGGCTTGGTCATTCCATTTGTATGTGGAAATCAGCATTTGCATGCATGGGTCCTGTGGAGAGACATGGCAAAGTTGGATCCGGGTTAATACGTGGATTAAGAGCTCACATGAAAATGCTCAAATTACATAAAGGAGAGGTTGACTGAGACATCTGCTCTGAGCTGTTGATGGATGAGTTTTTTGGAAAGTCAACTATAAGACTTCCTTAAGAAAACTAATTAAGGAAACTGTTTAGAATTAAATTGTTTGGCAAGCCTCGGCATTGCTACAATTCTGGGCAAGTAGTTTAAAACCTCAGGTGTTTTTGGAGGGTGTTTTTATCTGCAAAATGGACTAATGAGAATGTATTAACTTTCAGAAGGATGCCATTAACTCACCGTCAGTAGGAAAGATGCTTTGAATTATTTCTATATTAATGGTGATGAATTTATATTGAGTTAGCTGTAATTTTATCCACCTTTTGCCCACTGTCACGCATATTCAAGATGGATGGCTGGGGAGAGGGGTGTAGCCTATGGCCTAGGAATAGAATTTTTCTCTGTGTGACACTAAATGACCTTCATCGGGATGAGGTAGGGGAAGGGATATGGAGCTTTTACCTGGGCCTCATTCGTGCTGTGTTCCAACAGACTGAGTCAACCAGTTCAGACGGTGATCATCTTATACCTTATTGAAATGCTGAGCTAGATTCAATTCATTTCAATTGAACCCAATAAGCATTCATTAAACACCTACTTCATGGCAGGCACTATGTTAAGTGTAATAAGATACAAAGTCAAAAAAAGAGTCTTTGCCCTCTAGCAACTTAAGTTTTACTTTGGGGGTGGGGTGGGGCTCAATATGTACACACATAAATAAGTGTAAGAGAAGTACAAAATAAATATAAAGTTACAAAATAAATATAAAGCATTAACAACTTTAGGAAATAGAAAAGCCTCCTCATGAAGTATTTATCACTTGAACTGAGCCTCAAGAAGAACTAGAATTCAAAAAGGAAGAGGTACTTTGAAAGCATTCCAAATCTAGGGGAATGTCTGCATACATAAAGGACAACTGGGTTGTGCAGTGGATAGAGTGCTGGGCCTAGAGTCAGGAATACCCAAGTTCAAATCCGGCCTCAAACACTAGTTGTGTGACTCTGGGCAACTCGCTTAGCTCTGTTTGCCCTAGTTTCCTCATCTATAAAATGAGCTGGAGAAGGAATCGGCAAACCACTCCAGTATCTTTGTCAAGGAAACCCCAAACGGGGTCACGGAGAGTCAGGCATGATTGAAACAACTCAACAACATCTGTATACATAAAGGTGTAAGAGATGGAGTCAGGAGATGGGATGTCAAATACAGGGAACAACAAGTAGGTCGGACAAGCTAGAACAACGTGTGTGTGCGTGTATGTGTGTGTGTGTGACGTGTGATCTGCCTAGAGAGGCTGGAATCAGATATTGCTAAGACCTGGGATGCTGGAAGGATGGTTTTTCCTTCAACAGAAATAGGAAAATTTGAAAGATAGAAGGGTTTGAAGTTTAGTTGAGTTTAGTTTTGGACATATTGAGTTTAAGATGTCCCTTGAATATCCTGTCTGAAATGTCCAGTAGAGATACGGGGCTGAAGCTCAGAGGAACCATGGAGTCTGGATATACAAATTTATGTATCTGTAAGTCATCTTAGAGAGATGATAGTTAATTAAACCCATAGTCCCCCAGCTCTGCAAAGAAGAGAGGTACATTTTCATTGTTCTTCTTTGGGAATACATTTGTTCATTATAATTACACACCATCCAGGTTTTTGTTTTGTTTTGTTTTGACTGTTTTTTTCCATTTTCATTGCTGTAGTCATTATGTAGTTTGTTTTCTTGGTTTTGCTTTCTCCACTTTGTACCAGTTCACATAAATGTTCCTATGTGTTCCTATAATCTTCATATTCATTTTTTCTTATGGCAAGTTGTATTTCATTACATTTATGTGGCATGGTTTGTTTAGCAATTCTCTGATCAATGGTTATCTACTCTCTCCCTCCCTCCCCAATACTTTGCTACTATGTAAAGTTCTGTTTTTTTAATTCATTGGAATACATGCCTAGCAGTGAGTGCCAGGCTTTATTCTCGAGACAGAAATGGTCTTAGTTAAGATGAAACGTGTGTGGTAGTCATGAAAGTTGCCCTACCCTTTATCCTAAGAATTGGAGTGTGTGAAAGAGACGTGGTTGGGATATCTGGTCCTGAGCCAAATTTTTTAATCCTTATAGCATATTTCTATATCTTCTGGGTGGGCCAGTCAGACACCCTAGGTGGGTCAGCGTCTTTATTACATATTTATTCCCAAATCCAGACCACTTCTGAACTTTGGACTAGGAGCCAAGGACAGAAGAAGTTATGAGGGTAGGGGAAGGAGGGGAAGGCTTTCATGGGCTCCCATCACTAATTTGTCACACATAGCTTCAACCATGATACTAATTCATTTATTTGTACTTGGAAAAATGTCTCATTATTGTCTGTTCTTCCTCTGACTTGTGTCTGACATGAAATCATTGTACTAGTGGGTGACCTCAAATGAATAAACCATTTGAAAGGGGAGAGAGAGAGAGAGAGAGAGAGAGAGAGAGAGAGAGACAGAGAGAGAGACAGAGAGATGCAGAGACAGAGAGAGAGACAGAGAAAGAGAGAATCCTCCATGGTACAGGTTTTCAACAATTCAACTTTTAAGTCTGGGTGCTTATTCTGTTAGCTATTAGTAGAGTTTAGGGGTGGGTCAATAATAGGGGGGTTGTATTTATTTTTAAAACTACTTTTGGCTTTAACAAAAAACAGCTGTCTTTCTAGCTTTCCCATAGAAAACTCATTGGGAGGGATAATTCTCCATGAAAAAAAATAGAGATTTCAAGTGCATTGCCTGTCTCATACTCTAATCTTTTTCCTTTTTGCCTGACACGCGATAGTTGATATGCTTGCTACCATCCTGGTCAAGAAGAGATGTTAGCTCATTTTTTACTGATAACTTTGTAAATGAAGATCCTGTCTGGACTTATAGTGTATAGGGGATATTCAGTTCCCCCACCATCCTTTCATGGCACCCCAAAAGAATATAGACATGGGCAGGGGGTAGATTGGTAGTCTCAGAGAGAATGGATCTCTGATCCTCCAAATGTGAAATAGAACTTCATTTTCCAGGGTCCAACCCTACTTTTATAGGATTACAGGTTTATGGTTGGAAGGGACCTTATAGGTTATTGGATACAATACTGCCCTCCACCCCCAGTGAAAATGAGGTGCTTCAGACACTGAAAGGTTGAGTGATTTGCCCAGGGCAACACAACTTGTGCCTGAGATGAAATTTAAAGCCCCTTCATACACAAGGTAAGTAAGGTCCTCCTTACTCACTTGATCCATTGCTCTTCACCCTAAGAAATTTAATGAAACTGGGGCTGTTTCTTTAGTCTGTAACAGGATAGGTGGGCTTGAAAAGTAGATGGCCTCTCTAACCTTGATGGTGGTGGAAAAATGTTATACTGAGCACATCAGTAGACACTGTCTTCTGAGTCACATTCGCTGCATTGGCAACAAAACGACAGAAAAAAGTGATTTACTAGGTGTCCCCCTCCTCCCCCCCAAAACCCCCAACCTCCAAACCCAAAAAACAAAAACCATGGAGGAGGAGAGATGGAAATTTACTCTTATTTATGTAACAAAATACCTTTGGTAGGGAGGCTTCTTAGTTATTAAAAAATAGTGCAATGAAGTGAGCTCTGAATGCAAATCCCAATAAAGGAAAATCCAGAAGAAACAAATAGAGCAGAGACTGCCTTGGCAAAAGAAAGTATTAAAAATTATGTGATGGAAAGGAAAGAACAAAGGAGGATTGTTGGGGAATGATTGAAAATAAACGAGAATTTCAAAATGACTCGATAGGAAGACAGTATAAGGTCGGGAAAATGAGAGGCACAGACTTCTTTAGACAAGATGGAGATGAGAGAGTGGGGAGGGGTTGTCTGAGGAGTGGGAGTTTGTAGGACAATGAGAGAAACAGCAAGCACAAAAATAAAGAACCTAGGAGGTTTTCAGATTCCTGAACATCCCTGAGGTACTGGAATGATTTGCAGGATGGTATAGTGATGTCCTTCAAGTCAGAAAGACTTGGATTCAAATTCTGGCTCAGAAGCTTAGAAGCTGTGTGATCCTGGGCAAGACACCATCTCTCTGTGTCCTCATCTCTCTCAGCTCCTCCTCTGTAAAGTGATGAGGTTAAATGACGAGGTGGTTTCTAAGGTCCCTTCAAACTCTAGATTTATGACTTCTGGATTTTATAATTCTGTGATCAGAAATATGTGGGTAAATTTCATCTTTGACTTGACAGAAGAGATATACCATGTATTTTATGTCTTGCTTTATTATGGCAAAACTTGTTCAGTAGGAACGGGAAAATAGCTAGCAATCAATTAAGATTTATTAAACACCCAAGGGGCACCTAGGTGGTGCATTGTCTAGAGTCAGGAAGATCTGAGTTCAAATCCAGTCTCAGACACTTACTAGCTGTGTGACCCTGGGCAAGTCACTTAACCCTGTTTGCCTCAGTTTCCTCATTTGCCAAATGAGCTGGAAAAGGAAATGGCAAACCACTCTAGTATCTTTGGCATGAAAACTCCAAATGAGGTCATGAAGAGTCAGACACAACTAACTGACTAAACAGTAACAAACACCCACTATGTGCCAGGCAACCTGCTAAGTGCTAGAGACACAAAGAAAAGCAAAACAGAGTTCCTGCCCTCAATTCCACGGGGGAGACAAATCATGAACAACTATCTACATACAAGATATAGCCAGGATAAATTGGGAATAATCAACAATAGATAGTCAAGAGGCATTGGGAAAGGCTTCCTGTAGAACATGGGATTTTCTCTGGGAATAGAAGGAAGTCAAGGGAGGCAGAAGGCAGAAATGAGGAGAAAGAACATTCCAGGCTTGGGGGACAGCCATTGAAATCGTGTGGATCTGAGAGTTGGAACATCTTATCTTTGGAACAGCAAGGAGAGCAGTAGATCCAAGCAGTATGTGTATGTATGTGTGTGTGTGTGTGTGGTGTAAGGGGAGCTAGGTTTAAGAAGGGCTTTTGAATGCCACATAGAGGATTTTGTACTTGATCTTGGAGGAAATAGGGAAACCCTGGTTTATTTACTGGGAGGGTGACGTGATCACTTTGACGCCTGAATGGAGGATGGACTGAAGTGGGGAGAGACTTGAGGCAGGCAGACCCACCAGCAGGCTATTGCAATAATCCAGGCATGAAGTGAGGGCTTATAAAGGAGTGTGGCAGAGTCAAAGGAGAGGTATATTCAAGACATGATGCAAAGGTGAAATTGACAAACTTTGGCAACAGATTGGAAATGGGAGATGGAAAGATAGTGATGAGTCAAGATTGACATCTAGGTTGCAGGCCTGGGTGACTGGGAGAACAGTGGTACCTTTGACAGTAATGAAGAAGTTTGAAAGAGGGGAGAGTTTAGGGGAAAAGGTGAGTTCATTTTTGCATATGTTAAATTTAAGATTTCTAAGGGACATCCATTTGGAGATGTCTAATAGGCAGCTGGAGATGCAAGACTAGAAAGCAGCAGAGAAGTGAGGGCTTGAGAGTCATCAGCATAGGGATGATCATCGAATCCTTTGCAGCTGATGAGATCAACAAGTGATATAGTATCGATGGAGGAGAGAATACAGCTCAACAAAGAAACCTATGGGACAGCCACAGTTATAGAGCATGACTTGGATGAAGGTCTATCAAAGGAGACTGAGAAGGAGTGATCAGATACATAGGAGGAGAACCAAGAGAGAACTTAGAAGACAGCATCAAGGAGAAGAAGGTGATTAAAAAGTGTCAAAGATTGTAGAGGGGTCAAGAAAGATGGGGATTGAGAAAAGACCATTAGATTTGGCAATTAAAAGGTCATTGGTAGCTCTGGAGAGAGCAGAATCATGTAAATGATGAAACTGGAAGCCAGATTGTAGAATTAAGAGACAATGAAAGGAGAAATGGAGGCACCTTTTGGCGGTTTCTCAAGGAGTTTAGCCACAAAAGCAGAAGAGATATAGGATGGTAATTATTGGGAATGGAAGGGTCAAGTGAGGGGTTTTTGAAGTTGGGGAAGACATAAACATGTTTGTTGGCAGTGGGGAACCAGCCAATAGAAAGGGAGAAAGTAAAGATAAGTGAGTGAGGATGATAGATAGGGCGATCTGCTGGAGGAGATGGGATGGAATGGGATCACATGTGCATACAGAGGGATTTGCCTTGGAAATGAGAAGAGACACCTCTTCGTTTAAGATGGAGGTGAAGGCAGAAGACATTTGAGTGATATGAGATGGGGAGGGGAGGAGAAGAGGGAGCTCTCTGAGAACGGCTTCAATTGTTTTCAAGAAAATGTGAGACAAGGTTCTCAGTTGAGAGGCTGGGGGGAGAGGGATCCTTTTCATTCATATCAAGTTTTTTATATTTTTCTTTTCCTTTTCAGGCCATTATTTGTCCCTGTTGGGTTTAGCTTGTGATTTTATTTAACTTAGAACTTTATTGTGTGCCATTTTGTTTTCTTTCCCCAATAAGAATGTAAGCGCTTTGAGGAAACTGTATTTTATACTTCTCCTGTATCCCTCACAGTATCTAGTAAATAAACTAAAATAATTCTCAAATGATTAAATGAATGAATTAATAAATAAAAAAGCATTTATTAAGTACCTATTTTGTGCTAGTTGTTGTGCTAGGTACTGGCAAAGACAAGTGAAATAGTTTCTGTCCTTAAGGAGGGGGAGGCAACATGTACATAAGTATAAATAAGATAAGTATAAATAAGAGGCAACATGTACATGCATAAGTAATAATTAGATAAATACAAAATACATTCTTGTGATTGAATAAATACCACCTTCTTTCTATTGCCGGGTCAATAGGCTTTTGTCTCAAATAGGCAGCATGTACAAAACTGGCATTTTATTCACCCTCATTTGTCTTTTCAGAATGAAGTATTAATTAAGGGGTTGAACTAATCTTGGATCCAGAAAATATCCAATCGAATTCCATGCTGGAGTTTAAAATGGTGGTTTTCAAAATTATTTGGCTCCAAAATTTGTTCTGTTCCTACCCATACTTTGCAATGTTGTGCCTCTCCTTTTTCTAGTTATTGTCTACCTGATGCCTCAAGGTTTTCTTCTGATTTTATGATCTTCCTTTGGTTCAGTCAACAATAATAGCTAACATCTGTATATTGCTTTAATATTTTCCAAATGCTTTATGGCTATTATCTCATTTGATATGACAACCCTGACAGGGAGGTTCTGTAATTATCCCCATTTTACAGATGGGGAACCTGAGGTAGACAGAGGGTAAGTAACAATTAAGATCATATGGTTAGTAGGTGTCCAAGGCTGGACTTGGGCTCAGGTTTTCCTGAGTCCAAGTCCAGCCCTCTGCTCACTGCACCATCTATCTCCCTCAGCTCAGTGAGCATAAGTGCCTAACTGTTAACAAAAGCCCTCAGAGTTCCTCATGGACACAGATTCCTCAAGAAAACAAATACAGAAGGAATAGAAGAGAGGGTGGAATTTAGTTCTTTACCCAGTCTGCTTTCTATTTGTCTTTGAGACTCAGGCATGAGGACCAAAGTTCTTTATGGCTGGTTTATTGCCTTCCAAACCCAAAGACCCATATCTTCTCTTGGATGGTCTCAGCGCCTCTGTGTTAGCGCCTCACTCGTATTTCTGGCTGAGTTAGGAAACAGCTTTGAGAGCATCAGACCTCTTAACCCTTTCTGACCAGCTCTCTCATAGGTAGATCCTGAAGGAGACAAATTCCCAAAATGAATCATTGGGAGGAGATGATTTCAGGTTCTGGCTCTCTTGGTCTCAGATGGCAAAAGAGATTATTTTCATGAATAAAACTGTGAAGAAACTAAAAGCCACAAACCCCAAGCTCCTTCTCTCATGCTTTCAGGGACTGCACCTCTGGCTTTGGAGACCCACTCTCACCTGCCCCACAGTCATGGGCTGAAGCCCAGGGTCTCAGTCACCTGTTTGCCTCAAGTCTCCACCCAAAATCTATAAATAGCCTCTGTTGATTTGAAAGATCCAAGGGGGTTGGGCTGCCATTCTCTTTTGACTTTCTCTTTTCAGTTCAATTCTGTTTTGTGCTCCACACAGACTTGAAAAAGTTTTCTTTTAAAGGTCCTGAAAATCTAACTTTGGCTTTTGTGGATGAGAGGTACTTTTTAAATGCATCACTGATATTGGAGAGTAGAAAAAAGAGATGCATAATTACATAAACCTTCCTAAGAATGGGGTGTTCTCTTTTTCAAATTTTGTATTTTATTTTCAGTTTCAAATTCTTCCTCTCTCACTCCTCTGTGCTTGGGAGAAGGAAAGAAAAACAAAGCCCATTGTAAATATATACAGCCATGCAAAGCAAATTTCTGCATTAGCCATGTCCAAAAAAAGAAAGAACAAAAGAAGGAAAAGGGTATCTATCTATCTATCTATCTATCTATCTATCTATCTATCTATCCATCCACATACACATATACGCATATGTGTATATATACACACATATTTATATATGCTTATGTTTTTCATCTGCACTCTGAGTCTATTACTTTTCTATCTGGAGGTGGAGAGTGGAGACTATGTTTGATCATGAGTCCTTTGTAACTGGTGGGTCGTTGTGTTGATTAGAATTACTAAATCTTTCACAGTTGATAATCTCTACAATATTGTTGTTATTATATAAATTGTTCTTCTGGTTCTGTTCACTTAACTTTTTATCAGTTCATAAAAGTCTTCCCAGGTTTTTCTGAAACCATTCCCTTCATCATTTCTTATAGCACAATAGTAACTTGTTCAGCCATTCTCTAATTGATAGGCTCCTTCTCAGTTTCCAGTTCTTTACCACCACAAAAAAGAGGTGCTATAGATATTTTTGTACATATTCCTCTTTCTCTGATCTCTTTGGGAGTATAGACTTAGTGGCACTATCCTTGGGTCAAAGGATATGCACATTTTAATAGTTTTTCGGGTATAATTCCAAATCGTTTTCCAGAATGGTTGGATCAGTCCACAACACTGCCAACAGTGCATTAAAGAACACAGTTTCCTATAGCCCTTCCAGCCTTTATCATTTTCCTTTTTTTTTTTGTTAACTTAGCCAATCATACTTGTGTGAGGTTGTACCTTAGAGCTGTTTTAATCTGCATTTCTCTATTAATGACTTAGAGCATTTTTTTTCCATATAGCTATTGATAATTTGGATTTCTTCCTCTGAAAACTGCCTTTTCATAGCCTTTGACCATTTATAAATTGGGGAATGGTTCTTATGTTTATAAATTTGACTCCATTCTCTCTATATATTGGAAATAAAACCATTAGCAGAGGAATTTGTTGCAAACTTTTTTTTTCCAATTTCCTACTTCTCTGTGTTCTCTAATTAGCTTAAGATATCACCCTTTATATCTAAATCATGGAGTTTGTTTTGGAACTTATCTTGGTATAAAATGGGAGATATTGGTTTACACCAACCTTCTGCCAGTCTGTTTTCCTGTTTTCCTCATAGTTTTTGTTAAATAGTGGGTTCTTTTCCCCATAGCTGGGATATTTGGATTTATTAAATTTGGATTTATTAAACACTAGGTTAATGCGCTGATTTGCTTCTGTATATTGTGTGCCTCATCATTGATCGACTTCTCTAGTTTTTATCCAGTACCAAACTGTTTTTTGACAATTATAGCTTTGTATTATAGTTTTTTTTTTCCAGTTGCCGTAGAGGATAGACTTTATTGGACTCACACCAGCAGCCCGTGCTTCTTCAGCACCTTTGTGTATTTGTGGATTTTGCCTTCCACGTTCTTCTCAGCTTGCTTTCGTAGTTTCGTAAGCTTCTTTTTCTTTCTATAATGGATCTTGGCTTTCTCCTTCCTCTTCTCTTCCAATGTAGCAGTCACTGCCTGATACTTCCAGCCAACCTCATGGGCCAGGCGCCCCAGATAAGCAAACTTTCTCGTTGGCTTCAGTCTGACGACTTTGAGAGCAACTGGGACAACCATGCGTTTTCGCTTGTCGTATGGTGGGGGAATGCCATCAAACACCTTAAGGCGTTCCAAAGCAGCCTGACCTCGCTTGGTCTTGTGGGGAAGCATCCCTCTCACAGTCCTCCAGAAAATTCGGCTGGGGGCTCTGAAGTGATAAGGGCCTCTTGAAGGGTTTGTGTTCATTCGCTTTCGGAGGAAGGCCAGGTATTTCAGCTTGTTCCTGTAGAAGTTTCCCGAGATGTTGATGCCTTCGCAGCGAACCACGACCACCTTCCTCCCCAAAAGGACTTGCTTGGCCACGATGGCCGCCATAGCGGCCAAGAAGATGGCCCCGCCCGTCGATCACTAGGACCTGCCCGTCCGCCATTGCCGACGCTGCCCGGGAAAAAAAAGGTATTATAGTTTGAGATCAGGTACTGTTAGGCCCCTTTCCTTCCCGTTTAAAAAAATGATTTCCTTATTATTCTTAACCATTTGTTCCTCCAAATGAATTTTGTTATTTTTTCTAGTTCTAAAAATTAATCCTTTGGTAGTTTGTATGGCAAAAAATAAGTAAATTAATTTAGGTAATATTGTTATTTTACTATGTTAGCTTGGGTCATGAGCAATTGGTAGGTAGATTCCCAAGTATTATTTAGTTATTAAAAATGGAATTTCTCTTTCTGTCACTTTCTGTTGGATTTTGTTGATATAGAAAGATTTGTGTGGGTTTATTTTATATCTTGCAATTTTGTTTAAGTTGTTAATTGCTTCAGTTAATTTTTTAGTTCATTCTTTAGGGTTTTAAGTAAACTATCACATTATTTGCAAAAAGTGTTAGTTTTGTTTCTTCTTTTCCTATGCTTATTTCTTTAACTTCCTCTTCATGTCTTATCACTATAGCTATCATTTCTAGTACAATATTGAATAGTGATGGTGATAATGGACACTCTTGCTTCACTACTGATTTTTATTGGAAGGGACTCTAGCTTGTGCTCATTATAGATAATGCTGGTTCTTGGTTTTAGCTAGGTACTAGTTGTCATTTTAAGGAAATTTTGTTCATCCTTATACTTTCTAGGGTTCTTTTAAAAGCAGAAATGGGTATTATATTTTGTCAAGAGCTTTTTCTGCATCTATTGAAATAATCGTATGATTTTTTATTAGTTTTGTTATTAACATAGTCAATTATGTTTACAGTTTTCCTTATATCAAACCAACCCTGCATTCCTGGCATAAATCTAGCCTAGTCATAGTATATGATCTTTGTGACATATTGCTACAATCTCCTTGCTAGTATTTTATTTAAACTTTTTGCATCAATATTCATTAGGGGAATTGGTCTACGGTTTTTGCTCTGTTTTGACTCTCGATGGTTTAGATATGAAGACTACTTGTGTCAGAAGGAATTAAGTAGTACCTTTTCTCTACCTATTTTTTAAAAAAAGTTTATTTTGTATTAGTTAATTTTTTGGTAGAATTTACTTGTAAATCCATCTGGTCCCTTTTTAAGGAGTTTATTTATTTCTTTTTCTAAGATAGGGTTATTTAACTAGAATGGGACATTTTCTTTCCTGAAAAGAAGCTTAGAAATGGCTCTGAGACCCAGCATTTGCTTCATATTCTAGTATGAGGTTCTGCCATCTCTGGAACAAAACAAGGAGGATGCTCAGTCAAAAGTTTAGGGTGAGGGAGCAGTTCTGGGATCAGATGAAATGGGGTTACAGACACTGAGAGAACACCTTGGGTTTACACTCCTCCACCAGGCAAATTCTGTAGAGTATGGCTGTCACCTCTGGAGCATTTCAAAAGGTCATAGGGATGTGAAGAGAGACAGAGACATAGGAAGAGGCAGAGCAAGTGGGAATGCCAGGATGCCAGTGCCTCAGCAACATCATGCCTGCTAACACTGTTGCCATGACAATGACATCCTCCTGGAAATCTTAAGGAAGAGCAGCATTTGGCTGGTGTGGTCCATGTCACAGGGCATCTTCCAGTCAGGATCTTACTCAGCCTAGGTCATTCCTCAAACACCAGGTAAGGACTAAGTATTATTTTACATGAAGGGAAATTGAGATACTTATAGCTGGAGAATTATACCCTGAGAGTGAGGCTTGCCGCATAGAGAACTTGAGTATTTTCTTTCGAGTGCACCCTTAGGATTACCTTAACTATTTGTACTTTTATTTTAGGTCCAATCCTGAGATTTTGATGTGGGTAACTCCCAGTGTTTAAACTCTTTCCACCAATACATATTGGCAGTTCATCTGAGAAGCAGCATGCCATAGTACATAGAATGCTGGACTTGGAATCAGGAGGACCTAAGTTATAATCTTACCTTAGACTCTTAGTTAGCTATGTGACCCTGGGCAAGTCACTTACCTCTGTGTACCTCAGTTTCATCATCTACAAAATAAGGGAGTTGGACTTGATGCTCTCTAAGGTCCTTTCTAGCTCTAAATACAGGATCCCAATTTATAGTGTTAGATAATTGCTTGGGGCACAAAGGTTTTAAATGACATGCCCATTGTCACACAGTATGTGTCAGCGGCAGGACCTGAACCCAGAACCATCCTGACTTGAAGGCTGCTTCTCTATCTGCCTCTCATTCTTTCTTTAACAGTGAGGAAAGAAGGGGAATAGCAGTAAACTGCCAACCATGAAAACTGACTAATAGCCTGAAATTAGGTCAGTTTGCTCAGCCTCCTTTGCCAAGGTCATCCTGCTCCAGATGTCTAATCCCCAAATCAGTGCCCTTTTTAAGTCTGCAGGAAGTGCAACAGACCTGCTTTAATTGAAGGGACAATTGAACTCTAGTAGATTTTGAGGCCACCTCTTATCAAGGAAACTCAGAATGTCAAGAGGATGGTGGTGAAACCTTCAGGAACAATAGAGCATTGAGGGAGAAGGGAGCTTTGCAAAGGGAGCGTGTTGTTCCACATTTACTAATGGACTGGCAGCTGATGACCTCTTCAGATAGGCTTTTAGGAGGCCCACAGATTCAGACTGCTGCTGGTGCAAGAACATGAGTGCATTTTTAGGTTCTTTGAACGTTAACTTGGCACGGAAGTGACCACTTCAGAGTTTGAAGTTCATGGACATAGGCCAGGTATAGAGCACCAGCTTCCTAATTCTATAGACCTGGAGGAGTCATACATCTAGCTCGGTCAACAGGAGTCTTTAGCTTTCATGGCTTGTTCAGTTTTGGGTTTCTTTTCTGTTCTCTTCCATGCCAAATTTCAGGATGGAGGTGCTTGCTTATGAGATGGACCTAATGAGGAGATGCTGTGAAGGAGGTGACCAGTTGGGGTGGTTAACCAAAGGGGTAATTTTCCAATTGACCTCTGGGGCCAACAACTTTCCCAGCCCAATGCTCAATCTGAAAGCCTTCTGACTATTTACCAATTTAATAGAGGACCCTGAAAAAAACATTGGAACAATACTGTGAGTGATGGGGTAGTAGATCTCAGGAAGAAATCCTAAGAATCAGAAAGAGAGAGACATGGACCCGAGACTTCCAATCTTAGAGTCTTTCCTCAGTTTGAGATAATCCCACTAATAGCTGTCTTTCTCAGGATAGAACATGATGCCAAGAAAGGGTGTATGTCTATATTCCTCTTCTAGGGATGCAAAAGGACAGGGCATAATTAAGATAGCTCTCTGGGTAGTTTAGTCATGGTACTTTTAAAAGACAGGGTGACATAGTGTATCACCACTTTGGGTGACTTTTAGCTTTCATATACCATAATTGCATGCAGGAGGGAGTTGGACTAATCTTTGAGGTCTCTGCCAGCTCTGAGTATATGGTCTTGTGAGTCTATGATATAGTAACTCATTTGTAGGGCACAATGTGGTGTGTCAGAAAAAGTGCTGGATTTGGAGTCAGAGTTGGTTCATATTCTGCCTTTGCCACTTAGTATTTGAGTGGTCTTGGGCACACTTGGCACCTCTGTACCTCAGTTTCTTCCATTGTAAAATGAGGGCATTGGACTTGAGGACCTTAAAAGTTCCTTCTAGTTCTAGCCCTATGATCCTAAAATCCTATAAAGCGATGTGGAGATTTGGGCAGTTATCTTGTTCATTCACAAATACTATTATGATTTCGACTATATGACCTTGAATGCCCCTTTCATTTCGTAAGAATTTATGAATTCAGCTAATGTAACTGGCCAGTCTGAAGGAGTAAAGTCAAAGTTGTTTCCAGCTGTGTAGCCAGGTGGCATGGTGGATAGAGTGCTAGACTTGGAGTCAGGAAGACCTAAGATGAAACTTGCCTCAGATACCTTGCTAGTCTTGTGACCCTTGGCAAGTCACTTAATCTCACTCAGCCCCAGTTTCCTCATCCGTAAGAACGGGTTTAATAGCATAGGGCAGCTAATAGGTGTCACAGTGAATCAGAGTGAGGGTCAACTGAAAAACCCAGAAGTGACCCAGAAGCTGTGTGTCCCTGGGCAAGTCACTTGACCCTGTTTGCCTCAGTTTCCTCATCTGTAAAATGAACCGGATAAGGAAATGGCAAATCATTCCAGTCTCTTTGCTAAGAAAATCCCAAATGGGGTCATTAAGAGTTGGACATGATTGAAAAATGCCCAAACAACAACAACCTCACAGGTTTGATGTGAGGAACAAATGAGAAGAAACATGTAAATTGCTTTGCAAACCTATAGCTATAACAACACTTAGAGCTGACGTTCATCTATCAGTTTAAGGCTGGCAAAGTACTTTGCAGATATTATCTCATTTTGTCCTCATGACAACCCTGAGAGGTAGGTGCTATTTTTATTCTCCTTTATGTTTAGCCAGACAGAGATTAAGGGACCTGCCCAGGGTCATTCAGCTAGTAAGTATCGAAGGCTAAATTCGAATTCAGGTCTTCCTGATTTTTACCCTCTCTGCCTAGCCATCTAGCTGCCTTGGTAAGTAGTGAGTTCTGATTCAGCGGAGGTCTTTAAACAAAATCTGGATGATTACTTATTGGGTATGTTGTAGAGAATACCCTTTTTTCAAGTTGGTTAACTGATATTCCTTACAAATCTGAAACTCTGCATCAAAAGGAGATAATTACTTCCGCATTGACTCATACTTCTGTGCTAGATACCCTTCTATGATACAAAAAATCCACAGACTCAACGGTGTAGTGTTCTTTCCATCAACGCATGTCGTCCCTCATGAGTCGCTTTGGCCAAAAGAATTCTCCACTCAATGGCCAAGCTTCTGCTGATGTGCATCTGCCAATGTGACTGGACTGGTCCTCAAATGAATTCGGAGTGTCTCTCGCTTGGTCCAAGTTTAAAGACTTGATAGAATCAGCGAGAGTTTGTGCTTCATTGGTAATCCTTTGGAGAAGCCAGGGTCACTTCTTTGCTATCCACGATAAGGCTTCAGAGTCAGTCTTCAACAGAGGCTTCTAGATATAGTATCACATATACAGGGTGTTAAGGGATCCTGGATATTATTTACAGATAATGAAACTGGAGTCCAGGAAGATTAGCTGCCTTACCTAAGGTAATATACTTAGGGACCAAGCTGGGATCAGAACCCAGGTCTCTTGACTCCACTATTCTTTCCTGTATAGAATAGCACATTTCCTCTTATTATCCCCCACCCCCTTTGTCTCCTTGGACATAGCTTCTAAATTAGATGAACTTTGTTTGGTTTTTGTAAACAGTTATAACTCTTCATGAGTTTGAAATCCACAGAAAAGGAGAAGAAATCATTTTCAACAACAAATACCAGAGATTTGAAGATAGCACATAAGACCTTTGTATTTTCTCTTATTTTTCCAGCTGTTGAGATGTACACACACACGCGCGCGCACACACACACACACACACTCACACGGGGAAGGGAGGGAGTATGGGGAGACAGAAAGAGGGAGGAGAAAGAGAAAGAATATCTCCCTAAGGAAGTTTTCAGGGAAAGAAATATTTGCTTTTTTTTTTAGTTGTGGTTAGAGCTGCAGAGTAACAAGCCCCCTTTAACTCTCTCGAATGCAGGATTTTCTAGCTTTCCGGTAAACTTGTGTTGCCATGGAGAGAAAGAGGCCTGGAATGAGCTAAAGGTAAAACGCTGGCAGCAACGCCCCGATCCACTGCGACCCTATCAAACAGCTAATTAGAAAGACCTGCCATGTGTTTCCCATTCCTAGCAAGGGATTCTGTTGCCTGTGATTTATCACCTGTTTTCTATGCAAAGCTACAGCTCCCCTTTCTTAAATGTACTGAGGATGACTGGAGCCTGTATAAGCAAGAAAGAAAAAGGGGGAGAGAGGAAAAGGGGTGAGTGAACAAATTCCCCTTAGCTCCTTTATAAAGCTTTCTCAGAACAAACAGTTAGTTCATTGGTACTGACTGAAAAGTAGCCACTATACAGAGCAGTAATGCATTGTACCAGAAGGCACCGTGAAACATCACATGACCTGAGTTCTGGTCCCAATTCTCAGACTTATTGGCTGAGTAACTTTGGGTGAGACACTTAACCTTTCTCAGCCTCAGTTTTGTCATCTATGAAATGGGGGTCGTCACATTTTCCCTACTTGCCTCCTTTACAGGGTTGTTATAGAAACAAAACTAACACATCCCCAAAACCATAATGCACTCTAAAAATAACAATTATTATTCATTTGTCTCTCATCATCATGAGGAGCTTTAAGATTTTAGAAAGGGTACTGACAAGTCAGAATGTGTACAGAACAGAGATCTGATATGGATGATGAGGGGACTGGAGGGCGAGGCATACATACAAGGCTGGGTCAAACTGGGCAAGTTTAGCCTGGAGAAGAAAAGTGTTGGTGGAGAGGCTGGAACACAGAAGCTATGGTCAGGTATCTAAAAAGCCAATCTATGGAGGTCAGACTAGGCTTATTTTGTGGCCCAGTAGGACAGAACTAAATACAAGCTAAGTGTAAGTTGTATAGGTTCTATGGAAGGACCAATTTCTAATCTTTAGAGCTGCCCCAGAGCAAAATGGTAGATTTCCTGTAACAGAAAGTCTTCAAGCAAAGACCGTATGATTGCATATCAGCTGTGCCGCAGAAGGGTAGTTTTCTCGGGTAAAGGTTGGAGTAGATGGTCTCTTGGGTTCCTTTCACCCCAGAAGTTCTCTGACTCTTAGCTCACACTGCTTCCCTCACTGATATATTAGAGCTATTATGGGCTACTCACACAATAAGAACTTAATAATTATGTGTTGAATTGAAAGTCTAAAAAGCAACTAAAGCCCCCAGCCACAGTCAGAAATTATTAGCTATGGAAGACTTCTTTGAAACTTTATAGACTCCCAGAAACTGAACATTGAGGAGCCTTACAAATCATCTGTCTCAGCTCTTTTTGGATCTATAAATCCTCTCTAATTAGAGGCAAAAGACTAAAAAAATTAGTTTCAAAGGGCAAATATTATGAGCGTCTTTTCTGTTTGGATAGGGAGGAAAGGGCTGGGAAGCAGGATGATATTAAGTCCCTAAATTGGGGAAGCAGGTGCTACTTAGGGAGGGGGGAGAAGGGGACCTGGTGGAGACAGTTTTGCCTAAGACCAGCACTTTTATTTTTTCTTTAGTGGGAACTATGATGAAGGAATATTGAATTTGTTCTTGGGAGCTGTATTTCTTCTACCCCTTACTTTTATTATGCTGCCTATTAGTTTATAACTAGCCTGTGTGCTGTTTTCTGAATGTAATGGGCACTATGCCTATTTTCCCCCTAGGTGCTAGATAATTTCATTGGTCCACTTCACCACCACCTGCAGAGCTAATAAAATGGCAGATGGAGAATTTGAATCCAGGTCTTTCTGACTCTAAATCCAGCTATTTATTACAGAACCATTCCATGCTGCTATCCAAATGTCTTATTTGAAAAAACTAAGTATTGCTAACAGAAGGATAATCAAGACCTGATTAATGAATTTTCAAATTTTCTTCCCTACTTCAAGACATTGACTTTTATTATACATTTAGATGTGATAAGTACACTGTATTTTCATATAGAAAACTACCTATTTTACATCTATCTGTTTAAGTGCTTTAAAAAGATAAATCATTTCTGAATTCTCTCCCTCCCACTTCCTTGTAGAGTCCCCCTCCATTGAGAAAGTAAGAAAATAAAACCAGCTACAAAATGTTTATTCAAGTAGAATATATTCCCACATTATCCATGTTAAAAAATATTGCTTCAATTTTGACTCTAAGTCCATTACTTCTCCTTCTGAAGGTGAGCAGCATGTTTTATCATGAGTTCTCTGGAATTATGTTGATCAGAGTGCCTAAGTCTTTTAAAGTTGTCTTTATATCATTGCTAATGAATACATTGTTCTTTTGGTTCTCTGCTCACTTCCCTTTATATCAGTTCATACAAGTCTTCCTAGGTTTCTCTGAAATCATCCCCTGCATTGTTCTTATAGCATAATATTTTTCCATCATATTCATTTACCATAACTTGTTAAGCTATTCCCCTATTGATGGATACCTTTCAATTCCCAGTTCTATGTGTCTTGTGAACTGTGAATTTCTGTATAAATATAAACTACTATTGTATTTGTCCTTTGTTTTCGAAGGGGACCATGACATCAGGGAAATGATGATTCTTGCAGTTGACTTTGATTTGAGTTAGGGAGGGCTGTGCAAGTCTCACTTTCTCCTCCAGAGCCATCTGACCAGATATTCATCAGGATGACTGGAGATGGCCCAGGATGCAGTGGGAGACCCTGGTCCTTTTAGGCTAAGGCCTTTTCATGTACTAACTTAGAGTAAGGTAACACCTATTCAGTGAATAGGCCTATTTATGAAGTCAACTGCAAGTCATGTCATCATTTCCCTGATGCCATGGTCCACTTCGAAAACGAAGGACAAACACAATCTGTGAGTAGACTGAGCTGCCTGAACGGGGACCCAGCTAGTTGGCTAACTCAGCTCATCCTGTCCTTCTCCCTCTCCCTGCCTGTCTCCTTCTCCTCTCCAAAGGAAGGTAAATTTTGAGGGCCAGAAGCTGCTCACTTAACTTGAGGTTTACTGGCTAGATTTCTTCCTTCCTTCCTTCCTTCCTTCCTTCCTTCCTTCCTTCCTTCCTTCCTTCCTTCCTTCCTTCCTTCCTTCCTTCCTCCCTCCCTCTTTCTCTCCCTCTCTCTCTTTCTTTCTTTCTCTTTCCTTCCTTCCTTCCTTCCTGCCTCCCTCCCTCCTTCTCTCTCTGTCTCTGTCTCTCTCTTTCTTTCTTCTTTCACAAAACCTTAAACTCAGTTCACTCTGAAACTCATAAATTGGACCACAGTAGGTCTCTGCCCAAGCTCCACTTCATAACTGTATTTTGGGCCCTCCTGGCTTAGAGTGAAGGTCAATGGTAACTGTTTCTCTTTAGAACTGCAACCCTGAGGGTCTTCTCCTCCCAGCTTGATTTTTTCCTTTTTTTCTGATTAAAGGGGCCATCCCTTGACTCACTTCTTTAAGAGGCCTATTCACAAACTACTATTATTGTTATAAGGAAGAGAAGTGGAAATTATTCTGCTTGAACCAAGAAGAAAGACTTGGGGCCAGTGGTTCTGGGAAAACAGATTTCAGATTTATGTAATGCAAAACTTTCTAAGAGAGTCATCCAATAATGAAATGGGATGCCTTAATAGATTGTGAGTTCATTGCCATAGAGTACTCAAGCAGAGATTGGGTGATTACTTTTCTGGGATATTGCAAACACAATTCATATTTCAGTTAGCTGTTAAGAGTCAATAAATTCTAAAAGAATAATTCTAAAATCTTTCAATCCCAAGATTCTTGTATTTTATAATTCTGGTCCAACTTCCTCATTTTAGAGATGAGGAAAATGAGTTTAAGAGAAGTTAAATGACTTCCCCAAGGTCACAAAATTATCTGGAGCCACAAGAGAATCCAAGGAGTAGAATCCAGGTTTTCCGGGTGTAAAAGTTTGTGTTTATGTTCTTTGACTAGCACTCTACTTTTTCCTCTGTGTACTTTCTCTCTTACATTCAATACAATAAAACAATTATTAAACACCTACTGCACATGGGGCACTGTGGTAGGTGCTGGAAGAGATACAAATGTTGCAGTTTGGGGACACTGTGACCAGTGTCCGACCTTAGTTAGTGGTAAGGTCTGTGCTGCCAATTATGCTCTCATTCTATGTGCTCCACCCGACGCTAGAATATGTTTTGGGGGGCAACCACCAAACTCTAACTCTCGATGAGTTGGCTACCTCTCTGTCTCTCTGTCTGTCTCTGTCTCTGTCTCTGTCTCTCTCTTTCTCTCCACTTAGTGCTGCTCCTTAATGGGTGGTGTCATTTGTCTTCTACAGTTTGTTTATATATATTACCCTCCAATGATATCATCACTCAGCCTCAATATTGTGAAAACTATTGTACTTCATTACATTATTGGCTGTATGTTTCATTGATTCACTTATAAAACTTTGATGAGAATATTAAAAACAACATCATTTTTATTGGGACCCTAATACATTGTTGGTGGAGTTATGAACTAGTCCAACCATCTTGGAGAACAATTTGGAACTACGCCCAAAGAGCTATAGACTGTATATACCCTTTGACCCAACAATACCACTACTAGCTAGGTCTGTATCCCGAGAAGATCAAAGAAAAGGGAAAAGGACCCATGTGTAAAAAAATATTTATAGCAGTTTTTTTTTGTGGTGGCAAAGAATTGGAAATCAAAGGGATTCCCATCAGCTGGGGCTGAACAAGTTGTGGTATATGAATGTTATGTAGTACTATTTTGCTATGAGAAATGATGAGCAGGATGGTTTCGGAAAACCCTGGGAAAACTTACATGAACTAATGCAAAGTGAAGTAAGCAGAACCAGAACATTTTATACAGTAGCAGCAATATTGTAACTAATCAATTGTGAACAACTTGGCTACTTTGATCAATACAATGATTCAAGATGGTTCTGAAGGACGTATTATGAAAATTGCTATCTATCTCCAGAAAGAGAACTGATCAAGTCTGAGTGAAGATTGAAGCATAATTTCTTTATTTTTCTTGCTTCTCCCCACAACATGGCTAATATGGAAATATATTTTGCATGATTTCATGTGTATAATTGATATCACATCACTTGTCTTCTCAATGGGTGGAGGGATGAGCAGGCAGGAGAGAATTCAGAACTCAAAAAATGCTAAAAATAAATAAATGATAAATTTTTAGAAATTAAAAAAAATCTTTTTTGGGGGGTGGGGTAATATAATCCTCCTCAGATAAGATAGCATACTACAGCTAATCTTATGAGGAGCTGGCAAGGCATTTACTTCCTAGTGGTTTAATATCCAGTCTGTTTTTGGGTGACTCAAGAATTCAAGGGATTGGTGTTTGGCTGGTTTCTCTTAGCGTGACGTGGGCTATCTAGGGTAGATTGCTTCCATAATTGCAGCCTTATCCAGGTGACCATAGTCTCTGACCCTCCCATCTACAGCTATTTGCAGGGACACTTATTTATTTTGTTTATCTACCCCTTTTATCCCAGCTAGGTATGGATTTTTCTCTAAAGGGCACAAATAGCCTCTGTTTTCAAAGTCCCTTTGCAATGTGCTATTGACCCCATTCTCCCTCTTCATGTTCAGCTCAGTACCTCTTTTAAATTGCCTAGGTCTTCAGCTTTTTCCATATGGTCCAGCTCCACAACTTTTTGGGTGGAGCATAAGCAAAGTTTAGGTAAGGAATGGTCTCTGCTCTTATGGAGCTGAGAGTCTGACGGTGGGGGGCAGGCATGGTATCAGCATAAAAATTGTAGTGCATCCTGTAATCAATATGACATGACTTATTACAGAGGAACAAAAGGAAGTGAGGGTTGAAGGGAAAGGTCATTACCAATGAAGGGGAATCAGGGAAAGCTTCCTGGAGAAGGCAGCGTTTGAGATGGGCTTTAAATGATAGAGAGGAATTCAGTAGGCATAGAGTGAGTGGGACTACATTCCAGGAATTGTCATTTCCAAGAAACTCCTTAATGGCAGAGTCTATATAAAGAGTATGGGATATTCTGAAGAGAAAGGTTGAGGAAGCAGAAGATGTGTTTGTGTTCCCATTTAAATGTGTGTAGGTATTTGAGATGAGGGATAGGTAGGAAGAAAATAAGCATTTATTAAACGGCTGCTACGCCCCAGGCACGATGCTAAGCACTTTACATATTCTCATTGAATCTTCACATTAATTTTGGGAGGCATGTGCTGTTGTTGTTCAGTCATTTCAGTCATGTCTGACTCTTCGTGACCCCATTTTGGGTTTTCTTGGCAAAGATAATGGAGTAGTTTGCCACTTCCTTCTTCATTTTATAAATGAGAAACTGAGGCAAACGGGGTTAAGTGACTTGCCCAGGGTCCATAGCTAGTAAATATCTGAGGCTGGACTTGAACTCATGAAGATGAGTCTTCCTGACTCCAGGCCTAGCACTCTATTTACTGTGCCACCTAGCTGCCCAAGGTACTAATTATTATCCTAATTTTTCAGTTAAGGAAACTGAAGCAGATGGAAGTTAAGTGACTTGCCCAGGGTCACACAGCTATTACATGACTAAAGCAGGATTTGAATTCAGGTATTTTTGACTCCAAGCTCAGATCCCTGTTCACTACATCACCTGGCTGTTTCTATAAAGAATAGGAACAGGAAATAGGGATAAAGAATGGAAATCCAGAGAAGCTGTGATGGTAAAGATGCTATTTCTTGGAGTGTGAGAGGAATTGGGAAGAGTACTGAATTTAGAGTCAGAGGACAGAATTCAAATTCTCCCTCTATCAATTACCACCTGTGTGACACCCAGCCAGGTCACTTAAGTTCTACAAAACAGGTTGAATTGGTATGGACTCTAGGCACCTACCACAGTCTTTTGCATGAAGTAGATGCTTAATTATTCATTCATTCATTTAAAAAAATAGATTCAATATAACAAAAGTTACATGGAAGAAATAGAACACTAGTCTAAAGAATATAAAAACAGATGGATTCTCAAGTCTCTTCCAACTCTAAGTCTCTGATTCTACGATTTCATGTAAGACACTTAGGAATTAGAGTCTTAAGCAGAAAAATCGCAGCTTTAAATTCTAACCTTAATATCCAAGTACTTCTTTATCAGTTTTTTTTCCAGAAAAGGCGCAGATGAGGAGCAACCAATCAACAAGCATTTATGAAACACTTAATATATGCAAGGCATTATGGTATGTGCTGAGGGTACAAAGACAAAAATGAGATAGTTCCTGCCCTCAGGGAGCCTTCATTCTAATGGAGTATAGGGAGAATATTCGGGGATATTCAATAATTTGACCTTGGAAGCTTCCAGGTATTGTTCTTTCTCCTGCGGCTACGTACAATGTGGAAAAATTGTCCATATTTAAGATCTAAAAGAGATCAGCTTGGTGCCAAAGGAAGTTAGGTAGCACCCTTTAAGAAATTAAATATACTCTGTAAAGTACCACCCAAATGTATGATTTCATTATTACTTATCTAGCTTGGTTTGCATATAACTGTCTGTTCCTTGCCGTTCTCCACACCCTTGACTTTCCCTGCCTGGCTCTGGGACCTTTCATTCCCTTCTCTGTGGTCAACCTCTATCTATGTTTTTCAGATAGTACAGTGCTAGGCACGAGAGCTAGGCACACACTTTTGTTCTCTTAGCCTGGTGAGATGAGGAAGTAGAGGTGGTCATGTGAGAGAATGATGCAAAGATATTAGGAAACAGAGATGAGGCAATGCATGTTCTGGCCAAATAGAATTTCTCTGACTTAATGATGCATATCTTGGTTATTCCTTACATGCGCTGAGTTAGGAATAGTCAACTTAATGAAAACAATTAATACAGAGACCTCCAAGTTTCCTTAAACTACTTTACTCATGTACCACTCCCACTCCAGTTAGACCTACTGAACTTGAAGGAGGTATGCCCACATGCTGAATATTAGTTACTTGTTGGACTGAATAGCTCTGGTTTGCGTGAGGAAAATGGGAAAGACAAAGGAAAACATGGTAGGACTGTGAGCAAAGCAGGCAAGCCCTGTCAGCAGCCTTAGTTCTTTTCCCCTTCACGAGAAGTATAAATATCAATGTACTCCAGGCATCATGGCAGGACTACAGATCTGAGTATATTGTAGACAACAAAAGGTCAAGAGGCCCTTTCACACACACACACACACACACACACACACACACACACACACACAAACACAAACACACACATCTTGTCTTTTTTGGATAGCTCAAAATTTCACAGAGTTATAGACTCTCATGTTGGATAGTAACTCATAGGATGAACCCAAACTGTACATGAACCATTATAGATTGTCCTAGATGACACTCCCATGGATGGGAAGCCAGTTTTCTCTTACTGTGCTAGGAAAAAAAAATTAGGCTGTCTCAGAGTATGTTGGTAGTTCACCTATTTCAAGACATTAGGTCTGGGATTCTTAACCTAGGTTCCATGGATAGGCGTGTGTGTGTGTGTGTGTGTGTGTGTGTGTGTGTGTGTGTGTTTCAGAAAGGGCCTCTTGGCCCTTTGTTGTCTACAATATAATCAGAGCTTGGATGGGAAAAAACTATACCTTTATTTTCACCAATGTCTAACTGAAATTCAGTATTTCCTTCAGTTATGAATGTATGTAACAAGATTCAGAGGTCCCAGGCTCCGCTAGACTGCCAAAGGAATCTATGACATACGAAAAGTTTAAGAACCCTGCATTAGGTCCTTTTGATAGTTGGCCCTCCAAAGAAAGACTGGTGATGAATTGCCTTTACACAGACAAGAAGTTATTTGAAATAGCCCCAACTGGGAGCAACCTATGGATTCAACTGGAGAATAGCTAAATAAAATTATATTATATTCATGTGATATATATCATGTGAAATGATAAATATGAAGTACATAAGGAAATATGGAGAGATCTTTATGAAGTGTTTCAAAGTGAAGTCAGCAGACTCAGAATTATTTACAGAGTAGCTACTATATATATGGGCAACTAGGCAGCGCAGTAGAAAGAGTGCTGGGCCTGGAGATAGTAAGACTCATCGAACTGAGTTCAAATTTGGCCTCAGACACTTCCTAACTATGTTACGCTGAGCAAGTCACTTAACTCTATTTGCCTCAGTTTCCTCATCTGTAAAATGAGCTGGAGAAGGAAATGGCAAACCACTCCGGTATTTTTGCCAAGAAAACCTCTTAAGTAGGATCACAGAATCAGACACAACAGAAGGACTGAACAATACTATATATGTATGTATTTATATGTCTGTATGTATACATGTATATGTATATATGCATGTACATGTATGTATGCATACCTCTATATACATACAAATGAACAAATATAAAAAAGGAAGGGAAACAAAATGAAATATGGCAGAATTGTTGGAAGGTCTGGAAGGAGACACAGACCAAAAGCAATATCTTTGCAAATTGTTAATTTGTTTGGTTCTGCTTTGTTAAAGGCTAAGGCGGTGGTTTCCACACTTTATGAACTATGCCTTCTTTTTTTAAGAAAAAAAACTTGCTGTGCTTCTTCCCACTTGTCATGAAACTTTCTCTGCAGATAATTTTCTTAGCTCCTATTTTATTAAAAAATAAGACTTTATTAAAATTTTATATTTAACATGCAATAAAAACAATGTATAAAGTAGCAAATAATTGCTGTTCTGCATTCATTATCATAGTATTGTGGATTTAGAGATGGGAAGGGCCTTCTAATCCAACCACTTCATTTAGAGTTGAGGAAATCCAGGGAAGTTAAGGGACTAAACTAGGATGTGAAGACTGAACTAAGTGGTGATCAGTGAGTCTCTAAGTATTAATTAAGTGCCTACTACTTGCCAGGCACTGGGGATTCAAGGAAAGGCCACCATCAGTCTCTGCTCTCAAGCCAAGAAAACCTCTCTCCTTTCATAGGGTGACGGGAGGTCCACGAGTGAGGCATGACAAGCCAACATGGAAGGAGCACAAGGAGCAATGGCAGCTTGGTGCCTGACCTCTGAGGAACCTATGCAGGCATCTTATGACCACAGGGATCTACAGGCTCTGACCCTGTCTGAGACTGGGCAGGGTTGGTGGGAGGCATCAGATCAACACTGGGTGCACTGCTGCTATAAGCTCCCATCCCTCCCTCCAGGAGAAGGTCCTGGCCCTTTACCCCGGTTGCCAGTGAGGAGAGCCTGGGAATCATGGGTGTGGTCACCCAGGGCTGACGGGAAGGAAGAATTGATGACTCATTTTCTGCTACCTGTGCCAGGGTCCATTGCTAGAGGCAGGCAAAGGCTCTTCGTCCATCCCCAACATGTGGACTAAATTCATTGTATTAGTCTCACTTTTGTTGACTTGTGATTAAGCTTTGTTTCTATTGAGAAAAGTGGATGGATTTGCATGGGAGCTGTACTTAAAAATATCCAATTATTGGTCATTGTTTCCTGAAAGAATCCTATTCCCCTCTCTCCATCTTAGTTTGGAAAATTCTAAGCTAGTGGATTAGGATAAGGTTTTTTTCCTTGTTTTGATGATTATCTGAAATAATATTTGTAAAGCACTTCTCACAGTCCCCGGCACATAGTAGGTACTTAAATTATTTTTTCTTTCTTTCCTTGGTGATGGGTTTTTAAGTTTGTACTTTAAAACTTTTTAAAAGCATATCTCAAAAAGATGTATATTACTGTTTTACAAATGTATGTAGATAATTTTATGATTAACAAAATGCAAATCAACTTAAAAGTTACATGCGTGCATATACAGCAAGTACATGTATGTATGCTTATATACGTATATACAATATATGTCTGAAACAACTAGGGATGAGGTTGCATGGATAAACAGAGTCTATGCAAATGAAGTATCACACTGGTCTATACACCCATGAAGAGCTTGGGAGAACTCTCAGCTGGTAACCAGCCTAGTAAACTGTAGCCAAATTGACTCAAGCTAAAATGGGTAAAAGCTGCTTTATTGCCCAAACATTCTTTTTTTTTTTCAATTTTATTTATTTAATTCTGAACTTAAGAAATAAAACATGGATTTCCATAACATAGTAGAAGAGAAAAAAAGATGATTGTACATGAAACTGCAAATCTATTGTGTACAACTTGCTATTCTTTTTAAATGTATAATAGTTATCATGTAACTTTCTATTTTCCTTTTTATTCTTCCCCACCCCCACCCAACCTAGAGATTAGATTACCATTAGATGCAAACATGTATATATATGTAAAATCATTCTATACGTATTTCTATTTATCAGTTCTTTCTCTGAATGCAGATAGCATCTTCCTTCATATGTCCTTTGTAGTTAATTTGAGTATTTATAATAGTCACAATGACTTAGTCACTCAAAGTTGTTCTTAAACCAATACAGCTGTCACTGTATTCCACGTTCTCTTGGTTTTGCCCTCAGCTAGTATGAAACTTATTCTGTATTTGGGAGCTTGCTTTAGTCTAGGAGTGTGGTTATGTTACAATCTCTTGCTTATGGGAAACCAAACAGGCTCCTTATTGACTCCTCCCTGTTTCTTACCCCATGTTGAAAAGATAGTGTCTCCTGTCTCTTTAAAGGGGCAAAAATCTATCCACTGCTGGCATGAATCCCACAAATTAGGATTTAGGTAGCCACCAAGTGTTCCATTTGTCAGCACATGGAAAGACATAAGAAGGCATAGGGATACAGACAAGGAAGTAAAAGGTATAAGAATTGGCCACTTTAGACCAGCAGTCCGCGAGGGTAGATCCCTATATTTATCTTTGGCTCTTCCTTCAGGAACACATAAAGAAGGGAAATAGGATCAGTGGTGAGAGCCCTATGGTTCTACAGGGAATTAGGGGCTTTGAGCTAACCCACTTGTGCAGGCAAAGAGAACAGTGTATAGGCAGTTCCAGCAGTACAAATCTTATCAGCACACCAGTCAGTTCTCTATAGTTTCTCAGTGTCTCATCAGGTGTGATTGCCAGTATCTTGCAATAGCAGGCCTAGAATGTCAGAAGGGGAAAAAGGGAACAGGTACTGGTGAATCAGACATACACGCTTGACCTTGCCCATTATCCCAACTTTGCTCCCCAGAAGTCTTAATGCCAAGTTCAAAATGTCACCAAACTGGTGAATTGTTGGCAAAGGCTGGCCAATTACAGAGTTTATCATCTCTATGGCATCACTCACACAGGTGTGACCCATGTATAACATAATGTACATAAGGGGTCCTGAAAGTCTTACTGCCTTAAGACTTTTTGGAACATCTCCTATATCTCCACATGTGTATGTGTACATCCATGTTTATACGTGTACATGAAAGGTGATCAGTGACCACCTCTTCTTTTCCATTCAGTCTAGAAAAAAAGAAAATGGATTTCCATTGCAGCAAGAAGGCTAAAGATAGGTTCTTATGAAGAGCTTTCTCACAAGGCCTGTGATAATGATACATTTATTGTCAGATACTATAGAATATCTTTCTGAAGAGCACTAGGATGAGTCTATTCTCTAGGACTGGCCAATGGGATTCTAATCCTTTGGGCAAATGCAGGTTATAGTCTATATAGGCTCTAAGGGTCCTTATCCTAACTCACTTTCCCCAGGTTTCCAGAGAAAAATTAGCTAAATATTCTCCACCTAGGGGTACCCCTGAGGGACAGTGGGGTCCTTTTAATAATGTAGGCTTGAGTCCCCATCCAGTGTGCTGCCTCCCAGCATTTACCATCAGTGATTACTGTCCTAATATCATTTGCCAGAAACATTAACGTCTCTTCAGTATCATCCATATCAATGATTAGCATCCCACTATCACTTTAATCAGTTGATTATCTCCTCAATATGATCCATAAATAATTAACATAAATGAGCTTCTATAAAGGGATACATACTGAGAAAATATAGCAAGAACTAAAGTACAAAATATCCCCCTCCATTATCTACCTGGGCACAATTTTCCCTCTACATCCCAGTGCCTGGGGAGAGTATGTTTAAGTTTAAGGTGGTGGCTACCAACATTCTCCTAATCAGTGAGTTCACTTCCAGGTGCAGCATAGCCTATGGACAAGTTGCTGCCTCACTTGCAGGCTACTGGATTGATCCACTGTTGGTCTCTGAATCAAAGGAAAGGAGACAGAAACAGGAAACTGCCTGTATCAGTAAGACAAAAATCACAATATAGATGATAATTGCCAAAATGCCTATGTAGTTCTGTATCACAAAATATACGAGACTCTCCACATAGAAGGTAGAAGAAGTAAACCATTTATTCAGACACCAGAGGACCAGATCCCATAAGCCATCTGCCCAATCTATCACAGCTGCAAAGAATTCGATGAACCATATCATAGCATGGAGCCTCACCATCCCAAAACTATCTGCCCCCCTGCTGGGGCCTTCCCACAAACAAACTCACTCACAGCCACCACACGTCTGCTCTTTCCCTCAGCTCTAACTGCCATAACTGCTCTTTCAACATTTCCTGTGACACAATTTCCTTTTCCTCTCAGCAAACTTCTCCCACCACATGTGACTTAGGCTTCCTGTGACATAAGCAGGTTACATGACCTATTAATGGGTAGGAAAGATCTTCAAATCTAAATTGCTATTACACAGCCCTATCTCCTATGCTGGCTTGCCTAGGAGGTCTTGTGCTCATAGCAGTGTGTGTGTGTGTGGGTGGGGAGTGTTGGGGAGAGGGAAGGCATCTACTCCCATCTCCAACATACAACAGCCCTTCAGAGCTCAAGAGAGTTGTCTATGCACTACATGACCGGAAGTTAGGAAAAAGAGGTCCAGTTCCTCTTTTGTATATACACCTATTTCCAGATCAGCAGCTGGATAAAAGGCTAGGCTGTCCTTTACCATGTAGTAAGCAGACAGGAAACAGTCATAGAATACCTGCACCTGCCCTGAGTAAGGGGCCAAGCTCCTCTCTTACATATCAACATGCACTTCCAGAAATAGGCTCACCAGCCCCTGTTGACATGGTTGATAACATTCAGAGCCCCTGTGCATGCTCAAAGGACTCCCATCAGGTAGGCCCCCATTAACAAAATATCATGGACTATGTGAGGCATAAGAAATGTTGAACTCTCAGGACCACACGATAAGGAAATCTTAAGGAAAAGAAAAAGCAGAAGAAAGGAAGAGATGCAAGAGAGGGTCTCCAATGTGTGTGGGAAATGGAAGAGAAGAAAGAGCTCTATAAAAATCAGCAAATATCTTGACTTTGCCTCTTTTCCCAGATCCTGTTAGAAGCTTCACTGGGGAGAAAGGAAGTAGAAAATTTCACTCTAGTGTGATTGGGAGAGAATTTGAATTTGTGGCCAAATTTTTTAAGCCATGAGGGCGAGGCTGCCTTTTTCCACTGGGTCAGGTTGGCAAATATCAGCCAGGAACTGGAAGTTTTTGGCATTAAGAGAAAAAGAAGAGAGAAAAAATCCATCTCCTTGGAAGAAGATGCCAAATGAATGTGATTTCCCCCAAATGGCAGTTTAGAAAGCTTAACCAAAAACAACCAACCAACCTACCTCAACAACCCACCAAGAAAATAATTTTGGCTTTGCTAGGGACAGCCCCTGATTCTGGACTCTCTCTCCCTAATTCTGGAGTTTTTACACAGGTGTACAAAAAGTAAAGATTTCCAGGGGTCACAGAGAACAATGAAGACCTCTCCCTCTTCTCCTCTCCCTTCTATTATCTTTGTCTCAAGTCTGGGTTAGTGGGGCTAGGGGTGTTTCTTAGTGCTATGGATGGGAAACTGAGATGGCATTCATTCTTGACTCCCACATCCCTATTCTTCTTTTTTTCTTTCCCTTTCTGTTGGGACTCTGGGTGACTCCAGGTCCCAGGCTGGCATTTCTGGCCTCTTCTGAAATTCTCTGGGCTGTTCTAATAAATAATATCGCTGTTATGTAAGCAATATAAAACAGGCCAGGAACATGAAGCCTAGGGAAAAAGTACATACTATGTTTTCATTTCTCCCTTAATGTTGGCAAAAGTCTGCTGTTCCCAAACTTCTTGGGGCAGAAATGCAGTCTGTTTGGGATGGTTGGCAGGGGGAAGGGGGATGCTTTTTCTCACTGGACATTATCATAGTAGCTGTTCCAGATGCCCCATTGCTTACACTGAAATGCCACCGTGGGAAAGTACAAGATGTAGCGGGCTGAGGGTTTGGTGAGGAATAGCTCCTATTCCAGGCCTAGAAACCTGCTTTCAGAATATTTTCAGTCAAGATAGGGAATTGTTAAAGAAAAGTGACAAGATTTTTTGGTGTAACATAATGTCACTAGTTCTAACTATATGTGGACACCTACACTGAGTCCATTACAACTTCCTGCTTTAATAAACACTACTGGGCCCTCACTGTTGAACAAGCAATTCATTCATTTATTGCTGATTGACTCTTTTCCCATAGTGATTTTTCCCCCCAAATCTTTCTTTCTCTCTTCAAGCCCCTAATTTTAGCCTTGGTCCAATAAATTAAAAGTATGAATTAAGAGGATTTTCCTAGAAAAATGTAATTTTGTTCCAACGGCGTTATCTAATTGAGGTTGCTTAAGAATGGCTTCTGAGTCCTACCATTTTCCTAGTTCTCCGTGCTAGAAACGTGGATCAGTTTTCATCTATCCTTTCTTTTTTTCCATTTCAAATATAAGTCACATTTGTTTATTCCTATCCCCATATCACTTAGGCTAGCCTAGATTCTCATCAACTTTGACCTAGATTACTTGGATAGTTTCCCATTTCCCTTGCCTTTAGACCTTATCTCTGAAGATCTATCCCGTAAACAGCCGTCAGAATAATCAACATAGAGAGTCACTTAAAAAATGTGAATGCTCAGCTCATGAACCTGCACTAGCTCCCCACTGCTAAAAACTGACCCTCAGCAGATGACCTGGCTGCCAAAGATGGCAAACAAGTCTCTTTGGCATGAAGGCCAATTACTGATAATTTGCTGTCTTCTCTGCTCCCATTTTGAAAACCCCTCTTGCTTATAAGTCAATAACCAGTGAGTGTGCTCAACTTCCTTGCCTCAAAAGGTTACCAAATTGTAGCCTACAGGATAATGCCCAAATATTTAAAGCTGACATTTGGAATTTTCTGTAATCTGACCCCATATTAGCCACCGAACATTACTTCCCACTCTTCTCCTATGTGAACTTCCTTGTCTAATTAGGCCATCTTACTTTGTGAACATAGGTTCTTTCCCAGCCCATGGGCTTTCTCTCTCTCTTCCCTCTGACCCCCTTCAAGGTCTTTCTTAGGTTTCATCTCCTGTGGAAGGCCTTCCCTGACTACTTCAGCCTGTACTACTTTGAGACCTTGCAATACTTATTGCCTGTTTGTATTGATACATAAGCAAATACCAGCTTGTATTGTTAGTTGGCTATTTTGTGAATCTGCTCTTGTGGATTACAAACTACTAGAAACTTTTTTGGGGGCATCAAGATGGTGCACTGGATAGAATACTGGGCCTGGAGTCAGGAAGACTCATCTTCCTGAGTTCAAATATGGCCTCAGATACTTACTAGCTGTGAATCGTTGATTTTCCACTCATGCCCAGCTCTTTGAGATCTCCTTTGGGTTTTTTTTAGCAGAGACATGGGAGCGGTTTGCCATTTCCTTCTCTAGTTCATTTTACAAATGAGCAAACTGAGGTAAACAGGGTTAAGTGACTTACCTAGTGACTTACACTCACAGCTAGCAAGTGTTTGAGGCCAGATTTGAATTTAGGAGGATGAGTCTTCCTGACTGTAGTCCCGGCACCCTAGCTGTCCTACTAGTTGTGTGACCCTAAGAAAGTCACTTAATCCTGTTTGCCTCAGTTTCCTCATCTGTAAAATGAGCTGGAGAAAGAAATGGCAAATCGATTCAGTATATTTGCCAAGAAAACCCCAAATGGGGTCACAGAAGAGTCAGACTCCGCTGAGAAATGACTGAACAACAGCAAAGAAACTTTATTTCTTTTGTGTTATGTTCACCCTTAAACTACTACGCTGAGAACAACGTGGTAAAGTGGAAAAGACAATGGGCTTACAATGAGAAGACCTAGGTTCAAATCTTATCTAAACTTTGTATTTCTCCCAAGCTTACCATGGTGGTGATGGTGGCGGTGGGGACAGCTACAGCATGTGCTCCTTTAGGTAAACTTGAGTGAGAATCTCAAGGCCTTAGTTACATCTTCGGCTTTGTGTTTGTTTGCCTGAACATAGGTGACTGAATGGTAATCCCGAGGTAGACGTCTTTAGCTCCGAAGGCAAACTTGTGAATTTAAGAATTTGGGAGCTCCTGGGTTGGTTCATCACTAGTCAGTGCTAGTGGCAAAGTGGGAGGTATTCCCTGTAGTTAGTTACTCCAGTGCTTCTTAGAGGAGAATACGATAAATCCAAGCCCTGGGCTGCCTTACCAGAAGACGTGGACCTTGAAGAAGTCGTTTGGGTAGTGCATAGCCAAGGACACGATAACTGTTTAAGAATTTCATGGGATGTTCCGTGTTTTTAGTGTTTAAATATCAGCTTCCTAGAAAAGTATGATAGGAGTTACTGTATTGTGTTTTAAGTCTTTGTGATTTAATGCTTATGAATTTTTGTGTTTTAAGCATTCCCTTTGTAGCAGGGGAAATAAATGGCTGTTTTATGCTTCATCTATCTTGTGTATTGGGTACCTTTCTTCTTCTGGGGAGTTCCTAGACATGAGCCAAACCTAAGCTTTAAGTGAATTTCCCTGGGGCTCTATGGGAGAATAGAGCCAAAGGGTATTAGAAAGAATCTACTCCTCTTCAGAGGCTAGGCTTTTCCCAGGCTGAACTCAGTATGCAGGAGCCTCGAGCTCAGGCCTTCAATGGGAGGAGACACTCCAGCACCGATGGACCAACAGCTGGTGTGTTGCTGCGTAAAAAAGAAGAGAAAACTGAAGGGAATCCAACGGTCATCTTTTGCTCTAGATAGAATTACTCCTTGTTCATTCATTCATTCAATAAACATTTATTAAGTTCTATGTGCAGAGCACAGTGCTAGTTGCCCAGAGAGAAACAAAGATAAATAAGACAAATAACTCTCTGGGCTTCAGAGAATTTACAGTCTAGCGGAGAGGATAATGCATGTATGTAGATGAATGTTATTCAATTAGAAAATCTGTAAACTGTTTTGGCATCTATTTCCCGGGTCTAGCAGGACTTCAGTAGAAAGTCAGGGAGAGGACTGCCCCCTGAAAAACAGACAGAGATACAGAGTTAGTTAGCTGGGGAAAGAGATGGAGAGCTCAAGGGGGAGGCTTTTTTTCTAAATTCTTGTTTCTGGGAAAGTATAATGTGAAGAGTGGGTGTCATACAAACTTCTGTGACTCTAACCTGTTGCCTCAGAGAAGGAGGGATTTCCCCAGTGCTGGCAGAAGCCAGCAGTGTGCTGAGTGAGGCACCTGATGGGGCAATCTTCTTTGGTTCCTGCGGACGGCTGAGCTTAGGCTCGGATGATCTCTTTTTTATGACTCTTGCATTGGGTCCAGGAGCTCAACAATTTCCATCCTTGCCAGCATGAGTCCTGGTCCCTGGGATCACTACCAAATGTACTAACAGCCTTCTTTCTGACAGGCAGCTGTCGTCACTCCATGAGCCACTCTTGCTCAGCTTGTTATCAGAAAACCAGCCTACTTCACAAAAAGGTGAGTGAGTAACTTGGGGGTTTGGGGGATAAGAAGGAAGGGTAATTTGCTGTCCTCTCTTTCACTGTGCTTACTCAGGAGTTAGCTTCCCCATTGTTTAATGTGTGGTTTAGAGAAAATGGCTCTGGACTGGAAGTTTAACAGTAACCAAATCTACTCTAGGCTTCCATTAACTATTTGGGCGATGGAGAGAAAGCCATTTAATTTCCTTCTGGCTCAGTTATTTCATCTGTAAAATGTGAATAATTAGAGCTGCCATATCTACTACTCTACAGGATTGTTGTGAGGCCCAAATCAATAAATTTATACTTTAAAAACTTCAAAACATTACGCAAAGGCACAACCTAATTTTTGTTGCTTGAGAAATTTCTGCATTCTCTGTTAGGGCTATGTAGAAATGAGTCTTAGAGGAACATCTTGTTCCCAGGGCCCAGTACATTGCAACAATCAAGACCTAGCCACAGGCATCTCAGGGATGCTTACTCAGTAACGTGAATCCCAAGGGCAGCGTGCACTAGTCCTTGTCACCCTGGGGAAGATGTCTGATTTTTAGATATTTCTGAGAAGGATACTATAGTCCAAACTGGACCCTAAACACTCTATAAAGTTATTTTTCTACAAAATTCTTCAATAGCTCCCTGACGCCTACTGAATAAAGTAAAAATTCCCTAGCCTGGCATTGAAGGGCTCTCTATTGAGCTGGTGTCTCCTTACCTTTCCAACCCTATCTTTCACACACTCTATATACCAATCAGTATAGGCTACTCACCACAACTCATACAGTTTCTTTGTTTTTTCCTCTGCTTGGTGCAGTTTTTCCCATAATTGAAATACTTCCCCTCCTTCCTCATTCCATCTCATTTCTTTCCATTGTAATTCCATCCATCCTTCAATCCCCACATCAATAAAAAAGAAAAAAAGAAAAAAAAAGAAAACTCAGAAATGAAATAGATTTAAAAAGCTATATTGGATAAAAGGGTATGATCAAAGAGAGTGTAGGACCACTGTTTTGGGTGGGTGGGATAACAGAGGGAAGGCAGCTCCATGTTGCCTTTTGTTTTCTCTGCCAAAGAGAGTCATCTCTGGACTCGAAAAGATAGGACAAAAATGACTAATAGGGAGAAGATATCCAGGATGTGTAGGGTGATAGTAAAAGAACACGTAGCTACTCTTGATGAATTCAAGTCACTTGACCCAGAAGAACTACTTCCACAGATACCGAAAGAACTGGCTTATATGACTGCGGAGTCCTTTTTCAGTGATCTTTGAGGGGCTGTGGAGAAGAAAGGTATCACAGAACTGGAGAAGGGCAAGTATTGTCCTAATTTTCCAAAAAGATGAAGAGAATGGAGTCTGCAAACTCTTAAATTAGTGAATTTGACTTCAATTTATAGCAAAATTCTCAAACATATCATTAAAAGGATGGCTGGTGACCATCTACAAAAGGAAACAATGCTTATGAAGAGTCAGCATGGCTTCATCCAGAACAAATTATGCCAGGCTAACCTCATTTTTTCTGGAAAGTTTACTAGACTGGTAGATCAGAGGAATGCTATACCTCTAGTTTACCTGGATTTTAGTAAAGTATTTGTAAGTAGATAAGAAGAAGAAATAGTAAAGTATTGTTGTTTGGTTGTTTTCAGTTATGTCTGATTTTTCATGTATCTGACACCATTTTGGGTTTTCTCAGCAAAGATACTGGAGTGGTTTGCCATTTCCTTCTCCAGCTCATTTTACAGTTGAGGAAACTGAGGTAAACAAGGTTAAGTGACTTGAATGAGGTCACACAGTGTCTGAGGCTGGATTTGAACTCCAATCTCCCTGACTCCAGGCTCAGCGCTCTATTCACTGTGCCACCTAGGTGCCTTTTTAGGAGTTATAGGGTATCTTATAAAGTATTTTATATAGTACAGTTATAGAGTGCATATGTTATTCCTATTTTACAGATGAAGAAACAGAATCTGCGAGAGGTTAATGACTTGTCCAAAATCACACAGCTAACACATCTCTGAGGTAGGGTTTACACTTCCTGACTCCGTCTCACACTCTGTTTACTGCCCTACCTAGCTACTGAGTCAAATACACACCTGAACAAGATTCTCTCCTCCAACATCCCCATCAAGGGGTCATCCAGTCTTTGCTGGGAGATTGACAGGGAGCGGAGGAAATGCCTTTCGTGAATCCTTCCCTGGCTCTTCCAGCTCTCATTGACTTCTCTCCCTCTGAGCCCTCAAGCCCTAGACATTCTAAGCCCTACTTAGAGCTGGGACCACATGGTTCTGCACTTAATTACATTCTGCTTTGCTTTGTTTATGAGTTGTTTTATGTGTGTTGGTCTCATCTTCCTAACAATATTGCATGATTCTTAAGAGCTGGGACTGCATTGTAGACTCCTCTAAGTTTCCCTGATAGGACCTACCACAGTGCAGAAGATGTGCTTACTAGTTGTATCACAGTTAGTTGAAATAAGCTGAAACTATTGATACCAATTTGTGGCCAAACTGGGCAGAGATTCTTTGAGTGTGTACAGCCCAGAAAGCCTTTCAGGGTTCGGTTTAACCAGCTGTTGTTTGTGCCTGGATGGTGTGGGGTTTGTGCAATTGTATGAGGGTGATCCTCCATTTAAGGAGGGTGCCCAGGCCAGCCATCTCTTCGTTTTCCACAAGGCTTACTTCTCTATCTTGCTCCAGAAACCTCTTTTCCTTGGAAGATTCCTTTAGCCCTGGAACTCACAAACTCACACTTAGGAAGTGCTCTCTCATGCTTAGTGCTCTCTAAGAGTTAGCCAGTCAAGAAACATTTTTTAAAGAGCTACTATGTTCTAGGCTCCTTGTTTGTGTAGTGGGGAGTATCTATCCATGCCTGTTAGGATGGGGAGACTAGAGGCAGCTAGGTGGCTCACTGGATAGAGTGCTGGGCCTGGATCAGGAAGTCCTGAATTCAAACCTGACCTCAGACACTTATTAGCTGTGTGACTCTGGGCAAGTCATTTAACCTCTGGTCCACTTACTTCACTGGAGAAGGAAATGGCAAACCACTCCAGTATCTTTGCCAAGAAAACCCCATGGAAAGAATTGGTGTGCTATGTTCCATGGGCTTACTATAGTAACAGAGAAGATAGGAGTGGGGAAGTTTCAAGGGAAAGATAATGAGTCTGATTTTAAACATGCTGAGTTTAAGATGTCTAGTAGACATCAAGATGTCTGGAGGGTAGAGGGCTTCTCCCAGAACCTCCACACAAAGAAGGCATCCAGGCCAGTCATCTCTTCATTTTCCACCAGACTGTGCTCCTGTAGACTTTTTCATCACACTCCTGTGCCTTCTTTTTCCCCAGTGCTCAACTCTTCTCAGCCTTCTTTTATGTGTTGTTTTCTCCATTAAAATGTAAACTGCTAGATGGCAGGGACTCATTCTTTTGGCATGCATTTGTCTAGTGCTTATCACAGTGCCTGGCACATAATGAATGCTTAAAAATGTTTGTCGACTGACTGATTGCCTATGTAAATGGAAGGAAGGGGGACAGGATGGAGAGCATAGAGGTATCTGTTATTCAAGGAGTCCCAACATGTACTATCCTCCAAACCCCCTTATTCTAAGGTGTCTGACAAAGTGGTTGCTAGCATAGTGGGCTGGAGAAACCCCTATAATGGCCTTAGAATTTACAAAGTACTTTCCTCACAACAACCTTGCGAAGAAGATAGGGCAAATATCATTATATCTATTTTATTAATGATTTATTTTATTGATGGGGTCCAGAGACATTAAGTAACTTATTTATCAGAAGATTTAGAGTTGGAAGAGACCTTGGAGTTAATTTATTCCAAACTTCTAATCTTAAAGGTGAGAAAACAGGTTCAGACGTGAGAAGTAACACATAACTTGAGTAACATAACTTGAGATTTGAAGTCCCCTGGTCCTCTTTGACTTTAAATCTAGTGCCTTTTCCAAGATTATGCAGTTTAATTAATGTCAGAGTCAAAATATGAATAGGGCTTTTGACTCAAAGTTAGTCTTGTCTCAATGCCTTTCAAAATTAAATAGATGGTTGAAAGGTTTATACACTAAAGGGTTGTTGTGAGAGGTTTACCAGAAGTGTCCTTCTGGGGCTCAGGTTGCTATGGGGAAGGATCAACCTCTTCTCTCCCCAAGATCCATCTCCATTCTGGGGTCATCCACAGGCTACAATATGGCCCCATGCCTGGCGGGTAAGGAGCTATGCAGGTGTCTGAGAGGATGAAGGTGGGAATATGGTGGCCTCCAGCCAATCTTCGTAAGCAGGAAATTGTTGGGAGGAGAGGCAGGGGGTAAGGAGGGGGATGGAGAGGGAACATGCAGCATTTTACACAGACCTCTGACAGGGCAAAAGTGAGAGAGAGACTTGAGCAGAACCAGATGGCGCTGTATCAGTTCCACAAATGATGACTAATTCCTCAGTGCCAGAGAGTAGGATTGGAAAGTGAAGGGAGGGATGAGGTGCCTGAGCTAGAGGAGGCCCCAAGCCCTCAGCTTCAGGGAAAGATGGACCCCAGACGTAGACAGGGCATTGGCCTGGGGGCAAGCCTGCTTTTCTTTGTTCTATGCTAGTAGAGGTGAGTGAGAAGTAAAGCCTGACACTTGGATGCTTGGAACTTTTTTTTTTTAGCCCTAGCTCTAGTAGGTAAGATTCTTTAGGTGAGTCAACTTTCTCATCTGTGAAATGGGAATAGGAGTATCATACTAGATAGTCACAAGGTCATAGGGTCACACAGGATCATGGGTTTAAAGCCAGAAGGGACCACAGAGGCCACATAGTCCAAGTTTTCCATTTTACCTATAATACTGTCTACCTTGGTCTCCCCTGTCTGGAAGGCCAGGTAGATTAGATCTTGCCCCTCCCCCAGGGTTCTCCTGAGCTTCTATAAGGTCTGGGGTGTCTAGGCTCTTTGTAAATGTCTCCAGTACCAACTGATGCTGTTCCCCCAGGTGTTTGGGGTCTATACCCCAGTTCCATTTAAGTCACTAACAGTCAGATTAACAAATAAATATTTACTTCAAAAGATAATCACAAATATACAAATTTACTCCCCCAATAAGTGGGAGGCTTACTTCTCCTCCCCCCTTACACCACCTCAGCCTCTTGTAGGGGAAGCAGATTGATTAGATCCCTAGTTTATTTCAGTTCTTAGAGAACACAATACCAGTTCCAAGTCCAGCCACCCCTGGGTTTGAGTCTCAAGCACCCTAACACCTCTAAACTTCCCTGTCAGGCTGACTTGCTGCAACATCCTGCTGGCAACCCTGGCTCCAAGGGTGCCATGGCTGGAAGTCCTGGATCTGGTGAGGATCACTACCTATACCTAAAAGTGAGAAGGACAAATGAAACAGAACAGGAGCAAACACCCCCGGGGGCCCTTTCTTAGAGCCCAGGGTAAAAGAGAGGGAGATCAGGGGAAGGAAGACCTTCTCCTCTCCCCACTTCGGTTTTGGGTGACTGTGCTGGGGAGCATTACAGTGTGAACCAGAAAGAAAGCAGCAGAAGGAGAGACACTCACTGTCACCAGTCTTAAAGATACCACCTGATTTGGTTACTTCTTGTTGTCTTTGTCCCCTGCCACATGCAAAAGGGGCTGCAACCACCCATGCATGTGGTAGGGGATATAGAAGCCTCCATGTTAGGAAGCCTGGGAATGCTCCAAAGACAGTATATGCAAATAAAGAAACTGAGGCTCAGAGAGCTTAAGTGATTTTTCACACAGGGAGCAATAAACAGAAATGGGATTTAAGCCTAGATTTTCTGACTCCAAAGCCAGTGTTTTTTCCCACTATATCTCATAATGTCCAAAGTGCCTTCCAGCTCTATGGTACATGAGATTTAATGCTTCAAGGGGTCTTAGAGATAATTCATCCAACTTTTTCACCTTATATATGAGAAGATTGAGGCCCAGCAAGATAGAATCCCTTGCCCCAAATCTTATGGGAAATCCTGTGATTTCAAATTCAGTGTTATTTGAACTGTACCCTGTTGTCTCCACAAAACCCTATCCAGTTGCTTGAAATGTTTGGAATTTCCTCAGAGTAACCTGATGGATTCTGGGAACCTCATAGAAATAATAGGCAAAGGGCCACTTTGGCTTTCCTGTAGCACTTCTGGTAGCCTATCAGGAAGGAGCAGGTAGAAGCTAGTACAGTCAGTGTTGGTAATCACTATTCTCCTGTATCTGAAATGGGTATTGGAGCTAGAATTGGATCCCTCTACCTTGGACTGAATATTGGCAGTGTAGGGGTATGATGCTCTTTTTTCGTAGTTTGGAATTAAAAAAAATCATTCTCTCCGGTGGTTCCCAAGGGAATGATTATAGTTAATTTACTCTGACCATTTTAGCGCCCTGCCATCAAATGCTAGTTACACGGAGACAAGTACAGATAAGCAAACACATTAATCAGAGCGAACAGAAAACACAAATTAGAGAAATTATACAGATTAAAGTAGATGATAGAATACAAAAGAGTAACTAAGCTCTTCTACCTGGAAAGCAAGATAAAATCTCACCCAAGGAGAGAACAATCTCTCCAGTGAAGTTTGCTCTTAGTTTCTGGGGGTGCAGGTGCTGAGAGTCAAAGAACCCACCAAGGGTCTGGCTTTCCTATGTGTCTGTGGCTCTGGGGCGTCTGTCAGCCATTCAAAAGCTTGCACCTTCTTGTCCTTATGACTTGAATTTTTCTTTTTCTTATCCTCTAAAGCGTCTTCTTTCCACACTTAAAGGGGCCATCCCTTGACTCATTTCGTTTTTTTTCTGGGTAGTTGTTTTGTCTTTAATGTGCACCAGACGATATCTTGTATATGTGTTCAGCAATCATGAAGATGGGCGTCATGTGGCCACTTATATATCTTTGGTTATGTTCTCCAACCCCTTGGCCTCATAATGACGACAGAATCCAGACATCCTCCTGTCCCTTTCCAATAGAGCCCACTGGTATCGATCACGGGCAATTCTCTTTTCCTTGCCCCCATTGCTGTACTTACAGATGAGAGCGGTGCTAATTCCTGGGATCATCAGGCATACACCCATAATGGCCAGGCCCAGGAGAATTTTGAACCACATCTCGTGAAGAAGTTCCCAGGCACAGACAGTTAGCAACTGTGGATACAACGCTGGGAGCGGGGTTCGCTTGACTCACTTCTTAAAGAGGCTTGTTCACCGAATGGGCATTACCTTGCTCAAAGTGAGAACCTGAAAAGACCTTAGCCTGAAAGGGCCAGGCTCTCCCATTGCATCCTGGGCCATCTCCGGTCATCCTGGTGAATATCAGGTCACTGGACCCAGATGGCTCCGGAAGAGAAAGTGAGTCTGGTGACCTTGCACAGCCCTCCCTCACTTAAATCAAAGTCAACTGCAAGTCATGTCATCATTTCCCTGATGTCATGGTCCTCTTTGAGAATGAAAGACAAACACAACAACAGGCTTCACAGGCTCAGAGGTCTCTAAATCAATCAGTAGCTACCTCTTCCTTCAAACATACAGTATAGAAAGTCCCAGACTTGTCCTTCTGGGAAATGCCCCACCTGCCTGGGTCTGGGCGTAGGGTGGGAATGTTACATAAACATACAGGCAGGTTGTGGTGTTGGCCTCAGGGCCAGGAAGACTAAGATTCAAATCCTGCTTCTGATACATACTCTCTGTGACCCTGGCCAAATCACTTAAAACTCTCAATGTTCTAGATACTTCCTTAAGATTAAAAGTTACACAGGAGTCTCCATCCTCTGTTGCTAAAGGGAGTTTCCCCAATGAAATTATAGGTGAGGTTCCTATTCTTGTATAGTAAAGGTTGCAAGCAAAGTGCTATATGAACTTTTTTTGGGGGGGAGGTCATTTCTAATTGTGAGAGGAAGTTGATGGAAAGTGTTTAGAAAAGGTGGCATTTGATGGACAGGAAGTAAAAAGATGTGCTGCCAATAGGATGGTGAGGGTTTTCCAAGTAGGAAAATAGCAGGAAAGCATGGAGCATGTTTGTAGGACAGTTAATAGTCTGATTTGGCTTAAATGTGATGTACATGGATTGGAGTAGGAGATAAAGCGATCCAGGTTGTGGAGCATTCAATGCTAGGCAAAGAAATTTTATCTTTATTTGGTAAATGATAGGCAATCACTGAAGGACTTTGAACATGAGTGTTGCAACAAATCTATCAGGAAGCAGGGTGAACAATGGATTGATTGGAGAAGGCACAGAGTAGAGACAGGAAGATGAATTAAGAAGTTATTTTAATAGTAGTAATGAAAGCCCATACTGGGATGGTAACAATGGGAATAGAAAAGAAGGGATGTATTTGAGAGAGATAAAGGTAGATTCCCCAGGACTAGGAAACTGGATCTGAGAGGTAAAGAGAGGAAAGCATAAAAATTGCAGTCAAAGTTTTTGAATGTGGGAGGTTATATATACGGAAATAATGAAGTCAGAAGGAAGATCAGGTGTGTGTATTTTTGGTCATCTTTAATTTGAGGAGCCATCATAGGAGACAAGGAGTAGTTAGAGAAGTAGGGGAAGAACTAGGAGAATTGAGTGTTTCAGAAACTAGCAGAGAGAGTGATTAAACTCATTTAGAAAGAAGGGGAAGGAGTTATACAATATTAACAAAGAGGTCTTTGGATTTGATCATTAGGTCATTGGTGACCTTTGAGAGAGCAGTTTCAATAGTGGTAGGGAAGGAAGGCATATTGCAGTGGGTTGAGGAGAGAGAAGATGGTGAGGAAGTCAATGCATTGGACATAAATACTTGTTTTCAAGAACTTTGGTCATGATTGGGAGAAAAGAAACAATAACTAGTATTTATAAAGTTCCTACTATGTGCCTGGCAGTGTGTATCCTGGGGATACAAAGAAAGAGATGAGATAAAAGTTGAGTGGAGGGAACTGAAGGATCAAGAAAGTACTTTTTGAGATTAGGTAGAATAGTCATATGGAAAGGAGCTATTGCAGAGAAAGAAATGAAAATGCTTGAGGTAGAGGGGATGATTGCTTTAAGAGGGAAGACAAAGAGGGGTGCAGGATCAAAAGAACAGGGAAAGGAATCAGCCTTAACAAGGAGGAAGGATACTTTTCCCCCTGAGACAGGAGGGAAAGAACGGAGAATAGGTGCTGCTGCTGAGAAAGTCTGATGAGTGAAGTGATGGATTTCCAGTTAGCCTGTCTTCTCAGCCAGTTAGGAGGCTCTCATGCACTAAAAGTATGAGGGCAAGAGTGTAGTTTGGGATGTAAGGAGAGAGTAAAAGGTTTTAAACAGCTGCTTTGTGGAATAAGACAGTAAGAATCATCAAGTAGGATAGCAAAACAGTGGAGTGGTTCTAGCCGAGGTTACATTCCATAAATTTAAAGAACATGAAATCAGCTATTTTATGGCTTTCTTTTTGCTCAGCAGTCTTAGAGTAGGTGTGAGAGATTATATTATTGGGGCTACTTAGGTTTAAAGATTAATAAATCTGGAAGGGTGGAAGTTCTAGGGAAGAAAGACTTACAGATTGATTGTTCAAAAAGGAGAGACATAGCATAATGGAATTTTTTATTTGTTTTCAATTTCCTTTCACTAATTTGTATTATTTGGGACTCAGGGCAACAACCTCCTGCAACTTTTGGTGAACTAAAAGCCTGTCTTCTATTAATAGTAACCTTACTTGACTAAGATATCCATAGGATGTGAAAATTTACTTAAGGCCTTAATTATTTCTTAGATAAGAAGCCAGAGGAAGAATCTTAACTGCCCCTAACTCCATGACATGAAAATCTCCTTCCTCAATCTATTTGTGAATTTCTGGGTATAGTTTAATCTGTAGCCTGATTAGTATACATATAGAGTCTGTTTAACCAGGTTTGGTAGTTACAAGATCATGACTGTTTAAGTTTGTTCAACTTTTATAACATCATAGAAAGTATGGAGTTATGAATCTGCCTTGTCTTTCACTTTCATGGCTTAAGATTGCAATATGTAAAAGAACTATTTCTCAGTTACCCTGAGGAAATTCTGCCTATAAGAAGGGTTGTTAAAATCCTAATGGTTGTTCAGGTTTATTGTTTTCTCTGAGGCCTGAATCTAAGCTTGGGCAAAATTATAAAATCTAGGTTTTTACCTGTATCATTTCTGCATTGTAGTAAATTTATTTTGGCATGAATGATATTTCTTCCATAACAATAGGAAAGAGAAGACATGATCACTCCTTAAAATCTGGTCACAAGAAAAAGGGTTTTGGAGCACTCAGAAAGCACACGCAACCAAATACAACTAATCAGCCAAGCCCTTATTAAGCTCCTACTATGCACCAGGCACTGGGGATGTATAATCCCTGCCTTCAAGGATTTTACATTTTGCCAAGGGAGATAATATAAATCTATGTAAGCATATACAAAACAGATACAAGATGATTTGGGTGGAAGAAGGTGACTTAGGAATTGGGGGAGTCAATCAAAGCCTCCTGTAGAAGATAGTATTTGACCTAAGTCTGGAAAGAGAATAGGAATTCTAAAAGGCAGAGGTCAGGAGAGAGTGCATTCCAAGTACCAGAAATAGTTATTCCAAAGACATGGAGATAAGAAACGGATAGAAAGTAAGCTCATTGAGGGCAGGAACTTGTTTCACTTTTATTTTTGAATCTCCAGTAGAAGACACAGTACCTGACACATAGTAGGTGCTTAATAAATAATGCTTGTTAATTATCTCCCCATCACTAAAGGTCTTTAAGTAAAGCCTGGATGATCTTGTGTTGGGTATGTTTTAGAGGGGATTCTTGGTCAGGTTTGAGTTGGACCACATGGTCTCTGAAATCCCTTCCATCTCTAAGATTCTGAATTTTGTAATTCTGTGAAGAGGAAAAAGCATTCTAGGGTGCATTGGTAAGAGGCTCCAGTGCTCCTTCTTCATGTGGAAGAGTACATATCTCAATATAGTGTCTCCTAAAAATCAGGTCTTTGGACTGGTTGATCTCTAAAGATCCATCAGCTATGATATATGATTCAAACCGGGAAACCCTGTCCTCATTAGTCAGGGAGTACAGGAGATGGAGGGCTATATCTGGGATTAATCCAAGGAATGGTGACTCCATCATGACATCGATGAAAAAGTTAATTATTCTCTTGCTCATGGTGGAAGGTAGAGAAAGAGAGAAAAAAATGATCACTGAGGTTTCTTGCTATAGGATAGATCAGACCAAAGAAGACCACGATCTTTACTTGGGAGTCTTCTATTGTTCTCCACCCCTTTTATATCTCTTATCCCATTTTTGACACATACTAGTTGTGTGATCTTGGGAAAGTCACGCAACCTTTTTTTTTTTGAGCTGCAGTTTGTTTATCTGTAAAACAGGGATAATAATACCTCTTAATAATACCAACCTCAACTTAGAATGTGGTTGTGAGGTTCAAAGAGGATAATGATATATGCACAGCACTTGGTAAACCTTCAAGATCTATATGAGAGGCATCCTGGCATCATGTCTGGAAAGCTGGTCTTGATGTTAGGAAGAACTAGATCCAAGTCTTGCCTCTACATGCTGATCGTGTGACCCTGAGTAAATCATTAAGATTATAAATTGCAGAGAAGATTCTGGCTTACGTGAGTAGAATGAATTTCCTCATCTGGGAGTTCCCTATATCGATAAATTTTTAGGTCCAGTTCCTATCCTAAAGCTATATATATATATATATATATATATGTATATATATATATATATATACACATACATACATACATATATATATACATATATACACAGATGCAAACATACATATATATACACATACATATATAAACTGTCATTGTTATGTAGCTTTGGAGGGAATGTCTTTATCCAAGAGATCAGTAATACAATTGAATATTTCAATATATCAGTACTGTTTCTCTGGGTAAGATTATTTCTTCTTTCCCCATCCTTTGTCTGGGACGTTAAGACCTTTTTAGGGAAAGTCCCTGAGCAGATTTTTGTGGTTGTTGTTTAATTATTTTTCAGTTGTGTCTTACTCTCTGTGACCCCATTTGAGGTTTCCTTGGCAAAGGTATGGGAGTGGTTGGCCATTGCCTTCTTCAGCTCATTTTACAGATGAAGAACTGAGGCAAACAAGGTTAAGTGACCTGCCCTAGGGTCACACAGCTAGTAAGTGTCTGAGATCAGATTTGGACTCAGAAAGAGGAGTCTTCTTGATTCTAGGCTGAGCACTCTATCTACCGTGCCACCCCACTGCACTCAGAGCAGATTAGGTATTATCATCTAATAGCTATATAGAAAAGAAAGCTAAGATTCATTTATACAGGTCCTTAATTTCCTTCCAATCACTTTGCTTCTGCAGGAGGGTGACCCGAGGTCATTTTTTTCTTGTAAACTCAAAGCCAGTGAATACCAAGGTCTAGACTAGAAACTAATACTGAGTGTTACCAGAAGGCAAGCAATTGGCATCAGGAGGTCCCGCAGCAGGTGTGGAAAAGAAAGATAAAGGGTGCCGGGGAAAGTCAGGTCAGATCTCAAGTACTTGTTCGTGGGAAGTTTCTGGGAAGAGCCCCAGCCACCAAGGTCAGAGTGAGACTACTTACAAGATTAGTTTGGTAATAAAGTAAAATCTTTTTCCATTTCCCTGAACTGAGTTTACAGGTAAGGGATAAGTAGTCACATTGGCCAGGCTTATATGTCTGCAGGGTTAAGGCAGGAATCAGACCATGGTAGGAAAGCTCTTTTAATTGAAAGTGAGATGATAGCTAAGTGTCCTGTGACAGGATGAAGTTTGACAATGAGCCTTGTCCAAGCAAGTCAACAAGGGTGTATTGCTACGACTGTGCCCAATTATTTGTGGGGGAGGAAAAGTGGGGGAGGGAGTATGAGACTATGTTCATAATTATGGCTAAAAACATGCAGTCTGTGGTTTAGACCCTGGGGGAAGGGGTCTGAGCATGGGCCATGACTCACCACCCTGAGATAAGGAAGTCATTGAAGCCTGCAACTGAAGACTAGGAAAGGTAGCCAATATTCTTTGGCCCCAGGGTGTGTCTGTTTGTTCAGCTCCATCAAGCAGTGGGACAATGGAGTTTCAGAAGGAGACAGTTTGGTCTGGGTTGAGAGGTCATGTGTTGAATAATGTGGAGACCAAGGCCCAGAAAGCCTTTTGGTCCCAGAACATGAGAATAGGGCATAGGCAGAAGAAGCAATTTCATCATCAAGGGCTGTTACATAGGAAAATCATGGAATCATAGATTTAGAGCTGGAAGGAACCCTTTCAACCATCTAGTCTACCACTCTCTCCTTATTTTCAGATGAGGAAAATTAAGGTCTTGGAGAGGTTAAATGATTTGCTTGAGGTCACACAGAGAGAAAATTAGGATTTGAAACCAGACCCTGTGATTTCAAATCTAGACTAGTGAAATTTGGTTCAGATGGACCAGACACAATAGAGGGCTTGGTAAAATTAAGGTGAGGGAGAGTAACTTCTAAAGGCCTAACGGAGATCTTTGGACAAGGGAAATGTGAAGATCTGAAATCCAAGGGGGCATAGCTTTGGCATTCATCTAGGCAAGAGTGTTACCTGGAGTTAGGGGGCAGGAGGGGATGCTTTAGAATGTTCCAGGTCAGCTGTTCAGGGTGAGGAATCTTGTGGAAGGGCTGAACTGAGAATACTGTTGGAAAGCTGTACCCACTCAGGTGTTAAGGTCTCAAACCCATAAGAAAGGGGAAGAGATAAGCATTTATTAAGCACCTCCTATTTGCCAGGCACTATGTTAAGCACTTTATATATATTATCTCATTTGATTCAGTAAGGGCAGGAGAAGCAGATTCCAGATTGCATGATGCCACCATCTGTCCAGTGACATTCACAGAAAGGACAATATAAAGAAGCTAATATCAAGACATTTTTGTTGTTGAGACATTTCAGTTGTGTCTGACTCTTTGTAACTCCCTTTGGGGTTTTCTTGGCAAAGATACTGGAATAGTTTGCCATTTCCTTCTCATTTTAGAGATGAAGAAACTGAGGTAAACAGGGTTAAGCAACTTGCCTAGAGTTACACAGCTAGTAAGTGTCTGAGGTAGAATTTAGACTCATGAAGATGAGTCTTCCTGATTCCAAATCCGGTGCTCTAACCACAGAGCCACCTAACTGCCCAATAGAATGGCTTAGCATAAGGATAAATCTATAAGAGCTTTGCAGCATTCAATTCAACAAATTCAAGAAATGCTTAAGTGCCTTCCTTCTATGTTCAAAGCACTATGTTGGGTTCCTATTATGAAGGCGCTTACATTGTTCAATACTGCAATATTTCAATGGATGTCTTATTTCATTAATATGTTTCTTTCCAAATATATCCTCCCCAGTTTCATCTATCTTGAGACTCGGTCCCGCAGTGTCTTCAAGACTGTTTTGCTTCCAGTATGGCCCTCTCCTACATACACTTGATGGGGTCCAGCTGTTCTTTCCATCTTTGTATGCCTCAGTACCATCTCTACTTCCTCACGTAGCACATTGGGGATGATCCAAATGTGGTGTTTCCACTCTCACCGAAAGACACCAGAGTTTGTTATAGAAATCTAGACTAAGCCTTTCTATTTTCCGTCTTTTTGTTGTCCTTCCAGTTTCATCCATATACTCTTTGTATGACCAGGCTTGGTTGGGTCTTGTGCCAAATGTTCTGCAACTTATTTTTTTCTCTCATTGCTTTTTGTTGTTTTATGAGGCGATGGAACTCATAATCTTCTAACATCCTCCTCCGTAAGATTTTATATAGGCATTTATATTCTAAACTGATGCTCCCTTGGATGCCAACATCTCTCTGCTTGGCAAGGAGATCAAGTATTTGCTGGCTGATGTGGTTTCTAGGCTTTTCTGGTCTTTTCATTTTGAGGACCCGCTTATATAGGTTAAATTTTCCTGGGATATAGTGACAGATTTGACATCTCTTCTTTTGCCTACTGTGCTTAAAAAAATACCAATGGTTTGTTTAAATAGGTCAGGTTAAAGTTAGTTTAATTCCTGCCATATCTTATTATTTTCATTCTTTCTTCTAATTTAGCATTGACTTTGGTCTTTTCTCTCTGAGTCAGTGGTCTAACTATATAGAGACAACTAATTCCTAAATGACTCCCCCATTGGTAACTACTCATCTCCTTTGTGTTAAGTATTATCAATTTCATTTTTTGGAGAACAGTGCTCTTCTATATCTAACATCTCTCATCTCTCTTCTTAAACAAAGTATTCATGATTTCTAGGGCTTGGAGTTCCTATGTATTCTACAAACCTTTAGCCTCTCTTGTTTCTTACTCCTGAACCGTTTTTTCCAACATTTTTCTATTTGCCATCATCCCCTTTGCATTGAAGTTATTGAGTATTAAAGTATGTGTTGCTTTAATAGGAACAAAAATAGCTTACCATCTATTAGGAGGAATATGGTTAGGGACAGAGGAGAGAGATCCAGAAGAAGTGCTCTAAGAAAATTAGAGGAAAGAAAGAATATGTTTACTGGGGATGGAATGGGAGAGGAGAGGATTAGGGAAAGCTTCATGAGGGAAATGTTACCTGATTCGAATCTTGGAAGAAGAGAAGAATTTTAAAAGGTAGAGATGTGCAGGGAATGCTTTCCGGGTATAGAGGACAGCCTATACACATGCATGGAAGTGGGTAACAGCAAGTTGAGACCAGGAATAGCTAAGTTTCATTTGGCTGGAAAGGTACAGACAGAAGGGCCTTAAGCACCCTCCTACAGTGTTTTTATTTTATCCAATGGACATTTGAGACTCATGAGTGATTTTTGAATATGAGATCATATATTTTGCCTATTAAAGTATAGGATCACAGATTTAGACTTGTAAGGGACTTTAGAAATCATCTAGTCCAATCCTCTCATTTTACAAATGAGGAAACTGAGTCCCAGGGAGGTTGTGACTTTCCCAAGATTGTAGTGAACGTCAGAGATAAAGTTAGAAGCAAGGTCCTCTGAAGCTAAATCCAACTCTTCTACTCCATCCTACCTTTGTAATGATTCCTTGGTAGTGTATTTTCCTCTTTGCAAAATTTAAAAGGTTGTTGTGTTGTTCTTAGTGAACAGGAGAAAGCAACGAATGGGACAGGAAGAAATCTTGTGGGCTTTCTGCTTTAGGGGACCTGTGTGGTATAGAACCCAGGAAAGCCAAAGGAAGTAGTTTCAGTGAAAGATGATGGTAGCTGGTCTGGTTCTGGGCTGGCTGGAATGGAAATGAAGTGGTGACTTGAGAAAAGAGGTGCTGAAGAAAGAGCATGTATTAGAGATACTTGCTCTAGAGAAGACCTGGGTCCAATTCCTGCTTCTGAAAATTACTACTTGTGTGACTTTGGACAAGTCCTTTTACTTCTCTGGGCTTTAATTTCCTCAGCTGTAAAAGGATGAGACTGGACTAGATTGCCACTGAGGTCCCTTCTCCCTTCTGCTTCCCAATATCTCCTCCACAGACTAGTCAACTGTGGTCACCTTCTGTACGTCCTTGTGATGTAAGACATGTTCTTCCTTCTCCCTTCTCCGTACCTGGCTGCTCTCCCTCCTTCCTCTGCCTCTACCCCAGTGGTGGATACATGAATCTTGATAAAATCAATTCTTTCATTGTTCTTGAATAAAATGTATCAACTTACTCACCTTTGGCCCATTAACCACCCTTGTAAACTCTCCATACCAAAGTGTCATTCTCTTTTCTATGTTGGCTACTCTATTAGAATGTAAGCCTCTTGAGGGCAGGGGTTATTTTTGCTTTTGTGTTTATATGGCTAATGCTTAGACTTAGCATAGTTTGTGGCACTTAGTAAACCATTAATAAATGTTTTTTCCTTCATTAATTTATTCATTTATTCATACTGTGAAGATGGGTCAGGCCCGTTGCTCCCTGGGCTCAAGGTATGTTGGTCCAGGCTAAGCTGGCTGTTGGAGGATGGGCCTAATTTGGATAGAGAGAGCTTCATGAGGGAACAGGATGAGCAAAGGATAAGTGAAAGAGAGGAAAGGTAAAGAGCTGGTTGGGCATGTTTAGTAATTAGGAGTAATCACCTTTGTCTAGTACTTATTATGAAGAAGGGGGAGATGTCTGCAAATGTAGGTGGTAGTTAGGGTAGCCTGAGAAACTTGGGCTATGCCATTGAAGGTTTTTGAGCATAGGAAAGACATGACCAGAACCCTAATTTAAGAAGATCAGCCTGGCTGCAGCACATGTATAGAATGGATTGGGATGAGGGTCTTTTGTCAGGGCCCTGTGGGCACTCGTGGGAAAATTCATGCTCTTGTTCTCCAGTCATTTTCCATTCTTCAATAAGGCTAGCCAGGATGGATGAGAGGTGAGAGAAGAGGGGGCAATGCTGGTCACTTCTCTCAATGGTCAGTCCTTCAAAGAGTTATCCCAAAGCACTGGAGATAGAAACAGATTTTCTGGGCCAGCATGGGTGCCAACTGCTGGGCTGAGGACAGCAGCCTGAGTCACTAGTATTGGTGTGGACCAGACAGTCAAATGGAGGTGCCTGAAAGAGAATAAGTGACTCAGTTGGGCTCCATTGTTTTCTGGGAAAGGAAGGGCCACTTAGCCTTAATAGCTGTATTCATCCAGCAGACAAAGGAACAGTTGGTGAGATGGTTGCTCCCTCCCTCTCTGACAAGCCTTCCCACATCCACAGGATGCTAAAGAGACAGAGGGTATTTAAACCTGCCTGGCTTCAGCCCAGCTTCTCACCCCAGCCTGAATTACCAACCTTATGCTTCTCTTTCATAGCAGGGACAAGCAGGGGAAGCTGGGATGGGGAAGTGTGGGAGATCAGGCTCTGCTCCCTTTACCAACAGAGAGAAAGGAAACAAACCTCACATTCCTGAGTGGCATTGAGGTGCTTTGGCTAAGGTTTCTTGGAAAGTATTAGCTGTCCCTGAAATAGCTACTGGGCTCTTTGAAACAGGCTGATAGAGAGCAGAGATTTCCAGCTCATCTGCTCTTCTCTCAAAATGTTAAATGGACACTGTGGCTCCTGCAAAGCAAATGTAGCCTAATTGGTGCAGCTGCTGAGGGGGCTGGGGGATGAAGTACCTAGCATGGAACAAGAGAGGGGATAGGTCACATCTGGAATGCCAGATGTGCTCAGTTCCTGGTGACACACTTTAGGCACCAGTTGTATATTGGTGAACTGGAAGGTGTTCAGGGGAGGGAGTTAAGGTGGATGGAAACTTAACACTAGTCTCATGAAGAATGGTAGAGGGAACTGAATACATTCAGGATAGAAATAGGGACTGGATCTGTTATTTTATTAGTATAGGGAACTCTCAAATGAGGAATCTCCCTTTACCAATGCTGGTTGGTCCCTCCTCTGCAACTTCCAGTCTTAGAGAGTTAGGTGGTACAGTGGATAGATTGCTAGGCCTGGAGTCAGGGAGAATTGAGTTCAAATCCAGCCTCAAACACATACTAGTTGTGACCCTGGGCAAGTCACTTAACCTCTGCTTGACTCAGTTTCCCCAAATGTGAAATGAGGATAATAACAGCACCTCTCACACAGGGTTGTTATGAGGATTAAATGAGACTAAATAAGATAATATTTGTAAAGTACTTAGCATAGTGCCTGGAACATAGTAGGTACCATGCTTATTCCTTTCCCCTTCTTTCCCTTCCCTTACCCTTAAAGAGTTGCCTAGAGGTTAATTGACTTGTTGAAGATCACACGCCAATATGTGTCAGAGGCAGAATTTAAACCTAGATCTTCCTGGCTCTGATACCAGCTCTCTATCTACTATTTCATTTTTTTTCCCAGTATATTTAGCCTCTGAATATGTTTAGCTTGGTGAAAAGAAGACTGGGCATTGGGAGGTTATGTAAGAAGAATGAAGAACACAATGGATCTTTTCAATCAGCTTAAGAATTATATAATATGGAAGAGGATTTGAGGGATGGGGAACCTGTGGCCTCGAGGCCACATGCGACCCTCAAGGTCCTCAAGTGGGGCCCTTTGACAAAGTACTTAGAGGACCACATGTGGCCTCAAAGCCACAGGTTCCCCACCCCAGTCACTTTAAACTTATTCTGTGTAACTCCAGAGAGCAAAACTGGAGGCAGATTTGAGCTCTGATGACAAAAAAAGCTTTCTAAGAATTAGAGCTGTCCAAAAATAGCCTTGTGAGATAATTAGCTCCTTATTGCTAGGGGTATATAAGCAAAAGATAGGCAACCAGAAGGAAGAACTAAAAGCACTGAACTAAAATTGAAAAGAGGCAGATTTAAGCTTTGATGTAAGGAAACTGCCTAACCGCTATCCCAAGACAGAATGGGCTGCCTTGGTTTACATTCACTGTATATCTTCAAAAAAGGTTGGATCATCATTTTTGGGATATATTATTTCTTTTTTCAGATATGGTTTGGAACAGATGGTCTCTAGGATCCCTTCTATTTCTAAAATTGACCCTTTGCTGGGGATACGACAAAAGGCATTTGGGATTATACTTGACTTCTTCTTCAGTCCCTTCTAATTCTTGGAATCTGTAGTATTCTTTTTTCCCCAGAAACTTTTCAGATTCCAGTGAAGCCTTGGGTTGCCAGCCATCTATTTCACCCTCAACCTCATCCATATTATGGATCACAGCATCACAGAACCTCGGAGTTGGAAGAGTGCTCCAAGACCGTCTAAAATGTATCTAAAGTATTGAGCCTTTGCTTAAACATCTTTTTTAAGGGAGAACCCATTCCCTCACAAGAAGCCCATTACACTTTGGGGTGTCTCTAATTATTAGAACTTTTTTTTCTTACTTCAAATTTAAACCTGCTTCTCTGCCGCTTCTACCCAATATTCCTAGCTCTGCCCTCTGAGAAGAGGTGTGGAATATTTTGCCCAACATGGCAGGGAAGAAGTGGTGAATGGAATCTGGTGACACGATGTGTGTTATGGTGGTCATGAAAATGTGGTGCGGATATGTTGGGAGTATGGAAAGCGCAGCTAATTTGGGAACTCACTGATGTCCTTTTGTTGTTTCTCCTTGCCATAGTGCTGACAGGTACCGGGCAATAAATACACTCATAGAGCATCAAGGAGCTTTTTTTTTCTTTCTGGATAGAGATGTGGCTCTTTGGTTTTATATCTTTCTAGTTCTGATGGATGGTGAAGGAAGTAGCAAACCACTTCAGTATCTCTGCCAAGAAAACCCCAAATGGGGTCATGGAGAGTTGGACATGAATTAAATGACTAACCAATGACAAGAAGCTCTAATGGAAGGCTCCAACCACCATAATAATCATGTTTCTGAAGACAATAGAAGGAAATGAACTTTGTTTCTGCATAAGAGCAATGAATTTCTTCTTGGTCTCTAGACTAACCCAAAGAGGGAGTATTCAGTGCCTCACTAACTCCTGTCACTGTGGTACTGGCATCAGAGGCCCGGGGTGGCAGCAGTCAGTCTCAGGGCCAAGACACACAGAGAGACGCCTTCCAGCTGCCAAAGAGCCAACTCTCTCGAGGCCAGCAGAGCCTGGTCAGCTGGAATGCTGGAGAAGGGGGAGGGAATTCACAAGCAGAAGGAAGGAAGAAGAAATATATTGGAAATTACTGTCAGGTACTTCATTAGAGCTGAGCTTCAATTTAGGATTACAAAATCATACATTCCTAGCTGGCAAGGAGCTCAGGGGTCTTCTAGTTCAACTCCTTTATTTTGTAGTTGAAGAAACTGAGGCCCAACAGAAAAAGTTAGTTGCCCCAGGTAGTAAGTGGCAAAGTTCCACCCTTACTACTAACCTCCCTGGCTTCCTTTAAGTCCCAACCAAAGTTCTACCTTCTACAAGAAGCCTTCCCTTACCCCTCAGTTCTAGCGCTTTCCTTCTGTCAATTATTTCCTATTTGTCCTGTGCATAGCTTGCTTTGTATGTGTTCATTTGCATGTTATCTGTCCCATTAGACTGTATGTTCCTTTAGGGCAGAAAATGTCTCTTGCCTCTTTATGTACCTCCAGCCCTTAGCATGGTGCCTGACACATAGTAGATGTTTAATAAAAGTTTATTGAATTGGAAGCAGGGATTCAAATCCAGGTCCTTTGACAGCAAATCTAGGATTCTTTGCTTTGCATCATGGGAACTTTGGGTGAGAGAAAGGAAGTATTACGCATCCTATATGCCTTAAGACACAATATAAATGAATTATTTATTTTATGTCCATCTAACATTCAGGAGATATGGAAGTTCTGATAGGATTCAAGAAAAAACTGGGACTCAAAAGGTCTTTTTAAGCTTTCCTTCTCAGTTTGTCAATCAACAAATGTTTATCGAGCTTATACTATTTTCAGTGCTGTGGAAGATACAAAACCTTTGAGCTCAAGGAGCTTTACACCCTAGTTGGAGATACAAAGAAAAAAAATTAATGACAAATATATGGCAGCATATAATGTGTCCCCAAAATGCTGGGGTTGATGTTTCTAAGAGTTTAGAGGAGAGATATTTCTATCTGGCAGGTCAGGGAAAACTTCCTGGAGGAAGTAAAGATTTGAGCTGGGCTTTAAAGGGTAGATAGGATTTGGGCGGGCAGAGAGGAGGATATTCAGAAAAGGAATAGACAAAAAATCCTACACAATGTACAGAGGCCAGTGGACCAGAGTGGAGGGTTTATGTAGAGGAATGGTAGGGATAAGTCTGGAAATATAGATTAGAGCCAGGTTCCAGAGAACCCTGAATGCCAGATTAAGGAATTTAGGCACTAGAGAGACAATTAAATTTCATTCATTCATTCATTTATTCATTCATTCGTTTGTTTATTTGTTTATCTATTTGTTTATTTGGATATAATTAGAGGAAGATCTGGAGGTGAGTATACACGATTACACCAGAAAGAACTTAGAAGTGGGAGACTGGTTAAGAAGGCCATTTACTATATGATCTGATAAAGAGCTGAAAAGTAGCAGTAAGAGTGGAATGATAGTGGCAGATGTGAGATTAGGCAGGAAGCATCCACATGGGGGAAAGGAACATAGAGTCATAGATTTAGAGCTGTAAGGGACCACAGAGGTCATCTAGTCCAACCTCCTTGTTTTGCAAATGAGGAAACTGAGACCTGGAGAACTGAAATGACTTACTTAAGATCACACAAGTAGCAGGTGGTAGAAATGACATGAGTAACTTGGTCCTCTGACTCCATGTCTAGGAGTTTCCTCTCTACCACACTGCCTCCTAGGAAGCAGGTGAAGGAAAGGCAAGATCAAAGAGGGGGGAAATTTGGGAGCTGTCTGGTTGTCCTGAAGGGGAAAATGTTTTTTTTGGGGGGGTGGTATTGAGGTTCCCCCAGCATCTTTTCTTCGGGCATCATTCCTCCTGAATCCCTTCTTTTTTCCCCCTGTTTTTCTTTTGCCTGCCACCAGATCCATACATGTTGAAGCACCCAGAAGATGTGATGCTCAAGGTGTTTTGAGTGGGTCTGTCCCTCAAACTTTTCTGGACAACTATTGCTACAGACAACATTGCAGTGAATATAATCATTTGATTATTAAATGATAGGGACTTGATTATCTGGGAAGGTGTTGAAAAGATAGTAAGATTTTAAATGGGAGGATCAAAGTACCCTGCGTCTTAAGAAGGCAGGCCTTGTGCACACAGAAGCTCCTGAGTCCTAGGGAGAATAAAAAGTCCCAGTGCCGAATGAACAAAGGGAATCTTTTGTGCATTCACTATGATGGGCCCACAGAGATTAGGGACATTCTTTGAATCTTGGGTTGGGGTGCTTTGCTGGTAGGCTCAGGCTTCTGCCCTTGGGAGAATTAAAGCTCAGAGTCCAAGGGCCTTTATCCATGACAGTGCGCTGAGGAGTTGAAGGATCTACCAGGTAAAAGGAAAACAGAGGGTCTTAAGTGACCCCAAATGGTCAAGACTCCCTATGACTTCCTGGCCACTTCAGTCCATGGCAGTCCTATGTTTCTTTGAATTCCTATGGCTACCCTTCCCAAGACTTGCCAAACACAGTCATGCTATTACCAATTTGTTCTAGTGCCTGGCACATTGGAGGTGCTTTATAACTACGTGTTGGTTGTCCAGTTGGTTGAACTGTTTTTTATTTTTCCAGCTAGATTGTAAGGTCCTTGAGGGGAGAGACTGTGCAGAGTGGTTCCAACACCAGACTTGGAGTCAAAAGACCTGGCTTCAAGTCCTCATTCCAACATTTATGTTATGTGGCCCTGAACAATGTCAGCTTTCTGAGCCTCAGTTTCTTTATTTGTAAGTTGGGGATAAGATACTACAGACCCCACAGGGTTACTTTAAGGATCAAATGAGATAATGTATATAAAGTGTTTTCTAAATGAGAAGCGCTCTCTATATGAGAACTATTACAATGCATTTCTAAATACCTTGCAGGGTCTGGCACTACAGCTTCGAAGTAGGTGATTATCCATTGAATTGAACATCTGCTTTATTTCCTCCTGTAGTACCTAAGAAAAGCAAGATTTTTGGCCCTTCACTAATTTGACTGAGAATTTCATGATACACCGACACTATGCTGATCCTAGGAGTGTAGGCCATATCAGGGGTGGGGAGCCCGTGGCATTGAGGCCACATGTGGCCCTCTAGGTCCTTGGGTACAGCCTTTTGGCTGAGTGCAAGTTTTATAGAACAAATCCTTTTATTAAGGGAATTTGTCCTGTGAAGTTTGGATTTAGTCAAAGTGCTACACTTGAGGACCTAAAGGGCCCCATGGCCTTGAGGCCGCAGGTTCCCCACCCCTGGGCTATACTGTCTCCTACAGAAAGTATACCACTATTTAAAGCTACAAAGGAGATGTTAAACATGCCACCTTTCCCCACCTCACCCCTCTTAGGCTAATGACTTCTGGATAGTTTGAGCCCAAGAAGAAGGCATGGTTCCACGGTGGACATTAAATTCATATTGCTACTTTATACTGGACCTGGGATTGCCTGGAATTCTAGGTTCAAACCAAGGCAAAAAAGAATGTAGTGTTGGCTTTTAGGAAATGCTGACTAAGGTGTGGTACCATCCATAACACAAGACCATCCTGGATATCAGGAGTTTGTCTTCTCTATTGTTTCTGCCTTCTGCCTGAGAATGTGAAAATACTTTCTAAAGCTACTGGTATAGGAGGTCTGGGGGGAGAGGGGACTGGACCAGCATTATGAGCCACAAGGAATAACAGAAACAGAGACTCAGGGACTCCTGAAAGCCTGCATGCTGAGCTTGGCAGAGCTGAGACTGAAACCCAGGCATCCTGGCTCCTAGCCCCGGGCCTAATGATAAGGCGCCACTCCCTCTTTGAGTATCCAGGGCTGGCCCCCTCTGGAGCCAAGACAGTGACATCAGTGCATCCTATCGGCTCCCTGACTATTTGATGCTGGCTCTTGAGACATGGTATCAGGGCAGCAGAGGGAGGGACTTCCCAGCTTGTGCTTCCCAGAAGCGGGTGATGGGAACCGGGCTTTCCCTGGAGATTTGAAGGAGGCACCAGAGTTGGAGATTGAGCCACAGACATGGGAGGAAAGAACCACTGAAGCGATGAGGGGGAACGGAGGGAATGATTTATGACGAAAACCTAGAGAAGCATAACTTGCCTGCCTGACCTCAGCACCAACTGAGGGGCGTGGGAGAACATTCTACAAATATTTGAAAAGCAACAGTGCCAAAGAACTTGGTGGTTCAACCTGAAATGAAAGAAAGGGAGGGAGGGAGAGGAAAATTGAGGTTCCAATACTTTCCAAGATTAATCAGGATGAATTCCCCCTCCCCAAAGAAGCCCTTCCCTCTGTTATACATCTGAAGGGTACAAGGTAGAAAATAAAGTAGAGAGCTCTGCAACCCAGGGAAGGCCCAGTCTCCTTGAGAAGATAACCCTTGACCATGCACTCAGAGACTAAGAACAATGAAGCAATGGGCCTAAGGACAAACAAGCAATGAGAAGGAAAGAAATGGGCTATTCTTTCTATTGCTTTCTGTGTCTACATTTTAGGGAAGTGCATGTTTTCCTGAGGTTAGCTGGATGGTGCAATGGATAGAGCACAGGGATTGGAATCAGGAAGACTCATCTTCATGAGTTCAAATCTGGCCTCAGACACTCACTAGCTGTGTGATCCTAGCAAGTCACTTAACCTCAGTTTCCTCATCTGTAAAATGAGCTGGAGAAGGAAAGGGCAAACCACTCCAGTATCCTTACCGAGAAAACCCTAGATGGAGTCGCGAAGAGCCTGACCGGACTGAAATGACTGAATAACAACAAGAAGGTGCGGGGCAGTGTCAAGTGTGTTGGATTTGGATTTAAGAGATCTTGGGTTCACATCCTGCCTTTGCCACTTACTACCTCTATGGCTTTGAGTAAATCACATGATCTTTCAACCTTAGTTTCCCCAACTGTAAAGTAAGAGCATGGGATCTGAAGATCTTAAGGTCCTTTCCATCTTTACATCTGATTTTATGCACAAATTTATGCTATGTATGGTAGAAAGAAGTAAATGTTTTGGCCACAGTGATTTTAATGGGATGGGAAGTAGTGAGTGACTTGGGCAAATCTTCACATCCTCGGGGCTCAGTTTCCCCAACTTTAAAATAAGTGGGGTTAGAGTTAGAAGATTCTCTGGAATGTCATTCCCCGCTCTACCTGTTTATTCTAGGGCACAGATCTTGCTCTTCCCTAGCACAGCCTTGCTGTTAGGCTTGCCCTCATCCCCTACACATCACAGAGAGCATGGTTGTTTTCTTCAATGCGCTTTCTGCTCTTTGTTCTTTCCCAGTCTGAATATCTTCTCGTCTCCTTGGAAAGGAGGTGAGCTAAATCCTAAATTTCTCTGAAAGTCTAGCTCCAGACTCATGTCTTCCAGGAAGTCTGCCTTGATTAACTTCACTGGACAGTGATCTTTCTCCTCCGATTCACGTGTTTGGCCCTTGATATCTACAGTTAAAGAATTAGCTCTAATTTGGCACCAGGCAGCATGAATAGCCACTCTGGGCAGTCTCACATTCACTGTGGTAGTTTACACATGCCCCATTAGGGCAGAAGTGCCAAGTAAATGCCTTACTCCTTCTCCTCCTTAGTCCTCTCTTTCCAGGGGCATGTGCAATTCTTTGTCTAGAAAAGGGTCCTTAATCTTTGTGTCATGGACCCCTCTGGCAATCTGATGAAGTCTATCAGTCCATTCTCAGAATTATGTTTTCAAATGCACAAAATAAAATGCCTAAGATTACCAAGGAAATCAATTACATCGGAATGCAGTTATGAAAATGTTGGGGGAAAACACCTCCCCCAAACTCACAGACTCTTAAGTATTCCTGGTCTAGACTCTAGGGCAGGGGTTGGCAAACTATGGCTAGGGTCATATCCTGACTGCTTTTTTGGTATGGTTTGGGAGCTAAGAATGGCTTTTACATTTAAAAATAAAGTTTCATTGTATTTTAAAATGTAAAAACCATTTTTAGCTTCCCATTGGACATAAATAGACAATGGCTGGATCTGACCGTTGGGCTACGGTTTGACCATTCGTGCTCTGCCCACCCTGACCCTAGGGGCATATGGATTAGTGACTCATTGGCATAAGGCAGTTGGTTCCCTATGAAAGAACACACACATGCTAGAATGGCTGCACACAGAATTTTTGTACTTAGTGTACAACTAATAAATAAATAAACAATGCCTTATAACAAGGAGACAACGAAGAATAATAATACGCATCTACTGATCACTATGGGGCAGCTAGGTGGTGCAGTGGATAGAGTGCTGACCCTGGAGTCAGGAGGACCTGAGTTCAGATGTGATCCCAGACACTACCTGTGTGACCCTGGGCAAGTCACTTAACCCTATTTGCCTCAGTTTCTTCATCTGTAAAATGGTCTGGAGAAAGAAGTGGCAAACCACTCTAGTATCTTTGCCAAGAAAACCCCAAATGGGGTCATGAAAAGTCAGACCCAACAAATTGGCTAAACAGTGACAAGTAACCACTATCAGCTGTCCCTCTGAAAGCCCCAGGATTTCCTCCTGACTTGCTCTGGATTACATTGCCATTATGTTTCAGAGGCAGCATTTGTACTCAGCTCTTTCCAACTCAGAAATTCTGGTCCACCTCTGTATCTACTATACCAGCAGCTTTCAAAGGGTGAGGTCTCCAAGACCCTTCCGAGGGGGTTCCTGAGGTCAAAACTATTATAATAATAATACTAAGATATTTTAATTTCTAATATGACAAATATCAATAGATAATTTACCCACATAACCCACATAAACGAAAACTCTTTGGGGGAGTCCACAAAAGTATTTAAGAATATAAAGAGATCCTGAGACCAAAAAGTTTTCTCTCTCTTCCACATTGGAGGCACTTAATAAATACTTATTGATTGATTTAAGGAGCCCCCATAGCAACCTCTAGCCAACAGCGATAGGTCATCAAAAGATACTTAAAAGATCAGCAACCCTTCCCTCCTCCCGTCCCCACCCCACTCCTGCCCATAAGATGATGCTCTTGTTTGGCCTAAATCTGTACAAACTCCATAAAGACCTACTTGCTGAAAATAAATTACTGAACTTGCTAAGAGTAATTAACATGGGCCTGGTCTATAACGAGAAAGTGTAAAAGGCGATGGAGAGAAGACTAGAGTCAGAGCCGGGAGATAGCTCCTGCTGGTGACTTCTTTTCCTTCTCTCCATGAGTAAAACTACTCCATGAGGAAAGATGATGTTGCTCCCCACCTCCCTCTTCAGGCTGGAGGAGCCTCTGGTTACCTCCAGTATGGTTTTACTCTCAGTGACAAGATAAACTCCAGACTCATTAAAAAAACCCAGCCCAACTCTGTTCATTCTTATTCAATAGGCTCCAAAGAATAATAGGAGAAGAATTCTTCTGCATTGTAGGGGTGGAGAGTAATCCTTTCTGAATTTTTGTTTGGGACTCAGAAATCCTAGCTATGGCCAGGGCCTGCCCGCTGAGGATAAATCCCCAGTGAACCTGCCGCAGTAACCTGTTCCAAGTAACTGTTATCCCCCCTCCTCCTCAATCATCTCCCTTTGCTCTGAATCCTCCCCCCTCTGCTCTGGCTTGTTCCCTCAGCCTCCCACAACTGGCCCCTTTGTCCTGGCAATCCCAATGCTTCCTGGGACTGATTGCACCATCTTTGGGAGTAGATTTGTCTGGGGTCAGTCTCTGGGAGTAGATTTTTCCTCATCCTAGTATTGGAAGCTCCTCACCCCCAAACTGCACGATTTGTTCCTTCAACGAGATAATAAATGTGAAAATACTTTTTTTAAAAAGGAACACAGATATATGCAAGATTGTTCTGCCGTTCTGAGTGCCTGTTGAGTGAGCAGGGACAAAAATGGGATCGATTGGGGTCTTTCATCTCCTCAGTGGCTGGAGCCGATCTCGCTGAGGAGCGGTTCATAAGATCACACTTTAGAAAAGGAAAAGAAGATTATCTAAAGGCTTAGTTTTTTCATTTGGAAACTTCTTAGGTTGCGGTTTCCCTGCCTCACCCCGTTTGTCCAGAAGCCGATGAGGTACCAGAGAGGTCATCTAGTTCAAGCCTGTCATGTTACAGATGAGGAACCCAAACCAGAGATGTCCAGTGATCTGCCCAAGGTCACATATGTTGTAATAAGATTTGAATGGAGGTCCTCTGACTGATCTTAATTCCAGTTTCTTTGATGGTTACTGACTTTGTTTCTTAACTTAGTGATTGCTAGTGAGTTTCCTGAGGGCAGGGCAATCTTTTGCCTTTCTCAGGGCTTAGCACAGTGCCTGGCATGTAGTAGATGTTCATTAAATGACTGACAGTTCCATTTCTATGGAACACAGCCCTGTTGGGATGGGGGGCAGCCCTCAGCTAAAGAAGGAGATGACGAGCAAATTTGGTTCCCTTAGGAGCCAAGCTGAACCTGAATTTATGAATCTTGAAACCCGAAGTCCAGGATAAGCTCATTGTAGTTTCCTATCTCCTGAGAGTCTCCTTTTTGTCTGCCTTGCCCTAGGAGGGAGGTCTTAAAGTGGGCTAGAGACAGGAGGTAGAGGAAGGGATATGGGTCTGGGAAATGGAGAAGAAAGGATATGAGCATTTTCCTGAAAGGAAGAAAGACCCTAGGGCTAAGAAGAGGAGGTGGGGTGGGGGAAAGAAGCTAGCTGCAGGGCAAGAAGGCTGAGAGAGAGGCAGGAGATGAATGGGGCAGGAAGGCCTAGGATGTCTGTAGTCAAATTGGTTGTGTGCTGTAGGACCCATGGGACTGATGAATGATACACATTCATCCCAACTACCCTTTTAATAAATGGCAAACCCCCAGCGAGGGGGTCGGGTTTCTCCTCATGAGATTTACAGGGTATTGCCTTGGCTCTGGAACACAGTTATTGTGCAAAGCTGAAACATGGATGGAATGGATGGGAAAGGGAATGACAGAGAGAGACAGAAACAGAGTAGGGGGAGGGAGAGAGAGGAATAAGAGATAGAGAGAGAGGTAGAGAGAGAGGAAGAGTGGGAAGGAGGGACAGACAAAGGGGGAAAGAGAAGGAGGGAGGGGGACAGAGGAATAGAAGAAGGGTGAGAGAGGAAAGGAAAGAGGAAGGAAGGGAGGAAGAGAGGAAAGAGAGGAGGAGAGAGGGAGAGAGGAAGAGAGAGAGACAGAGCCAGAGACAGAGAGACAGAGAAAGAGGGAGAGAGAGAGAAGAAGAAGAAGATGAAGAAGAAGGAGGAGAAGAAGTACAAAGAAGAAGAAGAGAAAAGAAAGAAGACAAAAAAGGAAGAAAGAGGAGGAAAAGTTTATTTTGGTAGCCTTCTTTATTCTTTGGCACATCAGAACCCCAGAGGTTTCCCAGGACCAGGAACCCTACAATGCCTAATAGAATATTAAATAGGGATTTTTACATGGAAGGTAAATACCACAAACTACACTCAGAGTCAGCAGAAGCCTCAATTGAGTGGGGCAAGGGGGTCAAGAGACAGACTCTGGAGGATGCTGTGGTGGGGGTGATGAGGGGGGCACAGCACAGGGAGGGGCAAGGAGGTCGCTTACTTAGCCATCCAGCAGCTTCCTGCTTTGTTTTTACTGAGAGAGATCACATGGCATATTGGGTATAGAGCTGACCTTGAAGTCAGAAAGACCTGGATTTAAATCTTGCTTCTGAAATATAATGGCTGTGTGACCCTGGAAAAATTACTTAACCTCTCTGTGCCAGGCAACTCTCCTATGGCTATAAGTTACACAGCAGATGTTGTGTACCAATGCACTGGTAGAGGGATATTCCACACTAGGAGTTCCCTATGTCAATGAAATTGCAGGTCTGATCAAAAACCCAAACCCAAAATTCTTTCTAAGTACACTGCAAATGCTCTAAGTATCTCATAAATTTGACATCCTAGAGCAAGGCTCTTTAGTTATGGGAGTTCTCATAATAGGAAAGCTACCCTCCAGTGCCTCCTCTCTGTCCTGTGCCCCTCCCAGGGTTTTCAGGAGCAGAGGCTCAGTGGTGTATATTTATTATGCATAGACTTTTACAAGCCCTTGCTGCCTTCTCCTTGGGTGAGGATCAAGCAAGAATAATGAATGATAAGAGACCATACGAAGTAATAATTCACAAAGATTAATTTTCCGAGGCACAGACCTGGATGTCTGCCTCACTAAATAATCCAATGACAGCTCCAGATGGCATCAGAGTGGGTATGCTTCTGGCAGGTAAGAGTCAGAGGAAAAGAAGATTATCTAAAGGCTTAGTTTTTTCATTTGCAAACTACTTCAGTTCCAGTTTCCCTACCTCACCCCATTTGTCCAGAAACCGATGAGATTTGAAGGCCCATTCCCCTTGGCTTCTGCTGGAGGCCAGCATCTGTCACCTGTCCAAGGCCGAAAAGTGGCTTTCCTGGGCTCCTACTTTGAGATCGAGTGGGATGGAGAGTGAGGTTGCAGATGTAAGGCAGAAGGAAAAATGTCACCACATCTGGATCCATTTAAGAGATAAGAGGGGAGAGCAATTCTTGCTCCACCTTAGGCTTAGGAATCTTTATAACCCTAGGAGGGCACATGGATTATGACACCTGATTCCCCCTTCTAGTTCCTGGTGGGAAAGAAGTCCTGGCTGGAGCATCTCAGCTATGGAACTAATCACCAAGGGGTGGGATCTCCACCACCTACTCTCTCTCTCGGGAGCTTAAACCAGAAAAAGTTTTATCCTGTGACCTTGCTCGAGCTCATTTAGAATGTAGGTATTTCTCCAGCTATGTGCTGGGGAACGGCAGGCTAAGTACTTTGGCAGAGTCATCTGGAAGAAGGGGGTGGATGCCCAGTCCCTGTTGTGCTACATACAGCCTCAGCCAAGTCTCTTTCATTTTTTCCTTTCTCCTTCTCTGCTTTTCTCTTATCTCTACCCTTTGCCCTTAAGTGGAAAAGAGAAAAGGAACTATGTTGTTCTGGCTGAATGCTGGTCTGGGTTCAAATTCTGCTGCCAATACCACCTTGCTGAGTGGAGGAGTCCATTTGGGGACTTATTCCTTCTGTTTAATCAGAGATAACCAGAGCTGCCCACCCTGTTTGTCACAAGGACCATGGAGAGAAGGCACCAGACAAGAGGGGTATCTCTAGCATCCACCCATATCCTCTACTCCATTCCTACCTTCATTTCCTCTACAGTTTAGGGCCTTGTCATGATAACACACTGTAACAATAGCTTTCAAACTGGTTTCTCTGCCCCCTGAATTTTCTCTCTATAATCCATCAGTCAATAACGAGCAAATTAATTTTTATAATAAATAACTCTGGCCATGCCATTCTCCTCCTTAAAAACCTTCAGTAACAACCCATATCAAATTGCTTGCCTTCTCAAGGAGAGGGGGAGGGTGCTGAGGGAGGGAGAGAACTTGGAACTGAAAAATTAAAAAGCCTAAATATTAAAAGTGGCTTTTACATGTAATTGGAGAAAAATGAAATATTAAAAATTTAAAAAAACCCAACAACTTTCAGTAGCTCTCTTGTTGGTTGACAAAATATAGACCAGCATGTAAGGTCCTCAATAATCTAGTTCCAGCCTACCTTCCCAGTCTTATCTTAGACCATTCCTTTTTCATTCTCTTTAACATTTTGGCCAAACTAGACTCATCCTGCACTTTGCCAACTCTCTGTATGTGTGTTGGCCATCCTCCACACCTTGGTCATAATCCCTCCACATTTCTACCTACTGAAATCTTTCTCTTCCTTTAAGGCTCAACTTGAAACCTTCCCTGAATCTCCACAACTGAAAGGGATCCCGCCTACCTCAAATTTTCTTAAAGTACTTTTTTCTGTATCTCTTCTTTGTCTTCATCATAATCTATCTTATTATTAAATTTATTTGTGTGCATTATAGACTCCTTATTAGATTATATGCTCCTAGAGGGGGCGAACTGTGCTGTTTTTTTGGTTTTGGTTCATCATGTCTGGAATGCACTCCCTCCTCACCATGGTCTCCCAGAGTCCTCCTCTTCCTTCTAGATGCACCTAGAAGTTGAATTACCACCTTCTACAGGAAGCCTTTCCTGATCCCCCGAACTGCTAGTGCCCTCTCTCCAAAACTTTCTGCTACTTAACTTCTTTATCTCGAGTCCTATATTTATTCCCTATGTACTTATACATGTCCCTGTTGACTCCCTTATGAGGGCATAAACTCCTTGTGAGAATAGGGATTATTTCAATTATAACTGCTAACATTTTTATATTAATTGAAGGTTTGAGAAGTACTAGACAGATGTTAACTCATTTGATCCTGATTTAGATCCATTTGATCACAACAACCCTGGGAGGTAGGTGCTATTATTATCACCCTCCTTTTACAGATGGGGAAACCAAAGGAGGATAAGTGACTTATCTATAGTCACACAGCTAGTAAGTGTCTAAGGCAGGATTTGAATTCGTCTTCCTAATTTCAGGTCCACCACTCTATCCACTGATCTAAATAGCTGTCTGTATCACATTCTCCAAGGCCTAGAACAATGCCTGGCCCATAGGAAGCACTTTATAAATAACCATTGATGAATTGTATCCCTAGTCCTCAGCATGATGTTCTGCATATAGTAGGTGCTAAATTAGTGTTGGATGAATTGACTGACCTCCAGACCTGGTTTATGGTGGACAATTATGTTCCTTAAAGCCTCAGAATCTAAGCTCTCTCTTCTGCCTCAGGGATGGAGCAGTTCAGAGCCCTTGTGTTTGCTGGACCTCAGTGAAGGGATGGAAGTTAATAGACAGCTTGCACTGCTGGCCATGGAGTCTTCTATCCAAAAGCATGGCAAGGGGAAAGTTCCCTCTTTTCCTTTCCCCTTTTCTAGGCAGCTGCCAGGCCATTGTTAGGACAACTTCCCCTGTTCTCATTCCAGATTGCATTTCCTCTGCCTTCCTGAGTGGCGAGATATGCCAGTGAGAAAAAAGATGTCCTGGCCTTGCAGTGTACCTCCCATGGGAGCAGATGCCAAGGTAAATATGTTGTGGACTTAAAGTTAAGTGATACCCAAGCTCTTTCTCTCTCCTGGCCTATATTTCTTGCCCTCAGTTATTCACAGAGGCCCTTTATTTGCAAGAACAAGAGGCAGCATATTTTATTGGGAAGAATACTGGATCTGGAGTTAGATGACCTGAGTTTGACACCCACATGTCCTTCCAGGATCACATATAAAATCCTCTATTTTGGTTTTCAAAGTCCTTAGTCACCTGGCCCCTTCCTACCTTTCCAGTCTTCTATCACCTTATTCCCCTTCCATGTGTTCTAAGATCCAATGATCCTGGTCTTCTTATTGTCCCTTCCATGGGATGCTCCAAACTCCTGATTCACATTTTCACTGGTTTTGCCTCATGACTGAAATGTTCTCTCTCCTCATCTCTGTTTCCTGGCTTCCATGACTTCCTTCAAATCTCAACTAAAGTCTCCCTTCTGCAAGAAGCCTTTCCCAGTCCTCCTTAGTGTTTGTGCCTTCCCTCTGAGATTGCCCGCAATTTATCCTGTGTATAACATGTATGTACATAGCTCTTTTTTTGTCTCTCCTGTTAGACCGTGAGCTTCTTGAATCCAGGGACCATTTTTTGGGGGATCTCTATTTGTATCTCTAGTAGAGTGCCAAGTAGAGTGCCAAGAATATAATAGGCACTCAATAAGTGCTTTTTGACTCTCACCTGGATGTTTTCTTGCTTTGTGATTTCTAGACTTCTTAACTCTAATTTATGTTTCTGATAAGAACTAAGTGGACTTGCTTTCCAATGCTGAAAGCATTTATTATGAAACCCAGTGGCTGTATTCTGCTCTTGGGTGGATACTAGCAGTGGTGTTAGAAAGTTATCAAATACAACAAGGATCCATTATCGTAAAAATAGTTATTTAGTACTTTAAATTTTGCAAAGCAGACATCTGTTTAACAGAGAACATGTTATCTGATCCTCAGGACAACTGTGGGGGGTAGGTGCTATTATACTCCTTTTACACATGAGGAAACTGAAATGGGGAGAGGCTAAGCGAGGCCCAGGATCATACAGCTAGTAAGTCTCTGAGGTAGGATTTGAACTTGGGTCTTTCTGGATTTTAGTCCAGTGCTCCATCTACTATGTCTATGATACATGAGTATTGCCCAGGTGTCATTGGAAAATGACTTACATAGCATTGAAAGCATATCCCTCATACGGCAATGAAAGTTGAATTGTGTCTTGCTTTGGATGGGAGGCCCGGGGTTCTTGTGTTGCTAGCCTCTGGACGCTGGTCTACTCATCTCCAAAAGCACAATAAACTCTAGATCACTTGGGATTCAAGGGTGTCACATAGGTCAGCGAGCTTTACCAGGCTCTTATGGAGCTAACTTCTTATGCAGTCAGTCCATTAATCAATGGACGTTCATTAAGCACCTACTATGTGGCAGTCACTGTACAAAAGTGGGGATACCAAAGAGAAATGGAACAGCTCCTATCCACAAATGTTTATTAACTGTCTACTTTGTGTCAGGAGCTTCACAAATATTATCTCATTTGGTTCTTGCTAATTTAAGAAACTAAAGATGACAGAAGTTCAGTGACTCATCCAGCTAGTCAATGTGTGGGACTGATTTGAACTCAGCTCTTCCTGACTCCAGGCCCAGGGCTCTATCCGTTGCTCTATCTAGATGCTTACTAGCTGATAGGGATTTGGGACTGAAGTCAGGAGGAGAGTACATAACTATTTTTTAATTCAATTCAGTTCAATTCGCCAATCTTGTCGGGTGGCCTAGATTTCTCTCCTTTCCTCTCTTCATCACCTTGGGTACTCTCCTGCGATCTACATCTCAAGGCTATATGAAATATATACTGTGTGCTTTGTGAAGACAAAAGTGAAACAATCCCTGCCTTCAAGGAGCTTACACTCTGTTGGTAGAGGTGACATGCACATATAAATGTATATACATATATACATACATACATATATGTAATATAAGGTAATTTGGGGGGGTTAGCAGTCGAGTGGGGAGCAGGAAAGAAGTCACAGAGCAGAGGCATTTAAGGTCAATGGAAATGAAAGATTCGAAGAGGCAGAGGTGAGGAGGAACTGTCTGTTCTCTTGGAGGCTGTTCCTTCAATCACTGGCTTCTCTCATCTGTTGACCCAGGATACGCTGTGCTTGTGGGATGTCCTTATCGGGGCAATGCTGATTAGTGAGCCGAGTGACGTTGTGCAGATAATGACACCGAGGCCCAAAGAGATGAACTGATTTACCCAAACTCACAAACATAACTTCTTAATTAAATCGCAGATTTATAACTAAAAGGAAACTTAGAGGACATTGAATCCAACCACTTTATTTTTAAAGCTTTATTTTATATTTTTCAATGAATGAAAATCCACCTTTTCTTTGTTTTTTCTCTCCCTCCCCTCAATTGATAAAGAAAGAAAATCAAAATGCTAATAACAAATATGCAAAGTACAAAAAAAAAGCAAAAACTAAATTTCCTCATTGGCTATGTCCAAAAAAAAAATACCCCAATCTGTATCCTGAGTCTATTTACCCCTATCTCAGGAGACAACCACCTCACTTTGTAGATGAGGAAACTGAAGAAGACGAAGTTAAGTGTCTTGCCCAGGGTGACACAGCTAATAATTATGTGAGGCAGAATTTGAATTAACACCTTCCTCACTCCAAGGCCAGCATTCTCTCCATCATGACACCTAGCTACCTCAGATCTTGTCAAGGGCTCTGTGATATTGGACATTTTGTTTGGCATTTTATTGAATATTAGGGTGCCTCTCTTCCTCTCTAGGGACTTATACTCAATGATAAGCCAACATAGCATCACCAGGGGCTTCTCTGGTTTGTGATCTTGCTCAGAGCAAGAAGACACAGTAGTTGTATTTCTGCCTCCAGGTCCCCCATTCCCATCTCATATCACCTAAAGTAGTTGAGGTGAGGTGGCTAGAGGTAACGGGGTCCTGGGATGAGAGGAAATAAGGATACATACATACATACATGTATAAATCCACATACCTACCCACATATGTATACTATGCACACACACATATGCACACAAGCACACTAACATAAACATGCTTCTCCCTTTAGTGGCTCAAAATGGAGATCATCAGTAGAAACCACCAGGTCGCTGAACCACCGGGATTTTGGTCCTAGCTTTCTGACTAGGTGTGGGTCCCCTTTCCTGCATGTTGTTTTGTTCTGACTCCACATAGAGGGCATCTATGAATGTAGGAATGGGTTTTTTATGGAGTTCTTTGACCCGGGACTTGTTGAAAATGTTGGCTCTGCTCCCTTGATATCGTTTAACCCAGAACATGATATAAATCTGTCAAGTTTTCCAATGTGGGTGGTGGGCAGCTGCATTCAGGGCTGTGCCATCCCTAGAACTTGGAAGTGCTGGACCAAGAAAGCTGAGAAGTCAGCAGGTTTCAGGGCAGTTTGCTGCCTAAATTTACTGGATTGGAAGGATTGGGAAACTGTATCAAACTTAGCAAGTTTATACTCAATCTGCTCCAAGTTCTAATGCAAACAAGCCTCTGAGAATTCCTCTCATATTTAACTTTGATTAATGGATTATGCTTTATAAAGAAATCATTGTTGAGTGCCTACAATAGGCACTAAATATGCCAGGTACTAAAGATATTCAGAGAAAGGGAAAGAGTGAATAGTCAATGAATAGCCAAGGAATATTTAATGGAGGAGGAGAAATCTTAGCTGGGCCATGAAGGATATGTAAAATTTGAGTAGATGGAGGGAAGGAAGGGCATTGTAGGTGAGTGAAAGCATGGAGTGGGAATGATGATGGCAATAGCTCTCTTGAGCTGTGAGAGGCCAGCTATCTGATAGCTAGGCAATGCTATGTATGTCCTGATGGAGATGCCCAACAGACTTTGTTCCAGTTAAAGGGACATAGTTACAAACTGATGCATACGTCTGATTTCAGATGAGGAAGATGCCTGGTATGGAGCTAGTGGGGAAGTCAAACTACAAACAGCCCTAGACAAAGAGAAGTTGGCTCTTGCTGTCTTTCTTGGGCTTTATGTAGGATATGTTTAGGAGAGATAATAAATGTGTTTATGTAGTACTTTAAGGTTTGTAAAACACTATAATATGTTATTTCATTTGATCCTCACAACAACTCTGTGAGGTAGGGATCATTATTATTATTATGCCCATTTTACAAATGGGGAAACTGAGGTTACCAGCTAGAAAGTATCCATGGTAGGATTTGAACCCAGGTCTATCCTAACTCCAAAACCAATACTCTCACCCACTTTACCACCTAGTTACCTCAAGAGAGGAGGCATTCAGTGGTTTACACATTCATTCAACCATCAGCTCAGTCTCAGTCATTGCACATTCATTAGGCCTTTGCTCAGCGTCACCCGAGTAGCCACTGAAAACTGGATTTCCAGGATCTTGGTCTCTTTGCTGTCTGGGAGGTCAGGGCAGATGCTGAAGGAAGGTCTTCATCTCGGAAGTTCACGGTGGGAACTTTGATTTCATGTTCTTATGTTTGGTTTTCCCCTTTACCACTGGAATTAAGTGTTTTCTAAAAAAAAAAAACAAAAAAAAAAACAAACCTTGGTAAACAAATTTTAGTAACACACCAGGAAGGGAAGAAGCTCGTGGGTGGAGCCAGATTCAAGTGATCTGACTGGTGGACAGAGATCACATCCTAATGGATGAGTAAAGCTGCAGCAAGAGGAAGAGGTAGCTTGTGTTGGTATTTGGTATTCAGAACACCCTCTGTTGATAGCAGCACATATTTTACATCCAAATGCTAGCTCCTCTTCCTCTTTCCTCTCCTTTGTCCCTCTTCCCTTTTCCCCTCTCCTTTTCCCCTACAGGGTTTTTCCTATCCTGAGCTCCTTGCAAGTCAGGATTATTTCATTCTTTTTATTTACAACAGCGGCTGGCACACAGTAGGTGCTTAATAAATACTTGTAGATTGATCCTAGGCCAGAGTACCCCATTCTCAGAGGCCATGCCAATGCAGTGCATGTTCTGATAGATCCTACCAATCTGGAAAAGATTAAAGTAAAAGCTTGGTGATAGGTTGTCTATTTGTTGCCTGAGGCTTTATTTTTGTCTTTATAGCCTCACTACCTGGCAGTGTCTGGCACATAGTAGATGTCTAAGTGTTGATTGATTGATTGACCAACCTAGTTAAACTGGAGATGCTGATCACCAGTTCAGGGCAATGAATTTGGGGGCAACCCATGAAACATGGAGGGGTTATGATAGGTTGTGGATGGGAGTAACTGCACTGTCAAAGAAGGAATGGGAAAAGATAGTATATTACTGGGCAAAAGTAAAAATCACAAGTTACCAGGCAGATCTGGTTCCCTTCTGGATAATCCTGTTTATAAGACTCAACTGGAGTATCCTTGGTCTTCAGAATTTTTGTAGGTATTCCAGTGTACTTCATAAGCTAGATTTCCATACTATTGGGTATTTTCCCCTTTTTTTGGTGGAGAGAGGTAAGGGGAAGGAGAAGGTATGAGTGTCTGGTGGGCTTTCTACTTCCCTCTCCCTTTTCACCCTAGTTGGAAGCAGTGGAATCTGATTTGGAACCACCCCCCGGGAGGTCAGAAGTAATTTTCTGGTTTGATTCCTGTCCAGAGAATGAACCTATAGGAGGTAAGAACCATTTCAGGACTGGTCCAGGCATTCTGTTCCACTTGGAGAAGAGTCTGGGTGTCTGGTTCAACTCATCCCAAATGGATCCACACTTCTGGGGCAGCATGGACTTGCCTATGAGGAGAAAGATGAGCTTCACGATGACTTTAGTTATGTCTCTTGGTTGCTCATTTTGAAACAATATTTTGTTAGGCTTCTGTGCATGATCCAGCTTCTGAGGAAGATGGGAAGAGGGTAATGTTCTTGCCTCCTCCCCTCCCCTCCCCTCCCCTGCCCTCCCCTCTCCTCCCCTCTCTTTCCCTCTCCTCCCCTCTCCTCCCCTCCTCTCTCTTCCCCTTTCCTCCCCTGTCCTCTCCTCCCCTCTCCTCTCCTTCCCTCCCTTCTCCTCCCCTCTGCTCCCCTCCCCTTGCTTCCCCTAGCCTCCCCTCCCCTCTCCTCCCCCTTCTCCCCTCTCCTCCCATCTCCTCTCCTTTCTTCTCCTCCCATCTCCTCTCCTTTCTTCTCCTCTCCTCTCCTCTCCCTTCCCCTTTCCTCTCTTCCCCTTCTCTCTTCTCCTCTCCTCTTCTCACCCCTCCTCCCCTTCTTCCTCACCCTCTCCCATCCTCTTCCCTTCCCCCTCTCTCTTCCCCCCTCCTCCCTCCTCTCCTGTCCCTTCCTCTTTCCTCACTTTTCCTTCTCTCCTCTCTCTTCCTTTTTCCTCTCTTTTCCTTCTCTCCTCTCCCCTCCTCTCCTTTCCCTTCCTCTTTCCTCACTTTTCCTTCTCTCCTCTCCCTTCTTCTTTCCTCTCTTCCCCTCCTCTTCTCTCCTCTCCTCTCCATGGAGCTTTATTCTTCCATCTCCTCCATCCCTACTGATGAGCTTTTGCTGGTGTCAAAGTGCTCCCAAAGACAGCAAAGTGATTCCATAGCATAGCCTAGTGAAAACTGTATTGGTCTGGCCAGAGTCCTGCAAAAGCAATGAAACTTCAGATCCTGATAGGTGACCTGGGCAAGATGTTCCCTGCTTTTTTGGCTTCTCCTATCTGTAAAAAGGTGCCAGTTATCTAGGACAGCAGGGCCTTCAGGAGAGGTTGCTGTGAGGGTAGGGTCTGCTAAGAAATCACATCCCATGCGACAATGGGAAAGGCAGGGGGATTATATTAAGAAAATAGAGAGAGGAGAGGGGCAATCTTTCATGGTGAACCCATAGTACTAGAAACAGACCTGATGGTGTTGTCATTCCCTTTCCAGGAGTTTGGTGGGAATCTCCAAGGAATAATCTTTATTTATATCTCCATCCAAGCCTGAAACCCAGCCCTAGACCCCGACAGAAGCAATTCTCCCTTAGACATTAATAGTAGGGAAACATGCCAGTTCAGGCCTATATTGTACATTCTTCTCCGTGACAGGATAGAACCCGATGAATATTTCACCTTCATAATCTTGGCTGCAGACTGGGCTTGGGGAAGTTGTCTAAATCCAGTTTATCAGCGGGAATAAGTGCCCCAGACTTAAAAGAGGGAAGCAGAGCTTGGCTCCGATGGGCTGGTAATTTATGAAGAAATACAAAGTTGGGAATGGACAGTGGGAGTGGGGGGGAGGGAAGGAAGACAGGAGTCTGTAGGGCTCCACTTACAAGCTATAAAAGCAGCAACTTATAATCTAACTAGCGATCATATTCCAAGATACATTTCCTTCAGTGGAGGAGAAGGCATCTGGCATCCATCACTTGGTAGAGACAAAGGAACCTGACGATCCCAACGGCCTCTGGTATGCTGGTGAGGTGTGGTGAGGGACAGATTGAGGCTTTAGGGGGCTGGCCTTGTGAGGTCAGTGACACAGAGGTCCCTAACTGAAGTCTGCCTAACTTTGGGACTGACATTGTTCCCTCCCCCTACCCATTCCTCCTCACGAATTCTGAGCTATTCTTAGTCCTGTTATGTAAACACAGATTATTTGTTTATTTATTTAACATTTCATGTCTTGCCTCTATGTCCTCTATTTGGTCTTCTACCAGGGCAAGCCACTTAATTTCTGTCTGCCTCAGTTTCCTCATCAGTCAAACGGGGTTAATAATAGTGCCTACCTTCCAGGGCTGTTGTGAGGATCAAATGAGACAATATTTATAAAGCACTGAGTGTAATACCAGGCACATAGTAGCTGACTGATAAATATTAGTTTCCTTCCTTCCTTCCTTCTTTCTTTTCTTCCTTTCTTATTTTCTTCCTTCCTTCTTTTCTTTCCTTCCTTCCTTCTTCCTTTCCTTCTTTTCTTCCTTCCTTCTTTTCTTCCTTCCTTTTTTCTTTCTTTCCTTCCTTCTTTCTTTCTTTCCTTCCTTCCTTCTTTTTTCCTTCCTTCCTTCCTCCCTTTTTCTTTCTTTCCTTCCTTCTTTTCTCCCTTCCTTCCTTCTTTTCTCCCTTCCTTCCTTCTTTTCTCCCTTCCTTCCTTCTTTTCTTCCTTCCTTCTTTTCTTTCCTTCCTTCCTTCCATTTACCCTGCCTCCTTCTCTCCTTTTTTCCTTTCTATATCAAGCTGAGGCAACTTGATGTTGTGGACAGATTCTTAGATTTGAAGTCAGGAAGACCTCAGTTTGAGACCTGCCTCAGGTACTTACTGGCTTCAAATATTTGAAAATAGTAATGATGTCAGCCACCCCTGTCAGGCTTCTTTTCTTTGGGCTAAACATTCTCAATTCTTTGAAACCATTTTCATATAATCCTTGCTCTGTTGGTGCTTAGATTTTAAAACTAACTGCCTCGATAATAATACTAGCTAAAATGTGTATAGCGTGTTAAAATTTACAAAGTAGTTTGTATGTATTATCTTACTTAATTCTCATAACAACTCTGTGAGATTACTAATATCCTTATTTTACAGATGAAGTTAAGGCCTAGAGAGGTTAAATGAGTTGTCCAAGGTCAGACAGATAATTAATTAATGGCAGGACTAGAACAAAGATGTCTTATAGCACCCAGGGCTTGTCCTACTATGCCATATCCTTTGCCTTTATTCAACTGAAGTCAATTGGTAAGTTCTACTTCATAAATGAATAGCTGGGGGCTGAGTTCAATAGGGCTCTACATAGAAGAAATTAGTCCTCTCTTCATCCATCCTTGCATCTTCTTCCTTTCTTCCTGCCATCACTCCCCACTGCTCTTCATTTTTAGCCTTTAACCTGGTACTACTTTAAGAGAGCGAGAGGAAAATTAATTAACAGAGTTGTTTTTCTGGTGGTGGTGGTGGTGGTCATGATATGGTATCCAGTCACAGAAATAAAAGGTTAGGAAACTAATATTAGAATAAAAAGAGCAGTAACTAACATTTACTTAAGGCTTGATGATCTTCAAACTACTTTCTTTAAAATAATCTGTAAAGTTCATAGAAATGCTAATTCAGTTTATCTGCAGAATGAGACCCGGAGAGTCATGGGAGCTTCCTATTAGAAGGGACCATGAATGTCGTCTAATTTCACCCTTAACTGAACACAAATCTTGGCATCGGATTCATATGATCATTTCAGCTTTTGCTTGAAGGCTTCGAGTGAAGGGAGAACTTACTACCTCCCAGGCGGCTCTTTCAATTTTGTGATCATTCTAAATTGTTGGTAAGCATTTTCTTACATGGGTACTTACACTTGACACACTTTCTAAGACCAGTCTTACACACTTGTTAGCAAGTGTGCAAAGTTGTCAGGTGTAAGAGGGAGAAAACATTGTTCTGCTCAGTGTCCAAATGTAGAGAAGAAGTGATTACTTCTCTTGTGGTTTACAACTTTGCTCCCTGGAAGAGGGTGAGCAGGATTTTGAGGGTGGCAGTAGAGAGAAGAGGAGAAGGCCAATCTTCAACTCTGGGGAGAAAAAATTGCCCTGTAACAACAATATCATTGTGTTAGATCTGCCTAGACTTCTGGAGTGTGAATCTGCAAACAGGAAAGGAAAAACAAATGCTTTCTGGTCAGCCTGCTCTGTTTGCATTGGCAGGAGGCTTCCAGTTGGAACTAGTACTTCAGACGTGAGCTTCAGAGCCATTCCATATGAGAGGAAGGCTTGTTGGCATCCTCTCCAACTCTGATGTGGAGCATATGGGCCTAGGGGATGAGATTGGGAGGGAGGAGGAGGAAGGAGGGAGGAGGGAGGAGGATTGATTGGCTGCGGGTTGGAACTGTGTGTTCATCTCAACCCATTGCCATTGAGCCCCAGACATTCTGGTTTGTCAAAATGAAGTCAAAAGTCCAGAGACTAGCATTTTTAGTTCTGATTCTGCCATTTGCTAAGCTGTGTGACCTTGGACAAGTCACTTGACCTCTCTGGGTCTTGGTTTCCCCATCTGTTAAAATGAATGTTTTTGGATTCTAAGTGTTCTCTATAATATTCTATGATTTCTTGAAAGTCTCACTAATTGATAACTGGTGACTCTGTGGTCACTACATCAGATACTGGATAGACGCTGGTTATACTCCTGTTCGTAGAGGGATTGGGCAGAAGTGAAGCCAAGCGGTTCATGAAATACAACCTGAAGCAGATCTGGTAGTCCTACCTTCTAGTCCTTTGTCCTAACTACTATCCTTTCCTTTCACTAAGGGTGAATTGATTCTTCTGAGATATGGCAGGATATGGGGGAAAATGAATAAAACAATATACCAGGTAGCCCGCCTCCTCTTGGAAGATGTCCTAAGTAACCCTAATTTATCACTGTCCTTCCTCTTATCTCTGGGTTTAAGTGGTATGGTGTGCTGGACTCATTCCCTTTCCTTTGTAGCCAGCCAAAAGCACACCCAGTACAAGCTCTCCACTGTCTGACTCCTCAGTTACTTGGATATTTTTCTTTGTAGGGGAAAAAAAGTATTTTATATCTGTCTTGATTTCTTCCCTATGAGTCTGTGTGCTAGGCTCCTCAGGGACTATGTTGAGAACCATGACTATTATTCAGTGGAACAGGGAGATCCTAGGACTCCACATTGCTGGTAATCACTGAGACAGTGCCTTTCAGTCCCTTTAGTAACTGGGTCAGTGGTGGAGGTCAGCGGGGGGCAGCATGGAGTAGGGCCCAAGATTACATAATGTAATTTCTGAGATTTGGTTTATTTTTCTTCCTTTTTTCCCTGCCTTTATCTTTTCTCTTTCCTATCTACTTATCTTTCTTTCTGGGGGTCAGTGGGATAAGCAATCAGTGCTAGATTTAGAGTCAGAAGACCCCTGTACTTACTAAGTGACCTGGGGCTAGTCATCTCTTCTCTCTGGGACTCAGTTTCTTCATTTATAAAATAAGGGAGCTGGTTTGGACAATTGATAATATCCAGTTCTAAATTCTGTAATTTAACAATATTCATTGAGTATCTATGTAAGGCACTGTGCTGGACATTAGAGGGTATATGGAGATAAATAAGTAATATTCTCTGACCTCAAGTAATTTACAATCTAGTTGGGAGATAGAACATTGTAAGTTTACTGATGCAAAGGACCTGGCCAAAAAGCATGGAGATCTAAGTGAACTGATGGTGCCAGATTGCCTGCTGGCTTCCCTGGTTTCCTTTAAATCCTAATTATAATCCCATCTTCTACAAGAAGCCTTTCTTAAACCCTCTTAATTCTACTCCCTTCCCTCTGTTAATTATTTCCTATTCTGCATAGAGCTTGTTTGCACCTATTTGTTTGCTTGTCTCCCCCTTTAGATTGTGAACTCCCTGAGGGCAAAGACTGTCTTTTGCCTCTTTCTGTATCTCCAGTTCTTAGCACAGTACCTCACACATGAAATCAATCCTTGACTTTTGTGGAGATAGTGTTCCTAGAAAGGTGTGAAAGTCAAAAACTCAAATGTTGATACATAGAGCCTATGGGAAATAGGGAATTAAGTTTTTGTGACCACACAGAACTATAATCTTTTGCCATAGATTGCTGAAAATGCTTTTCTGCATATAATTCTTTATAACAAAACATTAATTCTGATAATATGTAGTTTTCCTAACACGATAACCATGAAACAACCCAGAAAACGTATTACACAAAATAAAATTAACATGCAAAATATTTTTTCTCACTAGTAATTTCCTAGAATTCTGTAATCTTTTGTGCTACCATCTCAACATCATCAATAAAATTCATTTCAGACTGTACCATACTGCTGTAAACCTCTCTACCTTGGCTGCCCTCTGAAAACCAAGGGGGAGGTTGCTGGGACCATCAGAAGACCTGAGACTGATGAGGTCTCTGCATCACCTTCAACACCCCAAACACATGGGGAACTCTTTACAACAGTAGGTGAACAAGACAGTGAAGCATCTAGCAGGATATCAGCCACTCCATAAACTCCTCATTTTTTTCTCTGCTGTGCAAAGCTGTGAATGTGTACGGTTGCCAATGCGAAAGTGAAAATGAGGTTACTAATAAAATCACCAACTGCTTGAAGTCTTGAAAGTTAAACATCCAAATGTTGAGGATTGACTGCTAGCTGTTATAATTAGTTATTAAGAGCTTCTTTCAGCCTGCTAGCTTGTATCACTTACTACATTCGGCCTTAATTACAGTTTTTCCTATTGTGGTTTCACCATGTCAACCAGACTGAGTTAGCCACAATAGCTGAGCCCATAAGCTCTTCCAAGTATTGGTTTGAAGCAAGGCATGCACTTGGAACTGGAACCTCTCAGTTCTTTCAAAAGGTTCCTACAGAAATAATATTTCTTTCATTTAAGAGGTACAGTCATTGTCTTCTCTCAGATCTCCCAAACTCTAGGATACTCAGAGGCAATATTACATTTATTATCTCATTCGATCCTCACAATAATCCTAGGAAATAGGTGCTACTATTATATCTATTTTACAAATGAGGAAGTGGAGACAGACCGAGATAAGTGATTTTCCCAGGATCATACAGCCAGAAAGTGTCTGAGGCTGGATTTGAACTCAGTTCGTCTTGACTTGTACCCAGCGCTTTATCCATTGTACCACCAAGCGGCCACCCTGTGGCAGCTGTTTTTAGAGTGTTAGTGTTAGAAGCAACCTTGGGCCTAGAGGTGTTAAGTGACCTGATTGAGGCCACCTAGCCACTAAGTGGAAGAATTAGGACTGAAACCCAGGTCTTCTAATTGCCGGTCCACAGCTGTGGCGGTTGTTGTAACAGGTAGGACTATGTGAGCCCCAGATAGGAGGAGGGTGGGCATATTCTGAGGATGAGGGACAGAGAATCTAGGGGATTATAACTCTGTGTTAGACCCCTCTAGGTCCATAGTAGATGAGTTTGCGAAGGCTTGATGCTGCAGTGTTGCTGTTTATGGTTTGTTCTCCTTGTACAGAGTGCTCGGGGTATTGGAACAGTGACGCTCACTTTCCCCCTGGTGTTACCTGCAAGGCTAGTTCTTGCTATAGAGGAAAAATAGACCAAGATCAGGGATAAAGTTCAAGTTTTAGCTCCCCGTTCCTTCCCATTCCAGGCTCTGACTCCTGGCTCCATGTTCATCCCAAAGACATAGGAACAAGTCCATCATTGACAACCCAGCCCAGAGCAGCTCTGATGGGACTGGGTTGAGCCTGAGTGCTCATTGTGGCCTAACCCTGAAATGACTGGACTGAGGAAGTCACAATGGGTGGATATTAGCCTCTGACAACAGCTGACTATTTATTCAGATGAGAACAATTTTCTCTCCATTGCACTTTCAACAAACTGGACCTGGAGGACTCTCCCATGCTTCTGCCAAAAACAATAAGGGGGAAGAAAAGATGGGAAAGGGGGAGAATCATCTACTTTGAATTGAGCTATCAGCTGTTCTGTGGGTTTCCTGGATCTGGGGTATTTCACTACCTCAGTGGCCCATTCGCAGCTTATTGCAAAGGGAGCTGTTTTCCTTCTTAATCGCCTTTAGAGATAACCATTCATAAGGTATGTGGGAGAGGCCTCTGTGGAAGCAGCTCCCAGTCAGCCTGTCAGCTGTTATTCCTTGAGATTATGGGTTGGAACTGTCTCTTCAGTTTGATTAGGAAATCAGCCCCTCTCTGAGGGGGTCATTGTAAATGTCTCATTGTTGTGCTCCGTGATGCACTAAAATGATTAATGCCAGCCATGTGTGAAAGCAGCCCCCTCCCCCATACACGTACAGCTGGGGTGCCACAGCACAGTGCTCCAAATGCCCATTGTAAAACCAAAGGATGACCTCTAAGGTCCTTCATAGCCCTCAAATATTATGACTCTATGATGTGTCCATTCCTCTTTCAGTCAGACTTCTCATTGTTTCACTGGTTAAGGAACCAGATATTGTGGGATGTGGAGCTCACTCTCCATGAGGCATGGAGTTCTGGATGGTTGTTTTCTTTGGCATTAGACAGTCCCAGGATGTCATGTGAAAAAAAAATCATATTGTGTATTGAACCATCTGGATGGGCTGGAGACACTCCATGGTCCAGGTTGCAGCTGAGCCCTCACTGCAGCCTCACCAAGGCTGATGTTGAAAAACTGGGTTCAATCATCCCAGGGAAAATAATGGCTTATTTTCATTGAGTCTGAGATTGTACAATATGTACACACAGGTGCCCCAGATGAGAAAGAGGATTATTTAGCACTGACTTACATACCAAACTGAGCTAGTCTGGGCACAAAAAAAATGACCAAGGATTGGTTTCTGCTTACAATGAGGCTGTTAGGGGGAAGAGGGATTAGATCTGGTCTGCTTGACCCCAGAGAGCACAACAAGACACCTTGGGTGGGAATTACAAAGATGCAGACCTTTGTCTCCATTTTCTTTTTTCTTTAATAAGTTCTTTACTGATATTTTCTGTTTTTTACATCATCGTAGTATCCTATGTATCTCTTTTCCTCCCCCTCCCAGAGAGCCATCCCATATGACAAACAATATTTTTTTTGGAGAGGAAAAAGAAAACAAAAGTCAGCACAACTGATTGATACACCGAAAAAGTCAGAAAACATGTGCAATGTTTAACACCTGTGAATCTTCCACTTCCATGAAGGAATGGGCTGGGGGTGTGTAGCAGCAAGTACCCTGGCACACTCAGGGTGGCCAGCTAGCACAGGTTCTTTGATCTGCTTTTCTTAAAGGAAAGGCAACTTTAAGGGGGTCAACAATCTTATTTAAATCAAGCATATATAAATCATTCACTAGTTCAGGGGAAAGGTCAGCACCCTGAACATGGAGAAAATATAATCAGAGAGAAAATACAAACAGAGAAATTAGCACAGAGATTCAACAGACAGGGCTCCAAGATACAACCACCTACGTACACTACCAGATGGAGGGAGCACCAACATCTGAGTAGTGGGGGTGGGGATGGGGGGGTAGCCTCTTAACAAAATGGCTACTCAGAGTGTCCTCCAGGGAATCAAAAGGTCCTTCTGTTGAGTAAGCCCCTAAAGCAAAATCTCACCTCAGAATATAGTACACCTTCGGTTAATAGGCTCAGAGCCAGAAGGCATTACAACCCTCTTGACTCAGTGCCTAATTAGCTTAGTACCAAAAGGTGTGAAAGCCTTCCTACAAGCAAGCCTCCCAGTAAGCAAGCCTCCCCCAAGCAAGCTCCTCCTTAGGCAAGTTCCTCTGGCAATGAGCTCTATGGGACTCAAGATGTATCACAGCTGTGATTGAACACATGTGGTCACATGGACAGAGAAGATCTTTATACACATTAACATTGGAGGGTGTCTTCTCATATTTCTTCATTTGAATCCCACCTGCTCTTTATAATTTTGTTACATTTTCTTTTGATTTTTTTTGGTGTGTTGTTCCTTCCATTAACACTGTTGTAATTACTGAGTATATTTTTTTCATGGCTCTGCTTACTTCACTCTACAGATCTTTTTATTCTTCTATATATTCATCACACACATCATTTCTTACAGCACAGGATTATTCCATTAAATTTATGTACCACAATTTGTTTAGCCATCACCCAATTGATGGGCATCTAATTTATTTCCAATTCTTAGCTACCACAGAACAGTGTTGCTATAAATATTTTGGAGTACATGGGAACTTTTTTCTGATCAATGACTTCCTCAGGGGAATAATGAAGTCTCTAGTTCTGAGGGAATAGACATTTTAAGTTATTTTATTTGCATAATTCCAAGTCACTTTCCAAAAAGGTTGTACCATTTAATAATTACACCAACAATGTATCAGTATGTCTGTCTTTTCATAATACCTCCAATTTTGACTATTGCCATTTTTGGGTCATTTTTGTTAATTTTCGGGGTGTGAGTTGAAACCTCAGGGTTATTTCAATTTGCATTTCTTTTATTATTAGTGATTCAAAGTATTTTATACAGTTGTAAATACTTTATAATTCTTCTTTTGAAAAATATCCATTCATAACTTTTGACCATTTATATACTGGGGAATGACTGCTAATCGTATATTCATACACACACATGTATTTGTATATCTTGGACACCAAATCCTTAGAGAAATTTGATACAAAGATTTTTTCCCCCATTTGACCACTTCCCTTCCTGGCATAAATGTATTAATGTTGTCTGTGCAGAAGCTTTTCAGTTTCAAGTTTCTTCTTTTGCCGTAAACATGGCATTATGTTCCTTTAGTTCCTTTAATCTTCTCATGAGGTGGCCCTGTTCTCATTGGCTATCTTCCCTTCATCCCTGATACTCCTATTCCTTTTTTTTTCTGGAGGTGGTCTGTGAATTTTTGAATTGGAATTTCATTTTATAGGTTTAGAAGTTCTGAGTAGTTCTCTTCTATCATTTCCTTCATTATACCATTAAGGATTTTGTCTTATTGTGTTGTTCTGGGAGACCTATGATTCTTAGGTTTTCTGCTCATTATGTCTTCAAGTTAATACATTTTGCTTGTATGATGAGCTTATTTTCTTTTAATGTCATTGCCTTCACTTCTGCGTACTGTTTTCTGTTTTGTTTCTTTGGTATGGCTTGCCGTTACAGATTTAAGTTTTTCAATTTTGCTCATTATTTTTTTTTGGGGGTGCAGGACATAAATTCTGCTCTCATAATTCTTTGTTTTCAGGAATAGCATGTTGTAGTTCCACCTTCCCCTCAGGTTCTACAGGGTCCTTTGACTCATCAAGTGTTGGGATTATTTTCTTTCATTTTACATATCTGTAGATACTTGAACTCATTTATTAGGTTTGGAGACCATATTTCCTTCTGTTACTACTACTTTTCCTGTTAATTTACCTGTTTATATTCAAGGTCTTTGCATTTTCTTCTTCCTGAAATCCTGGTACTTTCAGTGGTTCTTTCCCATCTTATTTTTCTTATCATTCATTGCCTGACTCCCTTCCCTCTGATTGTGGTTTCCTTGGGGGCTGGATTTCAAAGTTTCTCAGCCTCCTCCCACACTGGGCAAAACATGGTTTGCCAGTGTAGGTCTCTACCTAAGTAACTTTTGGATGGTTAGAACTGGCCTTGTGGGCTCTTCCCTTCAGGCTTGTTGCAGTACTCAACAGCCCCTCCCACATGTAGTATCCTGTCCTGATCATCTGTTTCATTCACTCCCTCTGTTCCTTAGTTCTCTGGCCTGGCATTGGTAGTTCAGAGCTTTTGCTACTGAAGGACTATGGTCAGGGTGGCTGTCAAGGCTTGAGAAAATTTCCTGGGTCTTCATGGCACTGGAAAGAAGGAAAGGGAGGACCAAGGTGCAGCGTTTGGTTTTGATGTAAGCTTATGTCATATTCTTGGGTGTGCTAGTGGTGTCTTGCTGCTGACAGCAGAAGAGGTGGGGGGGGGCGTGCTGAGTGAGTCAATGAACTTTAGTTCCTGGGTTTTGTTTTTTTACTGTCTTTTGGGTTCTATGGGTCCTAGATTATAGATACAGCTGAAATTGCTTGGTGCATAATTTCTGTTTTGGAGAGGTTTGAGAGATTGTGTGGATTGGAGAAATGCCTAGTCTGCATCTTGTTCCTCATGTGACCCAGACGTCCAATCTTTGGCTCCACTGTCAATATAGCTCCTCCTTTAGGCTACTCCCCCAACTTGTACTGCACTTGTGGGTTGGGTCTTCAGAGGGCAAACTTGAAGTTGCTTCCTCCTTTGGGTTACTGCCTCTCTGTATCTGTGTATGTCTGGATTATGTATCTCTTTTCTCCAGTGGAGATGCAATAGATTCCCTTGAAGTTGCATGGGGAAAGTCTTCCAGGGGAGAGAGAAATTCAACACTCCTCTCCCTCTACCACCAGTGGATCTAAACATGAACTAGAACCATAGAATGTTAGACCTGGTAAGGGCCTTAGGGCATATCTAGATTTTAACAGCCCCTTCATTTTACAAATGAGAGGACTGAAGTCTGTAAAAGTGAAATGCCTGGCCCCAAGCTTTCCAGCTGGCTAAAAGAAGACCCAGGATTAGGGCCTAGGTCTTCTGACTAATTTCATTGGTATAGGCAACTTCCAGGTAAGAAAAATCCCTCTCCCAATGTAGGCTGGTGCCTTCTCTGCAACTTAGAGTCACAGAAATTTGCCTACCCAGGATCACATCATCACTATGTGTTCAAAGTTGGGACTTAAACCCAGATCTTCTTGACTTCAAGGCTCATTTTCTATCTACTTTTCTGTGCTGTCTCTGTCATTCTAGAGATAAAAACCTGGCCTTAAAGTCTAGTACTCCAAAACCTTTGGATGTCAGCCTCTGTCCCCACCAGCACTATAGGAGCTACGATTCCCTATCCAAAATGGGATGACTTTGCAAGTATGTCACAGGTCTTGGCTTGTGAGAAAAAGAAAAAAAAAAGAGGATCCGGCTGATATTAAAAATACAAATCCCAATGAGAATAACATACGGGAAGCCTGGAGAGGGGAGAATATGGTGCTTGGGGTCTGTTCTTGAGAAGGCCAAAGGGCTTCTTCCCGTGAGAAAATCATCTGAGAACTGCTAATGAGTCTCCTGTGAGGGACAGAAAGCCCCTCTGTCCCCAGGCTCTGTCTACTGGGAAAAGTAGAAGGGCCCAAATTCGGCTTCTCCACAGACAAACATAGTTCGGGATCAGCCAGGAACAAGGAAGCTTTGCGTGACAATTGGAAAGTCCATTCAGAACAACTTTCGCAATGGCATTTAGAAACTCTAAGTGGGGCAAAGGGAAGAGGAGCCAGCTTCCCTTCCTGCCCCTTCTATTCTACTCATCTCGCTATGGTCCTGACCCTACTCTGAAATGATCTCTGGAAGGAACTGATTGCGAAGATTGGAAGAGCTCTGTCTTCCTTAGGGGTCTTTGAAGAAAAGAAAAGGAAAAAATAAAACAGCCTCCCAGTCAAAAGTTATGCTGCCCATTGAGGCTGGTGTCCCTGTTCCAGGTTCAAGAGAGTCATAACATTGCAGATCAGACTGGGCTTTTGGATTTCTCCACTTACCTGCAAAACAGCATGTGAGCAAAACCAGAAACAGGAAAACTCTAAGGGAGGGTGCTTTGAACTAAGCTTTTCTTCTCCCTGGAAGCAGTTTCCTCCATTCCCTGTCCTTAAATACAAAAATCCCCTACTTACTAAGAGAAGAGATTCCTGGGCCCTGAAGAAAGCCCGTTGACTATAACCCAGGAACCTTCTTGATCCTCCTCCCAAGCAGCAGAGATCAGTGCTGGCCAGAAAGATCTGAATTCAGCCAAAGTACAAATGGCAAAACCTTCAGTTTGTCCCAGACCCAAGCCCTTCCTTCCAGGTCAGGAGGCCAAGAGTCTTGGACTGGTCACGTACCCACATGTCTTTCTGAAGTGGAGCTCATGGGCCATGCAAAGTGCAAATGTAGTGCCAGGAGAAACTGTTTTCTGCTTAACTGGAATCTAGTCCCAAGGCCCCTGGATGGCTATACCCAGGGAACCCACAGTATGAGGATCTCAGAAACTATTGGAAAAAGATGACTAGAGAACATTTTACTTAGAGCACCAGTGGCTGGCCCTGCAATGATTTTTTTTTAAAAATCACTTGGTTGCAAAATTTGATCTGATGTTGGCCTTGGTCCTGCCTGCCTTTGCCCAGTGCCTCCATTTCCAGCCTTACCCAGTCAAACTCCATATCTCTATCCATGCACTATGAAGAGAACATACACCTTCAGAGGTCCTGCACTTCTTAACAACAGAAGCTGATTGAAAATCGAACACAAAACATCCAGTAGAAGGGCTGAGGGCATCATATTCCTTTTTGGCTCATTGAAAAAAGTAAGGCAGAGTTTGAGGAGGGCCTGAAATCTGGAGTGAGGAGGACAAGAAGAGAGTGTATATTTGTGTGAGTATCTGAGCTGCAGGCAAGGACCTAAGCCTTTCTGTCACCTTTGAATAGATAGGCAGAGGTTGTGTTGAAACTATGCTGTCCTGATTTCTCCAAAAGAAATGACACGTGAACCATCCTACTTCCCTCACCCCCCACCCCTTCTTACTTCAATCCCTGGGCTCACTGCCTGATTTTCATGAGGCTGGCCCAGGGAATGGAAGCAGAGAACCCAGGACAATTTCTTCTCCAAAGCCTGCTGTGGCCACACGCCATGGTTGCTGACCTCAGAGAGGATAGAAGGACAGAGAGCCTCAGCTATTTCCTCCAAGTCACAGAATCTCAGAGTTGGAAAGGAGCTCAGAGGCCATCTCGTTAAAATCCATTCCTGAAGAATGATTCCCTCAGAGACACCGAATAATAACAAGTAACAAGTGAACTTCCAGGCTTTGCCAGAAGACATCCAGTGTTGGGGAAAATCTTTCCTTTCTGTGGCATATGTTTTCCCTTGTGGACAGTGGGCTTCAATTGGGTGTTTTTGTATTTTCTGGACATTTCTTTTCATCCTGCCCAATGGGCCACACACAATTAACCTAACACTCCTTTCATGGGTGGTGGTGGGGGGGAAGCCTATCAAACACTCAGAGACAGTTACCCTAACTCTTTTTTGAATTAGACCATTTCAATTCTTTCAACCAGTCCTCTTGTCGTGACCTTGAGGTCACCATCCTAGCTACCCTCTTTGTGATGTTCTCTCATTCTTCCCAAACTGCAATGTCTAGAACCAAACACAAATACTTTAGATGTGCAGAGAAGAGTGGGATTATCACTTCCTTAGTTATGAATGATATGCATTTCCTCTTACCATAGACCATTTCTCAAATCCTCTTCTCTTTTCCATGGGGCACAACTACAGTAGTTTTGCTTAGGATAGTCAAGGCCTTCTCTTGCTTGTTTCGAGTAATCTCAGCATTCTTCCAAAAACATTTATCCATTGCTAGCAATCGATCCTCAATAAGCAATTTTTAAGTGCTTAATATGTATCAGGCACTCTGCTAGGTCCTGGGAATACAAAGAGAAAATTTGTCCTTTAGAAACTTAACTTTCTACTGTGGGAGGCAGCAAGTATGCCTATAGGTCCTAATAGGACACGTACAAAATAGTTACAGGGTAATCTTTGAGGGGTAGATACTAGCCACTGGGGGGACCTGGAAAGACCTTGTGAAGAAGAGGATGCTTGAGCCAAGACCAAGGATTTCAAGAGGCAAAGGTGAGGAGGAAGTATATTACAGGTAGGGGAAACAGCCTACTCAAGGCACAGACACAGGGCACAGAGTATCTTGTAGGAAGTACAGCAAGCAGTCATATACCAGTAAAATCATCTCGGCAGACAGGCTAAACCAGGTTGAGGGTAATTGACAGGCTTCAAACCCATTGGTGAGTTAGTGGGGTGTTTACTCTAAGCATGTGAAGACTCCCCCTGGTGGAATGGGCAGATGAGAACAATTTGTTCCAACAGCCACGAAGGCAGCTGAAGCAGGTGCTGAGGAGCACTTGGAGCTTGGTCAGGCATCAAAGACATCAAGGTCATCCACCGCATCCCGGGTCACCACCAGCCGTCATGACTTTTGTCCTGCCCCTGGACTTGGATGATTCTGGAAAAGAGAGTGAGGCTGATGACTTTGTGCAAGCCTGCCTCACTGAAATCCAGTTCACACACAAGCAATCATTATACCTTTATATCATCAGTCCTCTTCAAAAACAGAAGATGAGCAGCATTCAGCAAGAAGGACAGTCTGGTTGGACCATGGAGTGCACAGAATGGTGTAATGTGTAAAGAGGATGGGGCTAGTCTACGAAGTTCTCTCAATGCCAAATAGAGAAATTTGTATTTGATCCTAGAGATAATAGGGAGCCATTGGAGTTTATTGATTGGGGAGGGCAATGTGGTCAGATCTTTGCTTTAATTTGTAGAATGTGGTGTTTGTTGTTGGTTGAAATACAAAGTCTGGATAAGACACCATTACCACTGTGATGACGTCTGATAGTACATCTTGTTTATGACTGCAAGGGAGTTGGTGGCTTTGATTTTCACATACCTTCAACTGAACAAAATGGGAAACAGCCCAACAGGGGAGAACATGTATCCTCAAATCTTCTCTAATACTTTCTAATGGAGCTCTGGAGTAGGCTGTGGCAGTTGGAAGTTAATTTTCTCAAATTAAAGTTGTTAGATCCTCTCATTCTTGAAGTGAGGTCACAGCCTCCCCAATTCTCTCTCTCTCTCTCTCTCTTTCCCCTTCTGTCCCTCTCCCTCCTTATCTCTCTCAGGTTGCAAATACACCTGCTCTCATGGACTCCATCTCACTCCATTTCTGGCCTGGGGCATTTTACCTCTCCTTAGGTAGCCTGGTGCCACCCCTCCCCTCACAACCCTGGGCCTCACCATACTGATGTCGCACTTAACCCCACCCCCCAATTTGCTTCAGCCACCCTACAACTCAGAACATCTCAGCTCAAGCAACCTCTCAACTTTAGACTCCCTTCAGTAGCAGTGATCGCAGGCGTGTGCCATCATACCTGGCCCCAACTTTCACTCTTGCCTCAACCTCTGGGGCTGAATCTGGTAACCACCTTCAGCTTCTGGGTCATGAATCCCCTTTTCCTACTCTCACCTGCTTCAGAGAGGGCTTATTGACTCCCCCAGGTTGTGGGTCTCAATTTTCTATTTCAGAAAGAGTGGTTTGAAGGGCCTGCCTGCATGTCCTAAATACTTTCCTGGATTGATGCGCTAGCAACTGCATTTCCAAGGAAGCATTTGAAAGAAGATGGTATCCATCAATTGGGTTGCTTGCCCTCGTACACACTTCAGACTATTTGGCCTTTGAGTGGTTGGGCTGTTTAACCAAGCCCCGTCTGGACTAGCCTGCTAGTCTAGATTCACAACTAAAGCTAACAAACTCCTCACAGAGAGGCTCCAGGGCAAGATCTGGGCTGTCACTTAGCCAGGTGTCACTTGAATCAGACTTTAGTTTCTCCAGTTCAGGAGCAAGGGATTTACCATGCAGATGTTGTTTTTCTTTGCATACATGCATCCCTGCTTTTATTCCCATAAGTAAAGAAACAAATATATCCTTTGTGGACAGGCACATCCCCCCCCACAACCCCCCCCCCCCACAAATACAGTGTTCTTGCTTTAATATTTGTTGTATCCACACCCAGCACTTAAATATACTATGTGGCACAAAGTAAGTCCTTAGTAGATGTTTGTTTACTGATGCAAATTCAAAATCCATGTCTGTATTGTCCCTGATGTTTTCATGCACACTTACATAATTGCACATTCCCCCCTCCCCCCATTTTCTTTGAATAATATGAGTCATACGTCTCTATTGCCATTGGATTGTATAAGTCAGAGAAAACTCTGATGTTATAGAAAAGGACCAGTCTGGATAACAACATGTAAAGAACCTAATTGGTCATATCATTGTCCATGTTCTTTACCCATAGCTCTATCTGGCTACTTAGTTCCCAGCTCTGGCTTGATCTCACCATACACTTCAGAAGGGCTCTGTGGAGCCAATAATTTTCTTCTAATTTTCCTTTTTGAGGTCTAGCTCAATATAAGAGCTGGCCTATTGGAATTGGGTTATTCTGGGTTCCTAGAATGTAAAAGTTTTGGTTTGTCTCTTATAAGTAAAAAATCCAATTCATTGTTATGTTCTCTCTGACCCCAAACAGCTAGATATATCCCCTCGCTTTAGAGGATCACCTAAACACAACCCTTGGCCTAATCCTGATGGTCATTCAGTCCTGAGAGGGGGAGAGTCTCCTGTGGTAACTGTGAGACACTTCACCCAGAGAGGAACAGAGGTGACCTTCCCAGGCAAAAGGACATTCTTCTCATACTTTCGCCATTTATTCACAGAGGGTAGAATCTTTAGAGCTACCAGAAACTCGTGAAACTGGCCAAAATGAAGAAACAGCTGGGGACTAAAGTTCTAGGATACCCTTGACTTTCAAAATTTCCATCTATTCTCATTTTCATTCACTATTAGAGCTGAAAGGGGCCCTAAGGAACATCTCTAGTCTAAACCTCTCATGATAGAGTGGAGAACATCGAAGCCTGTGGAGCTTAAGTGAGATATACAAGGTACTCAGCAGTGGAGCCAGGATTTGAGCCAAGAGCCTCTAATTCAAATCCAGTCCACTTTCCAGTATACTCCCCAACCTCAGACTGAGATGGCTAAAGCACTCCTCTGTAAATCGCTGGATAACTGCTTCCCTACTTTGCACATCAGGGCATAATTTTTTCAGTGTGATTCTTCTTTCCATTCCAAAAATGGCTTCCCCCCCATACAAAGGCATCTTTATTCATTCAATAAACATTTATTAAGTGTCTACTATATACAAAGACAAAAAAGCCAGTTCTTGCCCTCAAGGGGCTTGCCTTCCACTGGATAGAAACAATAATATGGTAAGAAGCAAAGCAAATGCAAAATTCATAGAATGTAAATTCAAAGTAATATGGAGGAAGGTGGCCGGGTGATGGGGGGGAGAGAAGAAAAGCCCTAATGAGGGAAAAACACATACAACAAATGGCTCAGGAAGAGAGATCACTCAGACACCATGAGTCCTGGGACCCAAACCCAACAGGATTTTTTTTTTCCTAGTCGTAGAACCTAAAAGAAGCCAGACACTGAGTCTAATGGGAGTTTTAATGAAGGCCTCAGCCTCTCAAGTTCCTTTTGTCATCTGGATTATAAAGCACTTCTTGTCCAGGGAGAAACTGATGGCACTGGTTGCATGCTGGTGTGTCTGTTCCTAGAACTTAGGGCTGGGAATTGGAAAGATGAAGGGAAAGGACAAAAGGAATGTGGGAACCAATGCAATCTTTATGGATCAAACTGATTTTTGCTTAGCTGGATTTGCCAACATCAATGAATCAGTCATTTTTTTTGAGTTGTCTTTTTTTGTTTTAAAAAGAATTATTTATTTTTGACATAAAAAAATTAAGCTCTGAATTCTCTCCCTCCCTTCAGTCACTCTCCAGCCCATTGAGAAGGCAATCAATATGATATCAATTATACATCTGAAATCGTACAAAACCTATTTCCACTCAAGCCATGTTGAAAAAAGCAAGAAAACCAAGGAAAGTGAAAATATGCACTCAGAGCTCATCAGTACTGTCTCTGAAGCTGGGTAACGCTTTTCATCATGAAGGCCCTGGGATTGTCTTGAATCATTGTATTGATCCGAGTAACTAAGCCATTCGCAGCTGATCATCACTACAAAACTGCTGCCATTTTGCACGGTGTTCCATTGATTCTGTGTACTTCACTTTGCATCAGTTCATAAAGATCTTATCATATTTTTCTGAAACCACCCCCTGCTGTAATTTCGGGATAGTATTCCATCACAATCATCTGCCACAACTTGTTCATCCATTTCCCAATTGATGGGCATTCCCTCAATTTCCAATTCTTTGACATTACAAAAAGAGCTGCCATAAATATTTTTGTATATATAGGGCCTTTCCTTTTTTCTTTGATCTCTCTGGGATACAGACCTAGTTGTGGTATTTCTGGGTCAAAGGGTACGCAGTTTAATAGCCCTTTGGCATAGTTCCAAATTGTTCTCCAGATTGGTTGGACCAGTTCACAATTCCACCAACAGTGAATTAGTGTCCCATTTTTCCACATCCCTTTTAGCATTCATCATCTTTCTTTTCTCTCATATTAGTCAATCTGATAGGTGTGAGATGGTATGTCAGAGTAATCAACAAATATTTTTAAGTATCTATGCTAGGCACTGATGATGCAAGTACAAAGAATGAAACGACCCCTATTTGTAAAGAGCTTATGTTCTACTGGGAGAGACAAATATATAAAAATATATTCAACAAAAAGTTAACAAATAAAAATATAAGCAAAGTAGTTAAACTAGTCCAAGTTGTTTTATATATTTTTTTTGGAGGGGGAAGGCAGGGCAATTGGGGTTAAATGACTTGCCCAAGGTCATACAGCTAGTATGTGTGTCAAGTATCTGAGGCCAGATTTGAACTCAGGTCCTCCTGACTCCAGGGCCGGTGTTCTACTTACTGCACCACCTAGCTGCCCTGATCCAAGTTGTTTTGAAGAGAAATCATTGCGGTTTCAAGGTGAAAGGAATTAAGAAAAGCTTCGTACAAAAGATGATATATCTTAAAGGAAAAGAGGGACTCTATGAAGTGGAAATAAAGTGGGAGGGCATTCCAGACCTGGAGCATGACTGGTGCAGAGGTGATGGGAGATGGGACAGGAGAGTGGAGATGGGAGATGGAGTGTTGTGGTTGGAATGGAGAGGAGGACAGTTTGGGAGGACGGAGAAGTAACATCCATTGAGGATGGAGAGACAAGGGTCAGGGTATATAGGGCTTTAAAAGATAGTCTTTGAATTTATTTATTTATTTGCACAGAACTGGGCCCAAGAGAAGAGCTACATTGTTCCATTCTTAATATATCAGTTCCTACTTGCCAAATTTTGGCAATGGCTATATCAAGAACCGGCAGGTTTTAGGATCCTAGAGGAAAGAGGTAACTGCAAAGAGAAAAAAGGAATGATAGACCGGTATTGTAATGGGCTTGAGGCTCATCTAAAGCACATTCAAGGGGGCTTGCTGCAAGGCTTTCCCCACTCCCTTGTAAGTTTGACCAGGCACAATTTAATGAATAAACTGTGATCCCTGGTGTGATATTTTCTCCTCTACTTTTCTCCTTCAAGGCTGCCCTCGATATTTATTTTAACCAGATTTGTCTGTACAATAATGTTAATGGGGGGAGGGGTACCCCATGTTATTTACTAGGCTGGGACACACCTTCTAGGGCCCTGGTTCACATCTTTGGCTTCCTGTCTGGGACGTATGAATGCCCATCTGGCAAAACTAGACCACCCTGTCCCACCATTGGGGTCTGGAATTATGTCAGAACAGCCACTAATTCCATTCTCCAGACCCTGTCCAGGCTCTTCCAGGTCCCTCCTCTCATGGCTGTTCCCCTAGCTGCTCATTAAAGGCAGCTGGGTCCTGGGAAAGTTGTACTGTACATATACATATACACACACGTAAAGTGGTAAGACAATAACAAGGAGAAACCCAACTCCTTAGCCACAAGTCTCCCTTTACTGCTTGTTAGTGTTTAACAAGGCTGCTGGTAATCTGTGCTGAGTGCTTGCCTTTACATTAGACACAAATTATCCTCCCTAGTTTTTTTCCTCTATGGTCTTTGGAGGGTTTAGGACTTGGGAGCCCAAGGGCTCAACGAGTGGTGGTTCTGAAGAATGAATAGAACCATGGCTGACTTTTCTGTGGAGGAGCAGTCAGTTACCAAGAGGGAGTGGGTGAGTCACTTGTGCCTTATGTCTTCCAATTGGGTTCTAATAGAGTAGGAATTCTTTTTTTGTCTGTCATGGATCCTTTGGGCCATGTTTGGTAAAGCCTATGGACTCCTTCTCAGAATGATGTTTTTAAATGCATAAAATAAAATATGTAGGATTACAAAGAAAACTAAATTGAAATACAGTTATGGAAATATCAAAAAATAACAAGTTCATGGACTCCATATTAATAACCTTTGATATGGACCTTTCCCATTTTAATCCCATCCCATTGTATCTCCCCTTTGGGAGATCCTTCTCTGGGGATGCTATTCTCAGTGAACCATCGATACTTCTAGGATATGTGACTTCATCAGTGTGAGTTCTCTTTCCACTGACACAGACAGATCCCACCATACTGGGTTGCATGGGCCAAGCCTGTGATGACAAGACTCTCTCACTTTTTTTTAGCATTTATATAACACTTTTAAATATTTTAGTTTTTAGCATTGATTTCCACAAGATTTTGAATTACAAATTTTCTCCCCATTTCTGCCCTCCCCACCCACTCTAAGATGGCATATATTCTGATTGCCCCGTTCCCCAGTCAGCCCTCCCCTCTGTCACCCCACTCCCCCCATCCCCTTTTCCCTTACTTTCTTGTAGGGCAAGATAGATTTCTATACCCCATTGCCTGTGTATCTTATTTCCCAGTTATATGCAAAACAACTTTTTTTTTGAACATCTGCTTTTAAAACTTTGAATTCCAAATTCTCTCCCCTCTTCCCTCCCCACCCACCCTCCCTAAAAGGCAAGCAATTCACATAGGTCACACATGTATCATTATGCAAAACCCTTCCACAATACTCATGTTGTGAAAGACTAACTATATTTTGCTCCCTCCTATCCTGTCCCCCTTTATTCAATTTTCTCCCTTGACCCTGTCCCTTTTCAAAAGTGTTTGCTTTTGATTATCTCCTCCCCCATCTGCCCTCCCTTATATCATTCCCCCTTTTTTATCTCCTTCCTCCTTCTTTCCTGTGGGGTAAGATACCCAATTGAATGTGTATGTTATTCCCTCTTCAGGTCAAATCTGATGAGAGCAAGATTCACTCAGTCCCCCTCACTTGCCCCCTCTTCTCTTCCAACAGATCTGCTTTTTCTTACCACTTTTATGTGAGATAATTTACCCTATTCTCTCTCTCCCTTTCTCCCTCTCTCAATATATTCCTCTCTCATCCCTTAATTTGTTTTTATTTTTTTAGATACCATCCCTTCATATTCAACTCACCCTGTGCCCTCTGTCTATATATATATATATATATACATATATATATATGTATGTATGTATATTCCCTTCAGCTACCCTAATACTGAGCTCTCATGAATTACACACATCATCTTTCCATGAAGGAATGTAAACAAAACAGTTCAACTTTAGTAAGTTCCTTGTGATTTCTCTTTCTTGTTTTTTTCATGCTTCTCTTGATTCTTGTGTTTGAAAGTTAAATTTTCTATTCAGCTCTGGTCTTTTCACTGAGAAAGCTTGAAAGTCCTCTATTTTATTGAAAATCTGTATTTTTCCTTGGAGCATTATACTCAGTTTTGCTGGGTAGGTGATTCTTGGTATTAATCCTAGCTCCATTGACCTCCGGAATATCATATTCCAAGCCTTTTGATCCCTTAATGTAGAAGCTGCTAGATCTTGTATTATCCTGATTGTGTTTCCACAATATTCAAATTGTTTCTTTCTGGCTGCTTGCAGTATTTTCTCCTTGATCTGGGAGCTCTGGAATTTGGCCACAATACGCCTAGGAGTTTTCTTTTTGGGATCTTTTTGAGGAGACAATCGGGGGATTCTTTCAATTTCTATTTTGCCCTGTGGTTCTAGAATATCAGGGCAGTTCTCCTTGATAATTTCTTGAAAGATAACATCTAGGCTATTTTTTTGATCATGGCTTTCAGGTAGTCCAATAATTTTTAAATTATCTCTCCTGGATCTATTTCCAGGTCTGTAGTTTTTTCAATGTCACATTTACACCTTGTCTTCCATTTTTTTTCATTCCTTTGGTTCTGTTTTATAATATCTTGATTTCTCATAAACTTACTAGCTTCCACTTGCTCCAATCTAATTTTTAAGGTAGTATTTTCTTCAGTGGTCTTTTGGACCTCCTTTTCCATTTGGTTAATTCTGCCTTTCAAGGCATTCTTCTCCTCATTGGCTTTTTGGAGCTCTTTTGCCATTTAAGTTAGTCTATTTTGTAAGGTGTTATTTTCTTCATTATATTTTGGGGTCTCCTTTAGCTAGTCTTTGACTTGTTTGTCATGGTTTTCTTGCATCCTTCTCATTTCTATTCCCAATTTTTCCTCTCCTTCTCTTATTTTCTTTTCCAAATCCTTTTTGAGCTCTTCCATGGCCTGAGACCAATTCATATTTTTCTTGGAGGCTTTTGATGTAGGATCTTTGACTTTCTTGACTTCTTCTGGCTGTATGTTTTGGTCTTCTTTGTCACCAAAAAAAGATTCCAAAGTCTGAGTCTGAATCCGAGACTGTTTTCACTGCCTGTTCATGTTCCCAGCCAACTACTTGACCCTTTAGCTTTTTGTTGGGGTAAGACTGCTTGTAGAGTAGAGGGTACTTTGTTCCAAGCTTGAGGGGCTGTGCTGCTGTTTTCAGAGCTATTTCTATACAGCCAGCTCTGCCACACCAGCGCTCCTTCTCTCCCAAGAACTGCCAACCAGGATTGCAGCCCAGATCCAGGCAGGGCAAAGCAGGTTTTGCACTCCTGCTCTAATCCACCACTTAATTCCTCCTACCAAGTGGGCCTGTGTCTGGAAGCAACTACACCTGTAGTTCTGGAAGCAGCTTCAGTGCTGCACTACCTCAGCCACTCCCTGGGCAGTGGCTGAACCACAAACTCCTTTCACTCTGTCCCTGTAGCTTTCCCCACTAACCTGCTCTGTTGTCTTTGGTGTTGGTGGGTTGAGAAGTCTGGTAACTGCCACAGCTTAATGATTCAGAGCCCTACAGCCTGTTCCTCCTGGCTTCTGTTCTGGTTGGTCCTGGCGCAGCCCACGCTGGGCTGTGCTCTGTTTAGCTCCCAGCTTTGTGTGATAGACCCTTCCCAGTGACCATCCAGGTTGTCCTGGGCTGGAGCCCTGCTTCTCTCTGCTATTTCATGGGTTCTGCAGCTCTAGAATTTGTTCAGAGCCATTTTAATAGGTGTTTGGAGGGACCTGGGGGAGAGCTGATGCAAGTCCCTGCTTTCCAGCCCCCATCTTGGCTCCCAAGTTTCTCTCATTTTAGCTCAGCTGGTCCTCAGATACACTATATATTCTTGGACCTGTGATTAAAGTCTTTCCTACTTTGTGGGATCTGTCACTGCTTACTTTCTACTTTCTGAATACCAAAGGAAGTCAATTTTACATCACTTAAATAAGACTTCAGTAGAGGATGATCCTTATACCTTGTTGAAAATGTGGTTGTTGAATTGTTTCAGTTGTGTCTGACTCTTCATGACCTCATTTGGGGTTTTCTTGGAAAAGATACCTGAGTGGATTGCCATTTCCTTTTCCAGCTCATTTTACAGATGAGGAAACTGAGGCAAACAGGGTTAAGTGACTTGCCCAGGTTCATACAGCTAGTGTCTGAGGCCATATTTGAACTCAGGAAGATGAGCCTTCCTGATTCCAGGCCTGCTACTTTATCCACTGCACCACCTAGCTGCCCCCATTATTAAAAATACTAGCTTAGTTAGGAACTGTTTGGACAGAGCTGTTAGGGAGGGTGGCAAGCTTATTAAAGAGGAATTATTCTCTGCCAAGAAAACCCCAAAAGGGGCCATGAGGAGTCAGAAGCAATTGAATGAACTTGAATTTATACCTGTGAACTTGGTCCCATGATGCAACTGTGAGATAGATGAGGGAATTGAGGCTCAGAGAGAGGTTAAGTGACTCTTCTCAGCTCACACCACTAGGAAATGATCCAGCTAGGACTCCAGGCTTCTGACTACACATCTCATTAATAATCTCATTCGAACAAGGTGTATTTTCATTTCTCAGCAAAAGTAGAAGGGAAAGTTGTGAAATAATTTAGAAGTTTTAAATAGTTTTGAAATCTACCCACAAATTATGTTCTACATTGTTCTGTTCTTCCCAGTCTATCAGTCTAAAAACATCATTAAGTACCTGCTATGTGCTGAGCTCCATAGTAAGCTAAAAGGCGGGGGCGGGGGATGAGGAAGGAAAGAGGCTATAGGAGGAACAGAAGATAATGTCTTTGCTTTAGTAACTTTTGTATTCCATCTGGGAAGACAAAGCATATGCCCAAGAAACAACTAATTAACTCCCATCGCTATCATTTCATATCTTACTACCAAGTGTCTCTGAGTTTGTGGGTTAGAAATCTTTTTCTTAGTGTGGAAAAATTGGAACACTAATGCATTGTTGGCAGAGTTGTGAACTGATCCAGCCATTCTGGAGAGCAATTTGAAACTGCCCAAAAGACAACTGTGAATACCCTTTTATCCAGTAATACCACTACTGGGTCTATATCCCAAAGGAATCATAAAAAAGGAAAAAGGATCCACATGTACAAAAATATTTATAGCAGCTATTTTTGTGATGGCAAAGAATTGGAAATTGAGGGGATGCCCATCAATTGGGGAATGGTTGAATAAGTTGTGGTACATGAAATATATTGTGCTATAAGAAATGATGAGCAGGCAGATTTTAGAAAAACCTGGAAAGACCTACATGAACTGATGCTGAGTGAAGTGAGCAGAGCCAGGAGAACATTGCACATGGCAACAGTAACATTGTACAATGATTAACTATGATAGACTTAGCTTTTCTCAGCAATACAATGATCCAAGACAATCTAAAAGTCTCACGATGGAAAATGTTAACCACATTCAGAGAAAGATGGAGTCTGAATGCAGACTGAAGCATATCATTTTTACTTTTTTGTGTTTTTTGTTTTTTCTTTCTCGTAGTTTTCCTTTTGTTTTCATTTTTCTTTCACAACATGACTAATGTGGAAACATGATTGTACATGTATAACCTACATCAGAATGGTTGCTGTTTTGGCGAGGGGGAAGGGAAAGAGGGAGGCAGAAAAATTTGAAACTCAAAATTTTACAAAATTTTATAAAAATGAATGTTGAAAACTATCTTAACATGTAATTAAAAATGCTGTTAAGGAAAAAAAGAAATCTTGCTTCTTCTATTATTGGAACAGAAAGACAAGGAGGAAGTGTTCTTGCAAGGAGGAGATATTCTTACAAGGAGTAGGAGGTATTGTAGTTATGAAGAGTGCTGGACTGGGCATCAGGAGTCTTGGACTTGGTCACTTTGCTTTTATGGGACTCCATTTCCTCAGATGTCCAGGAATGGGCCAAGAGATGCCCCCATCCTCTCTTCTAGCTCTGTCTGTGACTCTAAAAGACTTCCTCCCTAGCCTAATGACCAGATGGAAGGCCTCCAAAAGAGCCTGCTTTGGCCTCTACTACATCCTTCCACACTCATAATCTAATTTGGCATAGAAAAAAAGCACTGCAATTGACCAGTCTTCTTTCAGACTAAACGTGCTGTGTCTAGTGCTCTCTGACCCGATACCATTAACCTTGATGGTCTCCATTCATAACTAGGCTCCACATTTGTTTGAAATAATCCTTCCTCCTCTCCCTGCTTCCTTTCCCCATTTCCTCTTTCCTTTACAGCCCCTAAGTTTGTGTTTATCTCTCCTTTTTAATTTCTTCATTTCTGCAGATTACAGTTTCCAAGCTCAGTTTAGGGGATGCTTTTTGTTTTCCAAGTTTGAAGATATGGTTAGCCCTCTAGCTTTGGTATCTATTAGCTATGTGTCTGTGGATGACTCAGTTCATCTCTCTGAGACTCAGTTTCATCACCTATAAAACAGAGACAATAATAAGTCTAACATCCTACATCGATTGTTGTGGATCAAACACGACAATGGATGTGACAGCACTTTTTAACAGTAAATTTGAGCTATTACTATTATAAGTCAAACAATAAGTAATTTTCTGAATGTCTATCATGCAGGGTTCTGAGTGTCCAGAGAAAGAGGTCTCTGTCGTAGAATCACAGTTTCTCATAGTTGTAAGGGACCCCAGAAGCCCCTCTCCCGTATACATAACCAGTGTACATCCAGCCTTTGCTTAAAGAACCCCTGTTGGAGGCTACTAAAGGCTAGAGTGCTATCTCCCAAGGGAGCCAATCCTACTTTGGCATAGCTCTAATTGTTAGGAAAGTTTTCCTTACTTCAAACATAAATTTCCCATTTTTCCAGTTCTGCCCTTTGGGGTCTTTTACCTCTTTCATGTGACTGCCATGATGACTCCTCTAAGTATTCTCTTCTTCAGGGTAAGCATCCCCAGTTTTTTCCTCTAATCTTCTTATGGCATGGACGCAAGGACCAGATTATTCTCCTCTGGATGCTCACCAGTTTATCAATGTCCTTTCTCAATTATGGTACCCAGAACTGAATACAACTGACCAAAGAAGAGCAGGCCTGGTTTCCTCCTTGGTTACTTAGATACCAGTTCTGAATCTGCTTAGCAACTCACATCTAGCTCATCTCTCTTTTGTTGTTGTTGGATTCATTTTTCAACCATGTCCAAGTCTTTCTGACTCCTTTTTTGGCAGGGTGGGGGGGGAGTTTCTTGGAAAAGATACTGGAGTGTCTTGCCATTTCCTTCTCCAGCTAATTTTACAGATGAGGAAACTGAGGCAAACAGGGTTAAATGATTGTCACACAGCCAGTAAGTGTCTTAGTCCAGATTTGAACTAAGATCTTCTTGACTACAGGCTTGGTACTCTATTTCCTCTGTTACCTGGCTGCCTATCATTCTCTGAGCATCAATATAAATTGCCCTGCACAAGCCTAGTTAAATTTCTTCTGCAATATTACCCTAATGTACTAATTTAGTAACTCAGTCACAATGAAATGAGGTTAATCTCACATGAATTTTTCCTGATGAAGTAATTCTGACTTTTCATGATCCTTGTCTAATGTTCACTAAACATCTCTTTAATTTTATGCTCTAAAATTTTTCAAACTCACCGCCTACAATTCAGACACTTTTCTTCTCTTATCCTTTAAAACAAAATTGGGACATGTAACCTTCTCCAATCCTGAGATACTTTTCTATTTGCCACAATCTTTCAAAGATCAACGATATTGGCTCAGCAATCATATTTGCAGGGCTTTTGGTACCTGAGATAGGACCAGCATTTCCCTGAGGCAACTTCTTTCCTTCTACTAACAATGTAAGGAAGCTTTACCTAAAGGAGGACAAAATGTCCCTGGGGCCTAACGGTCCCTGGTTTTTCTGATGGAGCTTCCTGGTCTTCTAGGGCTAATAAAAAGTTCCATCCAAATAGAATCTGGGCCATTCAGATTTTGTGGGGCCCTGAGATCACAAGTTGCCATGCTCTGATTCTTTCCATCCATTCATTTCCTTCCATACTTGATGAGGAGGCCTCGTGCAGAGAAGCTAAGCGCCATTGTATCCTTTGTTGCTTTTCCTTGTAGTGTTAGGGCAAAATAAACCACCTTTTGTAAGAGTTCCATGACTTTTTCAATGACTTTTGAATTACTCATTTCATCCCCAAATCAATCTGAAATAAGAGGGTACTGGTGTTAGATGTGTGCCTCAAACAGTACCCAAGGGTATAGTTGGTCTGTCTGGTGACTTAAACTCAATAAGGGCAGGTAGATACAATCTTACTATCTCCCTACTTATCATTGGTATCAACTGCCCGTTAGCTATTTTTGTTATGTCCTTTTTAGTCCAAGAATCACTGTCCTTGGCAGAGAAAATAGAAGAAAAATGAATCAAGCAACTTTATTTTCTCTTAATTGCCTGCTGCTGTTGCTCTGTCCACATCAAACAGGGATCCTATTTCTTCCTTGATCTTTCTCTTTTCCCCAATAGCTTAAAAGAAACTTTTGTCCTTAGTTGTCCCTGTCAGTCTCAACATATTCTGAGATTTAGCACCCTTGATACTACACTTAAAAACTTCAACATTTTTGTATTTATCCCCCATTACTTATTCTTTTCTCCATTTTTTGTAATTATCTTTAAAAATCTGAATTGGTTGGTGAGTTCCTTTTGTGTGTATGCGTCTTTGTCTTTAGATAATTTCCCTTTTCATCCTTATTGGAATTATTCTTTGTGTCTTTCAAATATCCTTCCTGAATGTTTTTCATCTTTCTTGAGCCGACTTCAACAATCAATAGACATTTATCAAGCCCCTGATATGTGTCAGGCATTATACTAAATGCTGGAAATACAAACAGGGGCAAAACTTTCCCTGCCTTCAAGGAACTTACAATCTAATCAGGGAGAAAATGTGCAAATGTATACAAAGCCAGCTACATACAGGATATATATTTGGAAAAAAAATTATGTTGGATAAAGGGATTTAAGAATTCCTGAATATAGAACTGGTATATTTGTGAGTAATGACAAGATCAAAGATATGACAGTCTTTGTGTATGATTGAGTTGGGGTAGAGGAGTAGGTCATGTAAAGTGAGTAGATGAGGAACTGAATGGTTAGGGTGTTTGAGAGAGAATCAATAAATATATGTGTTGAAGTCTTTTTAGTATGAGAGCAAGAGTTAGGGAGGAGAGAAAAATTGTGAACTAGGTACCGAACTCATTGAGGAAGGAAGGGGAGTAACCTGGGAGTCTGTAGACAACAGCTGTCAGGGTTTTGATTGGGTAGTAGATATAAGTATCACAAACCTCAAAGGAAGAGAGTGAAGGCAATAGGAGGAGAAGCTGGAAGTGGAAGTGGGGAGCAAAGAGTCTTCCAACTCTCCCGTCTTGACCAGTGAATTGAGGGGAATGAAGGTACAGCCAGTACTGGAAAGGGTGGTCAGGGAGGCTGTCATTGGGGTGGAGTGGGAGGAACCAGACTTCAGTTCTAGCTAGTGTGGGAGGATTTTTCTCTTGGGTGTGGAATCTCCTCTATCATTTTTCTGAAGACTTTGAAATCTGCTCTTATTAAATCTAGGATGCATGTCAGACTGTTCTTAGTTTTCTTTTCTACTCTCATAAAGTCTCAGATTCAGTAATGACTTGTTCCAAGTTCTTACTATTATCACTCCAGCAGCTGGTTTCTCCTTATTGGTGAAAAATGGAATAAAATTCTCATTTTAGGGGAAGAAATTACCTACTTTTTTTTAAGCTGACATTATATAGTGCTTAACATGTGAAAGGCACTGTTTTCAACACTTCGAAATTGTTATCTCATTTATCCTCACAACAATCCTGGGGGGTAGATGCTATCACTATTCTCATTTTACACTTGAGGAAACTGAGGCAAATAGAGGTTAAGTGACTTTCCCAGGGCTACACAGCTAGTAAATGTCTGAGGTCAGATTTGAACTTGGGTCTTCCTGATTTCAGGCCAGGCACCACTTAGTTGCTCATTTTGAAAGAGGCAATTAGTCAAGAAATTATTTATCATTATGCTTTTGTCAGAGAATTCCCAGAGATGTCTGGATGACTGAGGCCCCCATCACTACCACATCAAGCATATGGTCCAGTCTTGTGATCTGTTTTCTGAACTTTTCATGTATTTCTTCTTTCTGTCCAAGTGGTCTATAGTATAAACTCTGATGATAATACTGCTTCTTTTTTCCTTCTTTTGTTCTTTGCCTTAATGCTTTCCCACCATTTTTCTTCTCTTGGATTCCTAGATTTCCTTCCATGAATATCTCTTTCTTCAATTCAATTCAATATCACTTAATAAGCATTTATTATTCATTTCCTGTGCTATTCCATACAGTGATCCCTCCTACCATTTACCAATCTTTTCCCTTTTAAATAATAATAATATATCCCTTCCGCATGGTTTGGTCATGAAACCCAAGACGTCAAATGTGCTTCTTTGAAGTGTTTAGAGTCATTTGGAGAAAAGTTGTACACATATAAAGAGATGACTAATAACAAATTTGTTTCCAGTTTTGAGGTACTGTTGACAAGAGTGTTGAATAAAAGGCAAGATATGATGAAGTACCAAATGATTGGTAGACATACTAAATGATATGGAAGTTCAAAGGTCACTGTAAACTAAAGTGGTCAGAGAAGGCTTCATTCATTTGATGAGATTTGAGTTAGACTTTGAAGGATAATATCTGGATAAGTAGAAATGGGGGGCAGGCACTAAGTAGGTGGGGTACAGGTAGGGAAGCACCTTGAGGTGAGGTGCCTGAAGGAGGACTGGTTAAGGAATTCCTAGTGAGTAGGGCAGGTTGACTAGAGTAGAAAGGGCTTTTTGTTGTTGAGGAAACAGCAGGAGATAAGATTAGAAGGTTCAACCAGAGCTCCGTTGTGGCAGGATCTCCCCAAAATTTTTGTCAAGAGGGGTCTGCATGTTATCCCTCTGTATCTACCCCCACTCCCATCTCCAGCTCCTTCTCCTATTTTCCTTTCTCTTAAGCATTTTTTACTTCCCCATGGCCTGTTCATTTTTCCCTAATCTTCTTCGATGGACAAAGATTGGAGTCCTGAAACTAGATTAGATTCCACATAATTGCTATATTCTCATTCACATCTTCTGTTGCACCTCTGGCTAAAGTGGCCTGTTCCTAAGTGTTCTTGAAACCTGCTTGATTCTAGCAGACACTTAACTGCTCCACGTAGTTAACAAACCTCATTCTCTGTTCTAACATGGAAAATCCCAGGCCAGTGCTATCTCTCAGTCTAAACTTATGTCTATGGCCTGTTGTTCAGATTCCAGTCCTTGCTTGGTTCTGTTTTGAGGCAGATTAGTTAAGAGACTAGTGAAAAGAGCACTGAACTCGGAGACATAAAGTCCTGACTCTGTGACTTACTAGCTGTGTGATACAGGCATTGCACAAGTTAGTCAACAAGTATTGCACCTACTGTGTGCCAAGCACTGTGTTATATGTTGGGAGTGTGAAGAAAGGCAAAATCTGGTCAAACCAAAAAAACCATCTTTGCTTTCAAGGAATTTGATGTAATGGGAAAGATAATATGTAACAAGGTTATATATATATACATATATATATATATGTATGTGTGTATGAATGTGTATACACACAAATAGGTGTGTATGTATATATATGTATATATGCATATATATATACACACATTATGTGATACATACATATATACACACACAGGCTAGAGGAGTCCATTCTATAATTGATAAACCTTGATAAACCTCAAATTGGAGATAACATTAAGTCATTTAATTTTTCGTCCGTAAAATGGGAATGACAACACAAGGTCAAGTTAGATTTTCTGTGCAAATGCTTGGGCACTATAGGAATGCTGGCTTTTCTCTCTCTTTTGGGAAGGCAGAGGGATGGACTAAATGACCTTTCCAGATCTGTTTAGGTTCTAGAAGTCTATGCTATTTTTATTGCTGTTTCCCAGGATTGATAGTTCTCTGGGAGTGGGCCAGTCATATGTGGTTTATTTACTTAATAAGAAGAATTTAACTGAATAATTTGATGCTTTTTTTCTTGTTTTTCTTTATTTTTCTTTTCCTTTCTCCTTTCCCTGGGCCTTGCAGGGTGAGGGAATGGGTCAGCAAGGCATTTTTGAGTGCATCATTCTACAGCTGCTTCACCAGAGAGCCTGCTTTATGTAGCTAATCTCTCCCTAGCTTCCTCCCTCCATCCCCAAGGGTGGAGTGTGTGGTGGGGTAGTCGTGGGGGAGGGGCTGTGTTCTTTCCTCAAAGTGAAAAACATAATAAAGGCTGGAATGTGTCCTTAATGGGTGTTTATTCCCTACTCTGCTGACTCTCTCACAAGTCTAATGTGTTGCTTGGCATAGTGGAAAGAATGTTGGATGTGATACCTGGGTTCAAAATCTAGATTGGTGCCTTATTGGTATGTAACCAAGGGACAAGTTAACTTGCCTTGCTGGGACTTAATTTTCTCATCTGTAAACTGGGATTAATAGTATACATACTGCCCATCCCACATGATCATTGTGGGGATTTGGAATTGGAAGGGATCCAAGATGGTAATGACACTGTAATGTAATCATACAGATCAGGCAACTGAGGCACAGAGAGGTTGTGACTTTTCCAGGTTCACTCAGGTAGTAAATATCTGAGAAAAGACTTGAAAGACAGGATGCCAGTGTCCCATCCACTATAACCTGCTGCCTCTCAAACACACAAAATCTCCAGAATGGGAAGGAATTTTTAGGGATTTTGTGCTGGAAGGAAATGGAGAAATGGTTAGAGGAAACTGAAACTCAGGGAGCGTTTTAAAAATTTGCCCAAAGTCAAATAGGTAGAAAGTATCAGAACCAGGATTCAAATCTAGGTTGTCTGACTCCATTTGTTGTTGCTGTTTAGTTGCTTCAGTTGTGTCCTACTTTTCCTGACCCCATTTGGTGTTTTCTTGGCAAAGATAATGGAGTTGTCTGCCATTTTCTTTTCCAGCTCATTTTACAGATGAGGAAACTGAGGCAAATGGGGGTTAAGTGATTTGCCTTGGGGCACA